>NC_056599.1:36348120-36694648 GCF_018340385.1 Cyprinus carpio | reverse complement strand
TGTATTGCTAAAACATATTACAAAGACTGTGAACTGTAAATCACTGAATTGTGGAGTTAGACCATTAAACAGTTTCTCACCCCGCCCGCGCCAGTAGTGAGGCAGGATCTCCTGTGGCACCGTGAAACCTCTGGACATTACACGGGTCGGGTTTCCCCCTGGTGTCCTTGAGAAACACAGCTTCTAGAGGGCCCATAAAGTCTGAAAGTTACTGAATTTAGTAAGGGTTGCAGAGCCAGTGGTGGTTTTGTAGGAACCATCAATGCCTTGAATTTGATGCAAGCAGCTTTGGTAGCCAGTGCAAATGATAACAGAGGTGTGAACGTGTCTATTTTCGGCTCATTAAAAATTTATCTGCTGCCGCATGCTGGATTATGTAAGGTTTTGATAGAACTGGCTGGAAGAACCTGCCAAGAGAGCATTGCAATAGCCTTGATGGCCTAACTGGATGGTGAAATTGTGATGAAAACAATGTGGTTTGCTGGGAACCACAAGCAGTTTCGTCTGCGAGACAGCTACCGTCGGATCATCAGGGAGGAATAAGAAGGAGAGTTGAGGATCATCAGCATAGCAGTGGTATGACAAGCCATGTTTCTGAATGACAAACCTAAGGATGCCATGTAAAGAGAGAGAAGTGGTCAAGAACTGAGCCTGAGGCAACCCCAGTTAGTTAGAGTGCGACTTGGACACCTCACTCTCCAAGATACTTTAAGATCTATCTGATAGGTAGATTTCAAAACACTGCGAGTGCGTTTCCTGAGATGCCCTTTGCCAGTAGGGTTGACAGGAGGAATTCTGTGGTAACGTGTCAAAAAGCAGCAGACAGATCAAGAAGATAAGTATTGAAGATTTGGATTCGCTCTTGCCAGTCTTAGGGCTCACAATTGAGAGCAAGGCAGTCTCAGTTGAATGTGCACTTCTGAAGCCGATTGGTGCGTCAAGGAGGTTGTCTGTGTGAGAAAGGCAGCGACTGGTGAAACACAGCTCTTCAGTATTTTGCAATGACAGAAGAAGGGAAATGTCGTAGTGCTCTAAAGAGATGGGTTGACGGTTGGTTTGTAAAGTCCCTGTAAGGCAATTTAAAAAAAATGTTGGTAACACTTATAATAACTGCTGCTATTAATACATAGTTAAGCATTAGGAAACAGTTAACATCATTTATTAAAGCATTAATTAGACATTAATAAGCAGTTTTATAAATACAGATATTTAAATGCTCTATACTTGATGTAAAGCATATGTATAATGTATTTAATAATTGTTTTTTCACTTATTAATGATCATTTATCATTCTAAATAAGTATAGCATTATTTCACCCAGTATTAAGAGTGGTCAGTGGTTCAAAGGTCACTTAGAAATGTAAGTAAATGATTAATGAAACTATTAACGGTTATGCAATCATAATCTTATTATTCAGACCATTATAGTAATAGGTACTTAGAGTGTTAATACAATGGTTTTTAGCATCTATGTTACTGTAAGTCAGGGTTAATTCAGTAGTTATTAAAAACTACGTAGTGGTGTAGTTAATATTTATGTGAGCTGCATGCTAAAGTGAGGCTATTATGCCCTGAAAGCTTACAAATGAGATTAAAGCTGTAATATTTCTATTGTTCGTATTCACTGTGTGGTGTTTGTTTCCTTTTCCCGTTTAGAAGATAACTGAAGACTTTAAATATCCTTGTATAAATGCTTTACAAGGCATAACTAGTCCTCACTTTAGATGAGCTCACTAAATAGTTACTGCCACCTAATGCTTTATAAACGACCTGAAAGTTCTACTTTACTTACAATTCTTGTGATCTTATGAATACTGGCAACTCCTAAATACACTGGTTGTAACTATGGTATACTTCATGAGATGATAAATTGATCATGAATAAAGTATGACAAAACTTATTAAAACAATTATAGATATGCTTTAAATCACGAATAAAGCATTTATATCTGTAGTATAACTGCTGATAATTTCTATTAATGATTTATAATTATGAATTAGCGGGTACCAATGCGTAATTAATGAAATAGTGTGCAGTTATATAAAGTGTTAACCAAAAGTGAGCGTAGCTAAACTACATTCTAAGCTGTTAGAAATGTATGCTAAAACATACTACAAAAGACTGTGAACTGTAAAAAACTGAATTTTGGAGTTAGGGACCATTAAACAGGGGTTCTCACCCTTGCTTGTGATACGGATTTTGGGCGGCTAACGTACCTCCTTGTAGTTGGGTCTGGATTGATACACGCACTGCGTCCCCCTGAGATCTCTGGCAAGCCCCTACACAATATAAATAGAGCACATTCGCGTCAGTTCGCCGCTCAAAACCGCGATTTACTGTCATATTGTTCTTTACTCTGGAGGCTCAAACATATACTGGTTTTGTACAACCAATGTAAGCTGTTAGGAGGCATCCATCGCGCCTGTGACGCTTGTGTGAGCGTTGAGTGTGGCGACTCTGCAGCTTGCACGAAAGTGGGCGTGGATTTCAGCGCAGCCAGGGGACACGCCCCCAGCGTTTGAGAGCTGAGACTACTGACTCATTTTTTTGAAGATTTTGTATAGCTTATTTTCTATACTTATCCGGCTTTTTTTATCATTCAAATTTTGCTTTGGGTGCCTAATAACACATTTTTTCTGTGGTATTGACAAACTCAGAAACACATACTTTAAATTTGACTTACAGGGACTTTTAAGTATAGTGGAGTTATACGAGCCTGTCTAAAGTGATGAGGGGAAAACACCACAGTGTGGAGGGATGTGTTATGATGTGAGGTGAGGTGCAGGGACCCCCTGCAGGAGAAATGGCTTGAAGGAGATGAGATGGAATAGGATCACAGCGGACAAATAGTAGGATGATTAGAAAGGATGAGTTTGGAGACCTCTGCCCCAGAGAGTGAAGAGAAGGATAGTGAAGGAGTGTATGTTTGCTGGTGAGATGTGCTTGACGGATTGTGGTGTGGAAAATTGTGCGCTGATGTTTTAATTTTATTAATGAAAACGTGGGCCAAAGTCGTCAGCTATTAGAGTTGATGCAGGAGGGAGAGGAGGAGGACAAAGGAGCGAGGAAAATGTTTTAAAAAGCATACGAGAGGTAGACGAATTGTTAATTTTGTTATGGTAGTATGTCCTTTTAGCAGTGGAGACATTAGCAGAAAAGGAAGATAGGAGTGGACTGATACACATTAAGGTCAGTAGTACTTTTGGATTTGACCGCCACACCCTTTCAGCAGCTCTAAAGCTTAGAACGATGTTCACGTAGGACCAATAACAAGCGGCTGAAGGGATGGTACGGGCTAGCCTGGAAGACAAGGGGCAGACCCGACAGTGTCTAAACAAGATGTAAGAGTGAAGCAGAAAGTATCAGTAGCACTGTTAGTATCAAAAGATGCTAACAGTTTGGGGAAGGAAGCGAAGATGAAACCATTGTAGATAGCCGGGAAGGTGAGAGTGAGCGTAGGTTACGTCGAAAGATGACATGTGGAGGGGTAAATGATGTGTCAGGGACCATGTTGAGGTTAAGAGTGAGGAGGAAATGATCTGAGGTGTGCAGTCGAAGAAAGCAGTACATGATCAGTGGAGCAGTGTCATGTGTAAAAAAGATCCAGCTTGGTTGCCTGATTTGTGAGTAGCAGTAGCTGACACTCGTTTGAGATCAAAAGAGGCAAGCAGAGTGTGGAAGTCAGCAGAGAGAGGTTTATCTAGGTGGATGCTGAAGTCTCCAACCATAACTACGGGAGTACCATCCTCAGGAAAGTTTGAGAGTAGCACATCTAATTCATCCAATAATAGTAATAGTAAATAAATGAGATTCAAAGGAGTTGTTGATACCCCAAAGATGGTAAAGGAATACATTTCCAATCATTAGAGATAAGCAGACCAGTAACCTCCACCTCTTCCAGTCAAACGGGGGGGAGTGGGGAAAATTAGAAATTATTGGAGAGTGCTGCAGGTGTAGCAGTGTCCTCTCTTGTTTGATCCAGGTCTCTGTCAGGGCATGAGATTTAGCTTTGAATGACTAATAATAGAAGTAATGAAATCGGGCTTTGTTTTACAGCAGCACTGGCAATTCCAGAGACCAATAGAAAAAGTAGTGTGCATTAAGCAGGCTACAAAGTGTGCAGGTTGTTAAGATTTGCGCTGCCTACAGTGTTGTGATGTAATGGTTTGCGAATGGTAGTGATAGTAGCGGTTCTGGAAACCACCATAGTAAGAATTGGTTTATAAAAACTAAAACAGAAGTGAAACAAGTAGTAGGAAAAAGGATTAATCAAAACAATACTTATTTATTTCTTAAATGACAAGTGACCTTTGTGAACTTCCTGCACTTGCTATTACTTCAGTTCGATAAAGTACAAAATGGGTTAATATATTTATTTTATAATAATGGGGACAAAAAAGACGTTTAATAAAAAACTAGGGTTTGAAATGGCCTCCCCAGCTGCCATGAATGGGACATATGAGCTGAACGGATCCTGGTAAACTGTCATCTCGTGGTTTATAACAATAATTTTATTTTCATCTCAAAAAAGTCTTTATTTTCTCTGAGGACACGTATTTTTTGGCACATTTACTTCATGTCGCCTCTGCATGAATTAGAAAGTCAACCTTTAATAATGTAAATTTAATATCTGCCAACGTTGAGAAACTAATAAATGCTTTCAAATTGTATAAGATTTTGAAAAATGTGTTCAATGGCTTTGAAGATATTATTGATTATCGAGGAAGAATACCATTACCATGTCGTTTTAAGAGATTAAGTCTAACTGGCCTAAACAGTTACGATAGTGTTATTTTTCAGCATTTAAATGTACAGTTATGTGTCTGGGTACTTTCCTGGGGGATTACCAGACTATAAAATGAAATGTTCTTAATAACATGAAACTGTATGTTAATTCCGCCATCGTTATTTACGGTGTTGTTGCAGTTGTTTTGTTTCGCAGTTTCTGATAAGAATGAGGCAGAAGAGAGGTTATCTGAGCACCACCAAAAATCTCTACCTGTCTAGCACTTATAAAATCGAGTATATATGTGCCTCCCTATCCCATATAGGTAGAGGTTGCTCACAAGCCACAAGCAGTGAAAAAGTCGCTTAGCCGGTGTGCAACGGGCTAGTTTAGAATGCCTGAATGTTTCTATTAGCTACCGGAGCTCGCATCTAACGGTCAGCTGTCAGTGATGCCGACTCTACCAATTAGCTTGGGATTGGGCTCCTACATTCAGAAGGTGGGGCTTCCCTGCGGATTGACCAGCCATATTGAGCGTTGCATTTTTCCCATTCAAAACTATACTGGCAGTGACATGTCTTGTGTATTCTATAGTCTTTGAGTTAGATTCATTGCTTAAAACAAAACCAAACAAAAAACAAAACAAATATCTTCCACTTTAAGAATTTTCTGTTGAATTGATAATGTGCTCACTCTTGACATAAAACAGCTGCCAGGATGTGGTTAACAATATCTGTATTTACAAGCCACTATATTAGAGAGTAATCTATTTAAAATAAAGAGAAAAGAAAGCACCTCGTGGCTGATGATCAGATGCAGCACAGAGAGCCGAGACTGAGGTGAGAGAGTTAGATTGAGCTTCTGCTCTCACTCGAGAGAATGTGAGGAAAACCCCTGCGTTTATTCTTCATCCAGCTGTTGCTGAGAGCTGCTTCTCCCCTTCAGCCTGAAAACATCTGGAGAAATAAAGCTGGAATCGTGTGCTTTTATAAATTTGTCTGAACGCCACTGGGCTTTAGAGGATCTGAATGAGAGCAGCCGGTGCTCAGGAAAATCAATGAATCATCAGAGGGATTGTCTAGTCTGACTGAAGTCTGAACTTTGAGGGGACAGTTGTGATCTCTAAGCGGGTCTGTGCGGGCTGCCTAGCTTCACTCTGCTCGCCGCGGGCCATCGGCACTGAATACTGGTACATTATAGATGTAGATGAAGGGAAAGAACTCCAGCCTGGAGTACAGCCAGCTCTCACTCCGGACTCTGGAGGATATATGAAGGTAAGATCACAACACAAGTTCATGCGTGAATATGGAAACATTAGGCTAATACTGAGGAACGATGAAGTAGCCTGCATGAGCTTAATGTGCATTTAGCTCATTCTCCTGTTCTTACTGTTTAACATTTCTCATTCCTATAGCAGCACATTAACCAGGAAAACAGTTCGATTGGCTGCAGAATGAAGTAATTTCAGAAATATTCACAGATTGAGTTCTCATCACTGGCTGAGGTCTCCATTATGTACATAATTAATGTCTCGCCCAATTCTGTCCTTTGCTGTTTCAAGGGCACTAGACACAATTAAAGAGAGAACGAATCGACACAACTGCTTAAATGTTTTCATGTTAGACACAGTTACTAAATCTGTTGCATAAAAATAACTATTTTCCATTTTCATCTCATTGCAGTAAAGATGATTTCTTCCCTCTAACACAAATGCTATCTTGTAAGAAAAGAAACCCTTTAAATGCTGTGTGTTGTATGCAGTGAACTTTGTAGGCTGTAGTTAATTTTCAGGCAACTGTGTAAAGTGTAATGGGTGTTTTGCAAGCTTGATTGACTGGTGTTTCAATGTGACCCACAGGACAGCTAAACGGCAGTTATCACGACATCTCGTCTCTACACAGACTCGTATAGACACCAACCACAGCCGAGAGGAGAAGCACCTTTGAGTAGAGAGTCTCTGAAAGCTATCTACAAATGAGCCCACAATATAAGAGAATGACGTTGGAAATTTAGGCTTGTTATGTTTAGTGTATTCTCACTCTCTTCAAGATCTGTATTCTCTGCACGACATCCATTCTGAACCATCATTGGCCACCTTTATTATAAGAGAGATGGCACAATTATCAAAGCTGATGGCCTTTGATTAGTAGTCATGTGCTATATTGACAAAAAGATGATATCTAAATATTTTCCAGGATTTTGTCGATAGGTAAATGAGAAGCTACTTTGCTGAGTGTGATTGTGTGTCAGTACGTTTGCTGGTTAAGGTCTAATGTGGAACAGATATCTCCCAAACCTTTTCATAAAACTTCATATTCTGTGCAGTGGTTACTTCACAGTAGTGATAGTATAACTTTTCCACCTTAAACTGATTTCCATGTTTACCGATTTATAAGGGCATCTTTTTTAACCTTACTGGATTGGTGCATCTGATTTCATGTCAAATCTTAAATTTATTCAATAAATTATTTTAGCATAAAAAGACAATGAATAGGCTGTTAACAATAAAAATGAAGTTCAGTATTAATAAAATCAATTTGTTTGTTACTGCAGAAATATAACACAGAAGCAGCATTTACATGAATTTATGCTGAACTTATGAGAATAATGTTTAAAAAAAGTATTGAATCATTCATTTAACATTTTTTTAGCAGCTGATTTATTCAGGTACAAGCAAGTGTCTGTTTTTATGAATGGCTCATTGAATCGATTAATTTAAAAAGCTGATTTTGAATCATGACAAATTAATATTTATGAAAACTCTTTGTGTTAGCAATATAGAGAACATTGACAATAGAAACTTCTTGTATACTGGACTATAAAAAAGCAATATCACATTTTGCAATCATGCTGATATTGGGAGGAAAAAAAAAATTCATTGTTTGAAATCGCTTTAGAAATGTGAGGACAAAACTGCATACAGTGGAAATTTTGCCCCCATTTTTTACATTTTTTTTTAAATTTTGGGGTCATTCTATATGATAAACATCACACAGCCCTAGTGGGTCACTAGTCAAAACAGTTCACTGAAATAGAAAGGACACAAGCTGCTTCAGATGTCTGTAAACATGAATGTGTGGCAGCAGGTTACACTGAGCTGGCGGTGTAACAAAAAAGACCCGAAGTGTTGTGTCTCTGCAGTACTTGCACAGGGTCAAATCGTGGTCCTTTTGCAAACCCTCAGTCTGGTGCTGGTGGTCTATTGGTGGGATCTTGTCTGGTGGCGTGAGTCCCATTAACAGCAACACAGCATTCATTGGCCATCTACACACACTCAGCCTGAAATGAAGTGAGTGCTCTCAGCGGTGTGCTAACGCTGGAGTTTGTGTTATTGTGTAGGAGGTCACAGTGAGAGATGCATTCAGTGGCTCAGACCAATCGTCACACGAGGGATATAAAACACCCATGTCAGGGAATGTGAAAGAAACAGGAAAATGTCAGGCGCTCCAGCTGGAGAGTGCAGCTGTTGGGTGAACTGGTTCACACACAGTCAGGGGTTTTAATAGATATGGAAGTTTTTTTGTTTCGCTCAATAATACATATCCACACAAAGCTGCAGTAATGATAGCAAAAATATGAACAGAGTATTTGATGGGTTTCATGCTGGTTAGGGGATTATTTTCTAATCTTGAGCCAAATATGTTTCTAGGCACAAATGAAATAGCAATGTATACACATATAATTATAAAGTTTCTTATACCAAAATTCTTTTTTGGTAATGTCTTTTGGTTGGCATGCCAATACTGAACAAATGCAGTGTTGTTTTAACAAACGCTGCTGATTACTATAGTGAGGCAATGCCAAGTCTCTTTCTGGATGTGATAGCACTGCATGGAATGTGCTTTTGAATGGTCTGCCTGCAGTCCAGATCTGTCCTTCCTGTTGAAAAATGTGTGGGGTGAGTCATGAAGAGGAGAATAAGACATTGATAACCAACAACTGTGGAGCAGCTGGGGTCTTGCTTTCTTGTTTAATTTCGACTTGCACTACCAGTAGAAATTAGTCTCTTCAATTTCAGGAATGATTAAAAAGTGTGAATTAAAAGGAAAGGTGGGTGATATAAAATAATTTCAAACATGTCTCTGTCCCCAACTTTTTTGAAGTGTGTGTTGCAGCCATCAAAATTAAGTTGGTTTTAAATTACAAATACACAATTACAATTAAGGCCAGTGAAAACAAGAGTTTCTATAATTGTACATTTGATCTTATTTACTGGCTCCTTTTTTCATATTCTTCCTCTCGCGGAGTGTTTCCTTTTTAATGAATGTGCATAATGTCGCAGATGCATCTGGTTTATAACGTTGTTATTCTCGATTTTTGTTATAATTGCATTGAGGTTTCTTAATTACAACACAGTGTCTTATCTATATCTATACTTTATCTTAAACGAAAAGGAAGGAGCAATATCAGATTCATGAAAAAAAAAACATTTATATTTTACTTCTCTGCAGATGCTGTTTTTGTTTTATGTAAATTTACTGTCCAATTCTTCACCACCAAATTTAGGGTCATATATTCATCCAATCCAAAAATTAGAAAAATTAATTGTTATCAAATGAATTGTTGACATTGCAAAAACATTTTCCATCCCTGAAAACATTCCCTGTGAAGCCGCCAAAGATGTCCATAACTTGTATGTCCGCAGAACTTTATTTCTTTTACTGAAATTTAAACTCAGTATATAAGTTACTAATATTATACTGAATATAAATATATACAATATACCTACTATGATATAGGACAGGAACCCACATTCAAAAAATTAACAAAATGGCTAAATGTGTTTTTCTCTCTGTACCCCATCTGTCATCTCCTGAAAGGCACAGGAGGCATAACCCACATCAGCTTGTGTCAGTGCATTTTTTATTTAATGTCTTGAAGAAAGCACAGCACTTGTTTGAGAAATTGACGTGATGTTTAATTGCAGAGCAGCAGGAAAATCTCTCCTCTGGTTCTTTTCTGTCAAGTGATGTCGTGAAAGGTCAGGGCTCCTCTGAGCTTCACGTACCCAGCGTCCAAGTGGGTTATTACCAGAAATAATGACTGGAAGTTCCTGAGGTCGCCTTCAAGCTGTTTCTCAAGTAAAGCACAGATCTTCTCTTACGGAACCATGGGTGATTACAGAATTGAGCTTTCCTATAATACTCTCACCACTAACCTGGTGCGACTGTCATATTCCTGTGCTTGTGCCATGCTGAGTTTCATTCTGAAGAAAAGACTCATTTGCTCAGAATAGAAGTTTGCCATCATGCATTTACTGTATAGACAACGAATCACGCCATTACAGCTTTCACATGGAGGCCTGATTCCAACTCCTGCCACAGAGCGACCACTCACATAGTTTTCCATTCAATTACATCATAATTTGTACCAAATTGTTGTTAATGTACATAATGGCTTCACCCAGGCTGGAAGATTTGTGCCATTTTTCATTAGTATTTTTTTTAGTATTATTTTTTTTTTTTTTTGTGGCTGGAATGATGTCTATGTTTCACACAGAGAAAAAAAAAAAAACAGGAATTTAACAGGATTTTAAAGAGTATTATTTTAAACAAAAAATGACTTTAGTCGAGATTTATTGTGAAATCAATTGCAGGCTGGGTAATTTTATAGTGAGAATTTTTTTTTTTTTTTTACAAATGACTGAAATGAACAGCAGAATGATGACTAACATCTTCAGTATAATTTACTGCTCTTGTTTTACTGTGAAAATTCACATTATAAAGGTGTCTTTAACTGTGCACAAATTCAGCTGATTACTACTGTAATTGTTCTGAAGGTGATTGGTAATTGTTTTAGGATCTGAATGAAACCTTTGTATATTCATATTGAGATTTCTCATCATGTCAGAAGTGACAAATGAAAAACATTTGTTAAAATGATGACAAGCGTAGAATATGAAATAAGCTAATTGCCCTGACTCTCAAAGCTAGTAAAAACTATGCTTAGCATGAAACAAGAAGATTAATCAATAGCTTATTTCATATTCATATCTGTTGGTGGATGGAATCTTTCACACTATTGAAGCAGCTGCTGAGATACCACTTTGAAAACAATTTTACATCAATATACTTCAACACGACAAAACACAACAATTGTAACACTCAACAAATAACCACGATACTTAACAACATAAAACGGATCTATACAAAAATAAACAAATATTACAACCTGCTAAAACAAGTTCAACAAGAATAAAAAAACAACAACATGATCTTTTCATGCTGCGATGCATGCTGGGTGCCTTCATATTTATTGACTTACTTTCTTTAATCTTGTTTGTTTTGTGAGTATGTGAAATATCTGTGGGTTTTATTTGTTTCCTAATACTGTAGATATTAGTATTCATCACATTATAACAACGTTGGTAAATTACGGCCTGTTCTACTGGTCTGTTGAAAAGAGCACTACTTGAAAGTTCTTAGCATGTTATAAAATGAATGGTACACTTACTCCAGTGATAACAATTACAGTAACATTAAAGTCCCGGGTTATATTAAAGTGACCTCAACTCTTATATCAAAGTACAATGTACCTCAATGTTAAGGTGTAAGGGATGGGTCAACATGTAAATTATAAATGTCAATTACTGAAAAATTTTTTATTTTGTTTTGTTTTTTTTTAGGTATTTGGTTAAAACATAAATACAAATGTAAAAACATGTACACAATAAGTGCATGTGTATATGATTATTTATATGTAAGTACATAGTAAACAGCAACCTATATAAAGTGGGGACCACATAAATACTCCAAATTTGACAGTAAATTACATTCTGTCAATTTCTTCAAAATAATATCAGGATGGTCATGGTGATTAACATAAGGGGATAGGTCACAATCTGCTTGCTACTGTGAAAGGAGCGAAGGAGACGTAGGGGGAATTTATGAGAAAGGTCTTTTATTCATCCAATAGAATGCACACGTAGCATAGAGGATTGACGAACAATACCGGACAAAGGAACTCAGGGAAGACAAGACTTAAATACACAACATAACGAGGAACTCAACGAGACACGACCGAATCAAATGATCACACTAGGAACAGGAACATAACCAAATATGGGCACAGTCACACACACAACGTAAAAAAAAGCGCAGTGAGTGGTTTTTCAGACCACTGCTGCATAGTCATTAGTTCATGTTTTTCCAGGAGTTGAGTGCTGTGAGGTGGAAGAGTGTCTTCTGCTAATTCACAATCAGACGTCAAACAATCCACCAACCACTTTGTTTTGCAGTGGGGATGCTGGAGCCTATCTCAGCGTCTTGGGTCCAGGGCAGGGAATCACCCTCGACACAATCACTGTAAAAGTTTGTCCTGTTAATGAATAGTAAATCAATATTCTGTTGCCAGTATTTAATTGGTATTACAGTTGTTTCTATTTCTACTGTAATTTGCTGCTGTTTGTTTCCCTTTCCAGTCACCAATGCGGCCATGTTCAGGAATTAGTACAATTAAGTTTGAATGTCAAACTTATTCAAAACAACTCCAGCACATTCCTCTAGGGGGCAGTAATGCTGGAAACTCTATGGAAGCGGCGCAAGCACGATTTTTGAATGTCAATAGGCCTGACTTTTGGCACGCTTTTGACAATGAAAACTAGCTGCAAAATATCCTTGAAATCTGTAAAAGACAACAGCCTTTGTAGCTGGGATATAAGATTGTATTTATTTTTTAACTAAATTATGTATTGGTTTCATTTTCAATAGTATGTAGAACTATTATAGTTCTGTGGCTAAAACCAACATCTAAATGTTCTTCTAGGAACCAGTAATACGACACACCCTTCGGATTTGAGAAAGAAAACGGCATGCGTTTAAAAATTAATTTAATTCAATAGCATGTATCCTGAATTACAAATGAGAGTAAAACACCGTGAATGGGAAATGCTCTTTTAGGTCCCAGGTAACAAAGACCCCCTGAACACACTTTTGAAGTTGAGATTGAAAGCTGTATGCATTTTAAATGAATTTATTGAAGGTTTTAAATTTAAAAACCTCAGTCAAAACAACCTGCAGTATCTTCCTCTAGGGGGCCGTAATACTGGAGACTCTTTGGAAGGCCTTTGCAAGCAAATTCTTGAATGTCAATAGCCATGGACTTGTGGCATGCTTTTGCACAATTAAAAGCTACTGGAAATGTGTTCGTAAACCACACATCTCTGTAACAAGACACAGTCTTAAAAGCCTGAAGATAGAAAATTGTATTTATTTTTAAACTAATCCAATATTTGTTTAATTTTCAATAGTATGTGTTCTATTATAGTTTTGTGGCTAAAACCACCATCAAAATTGTTGTTCTAGAAACCGTAGTGATAACAAGACACCACCTTTTGAAGTTTAGATAGAAGAGCCATATTTACTTTACATTGATGAATGTATTTGTTGACATTTCAATTACCATGTGCTGCCTTAGAGTTTTGTTGAACGAAACAAGTCAACATTTACACCACTGTTGTTGTAGGAACCAGTTAACAAGACACCACCCTTTTGACAGTGAGATGGAAATACTGTATGTTCTAAAAATGAACGGAGTTAAACAAGATTCAAATTCAATCTCAATAGCGTTCATCCTGATTTACATATGATAGTAAAAGATGGCTGTAAATATTGTTCTTTGAACAAGTAACAAGACACACCCATTTAAGTTTACATATCAAACTGTGTGCATTCTAAATGAATATATTTTAAAATTCTGAATGTCCAAACTTGGTCAAACATGAGTCATAAAAAAACAGCAATATCTGTGCCTCTTAGGGGGGCGGAAAACTGCCCACAATCTTTGTAATGCTTTGCAAGTGTTTTTGTCAATTGTTCCATTTCAGTAACCTTTGTTTTTGCTATAGTTCTGTGAATAAAACCAACATCTTAAAATGTTCTATTTATGAAACCAGTAATAAGACACCCCTTTTATAGTGAATAGTTATTTTTATACATTTTCACAAGTGAAGCTTTTAGATCGAATAATTGTACCTTTTGCTCTTAGTTTTGCACTTTGCAGACGGTCCCTATCCTGCACTTTCACAAGTGAAGCTTCTTGTCAAGTTACAATACCTTAAGGCAGATTAAACAAATAAAACACATTGCGGTGTTCTCTTCTATATGCATGTTGAAAACGATTTAGAACACCGCATGTTTCTTGTCATTGTGCTAAATCGTTTAAGAGAACTATTTAGTTATGCAGTTTGACTGGGAAAATAAAAGTAGCCTATGTCACAGGATAAACGAATGTAAACCCTATGTTGCAACAATATTTTTAATAGGTCCTGACCCCCCTGTGTTTTAAAAAATTTGGGCAAAAAACCTACTTCCACCGTTAATAAGACTAGAGCAGGGATCTCCAAAACCTGCTTCTGGAGAGCATCTTCAAAGTAACTCTTGAAGACCTTGTTAGGGTTTAAAGCTGAACTTTTGCGGAATCTTAGTTCTCTAGGAGCAGGGACTGGAGACCCCTTGATTAAGAGGTAACTGAAGGAGAACTATTCAGTGTGGAGTTTGAGTGGTGATTAAAAAAATAACTAAATAAATAAATATATATAATAGAATTATTCAAGTAAAAAAAATAAATAAAAATAAAATTAATAATTCATGTATTCAGTTTTTTTGTTTGTTTGTTCATTATGTATGTTCTCTTTTGTAAACACCAAAGGCCTGAAATCAAGTTTCTCATTAAGCGGGAGGAAGGGGGAGGAGGAGAGAAACCTGCCTGGTAAAATTGAGAGTTGATGAGGAGACAGGAGTAATTATGCTTTCTGTTGGCACTTGAGTGAGCATCAATCTCTGGGATGCAGCTGTGTGTTTTCTTGAAGGTAGTAGAGTAACAAATCCATGAATGATATTCCTCCTGTTCTCAGTGACGGATGTGATGTGTAGTCTGTCTGTGTGTGTGTTGTAGTTTGGTTCGGGGACTATGTTGTTTTCTTTCTTTTATTTATTATATTGATGCACCGCCCTAAAAACTGAAACAACTGGATTTTTTTTTTTTTTTTAATTGAACTTCAATTTTATTCGCGAAAACAAACGAACAGCACAAAAGCTTTGAAATCAGTATTATACAATAAGATTACAGGCTGAGGGCATATAACAAAAAAGTTAATAATTTAAGATAAAAAAATAAAATAAAAAATAATAATAATACATTTGATCAAACAACAAACACACCTGCACTCCCCAAATTGAACTCAAATAAGGGATGCACACAGACACACAGATTCAACTGTAAAAACACCTGACGCGTTCTGAATACTCAAAACTGTTTCCTGGAAACTGATTACCCTCAGACCATTTAAGTAGCTCAGTTTTTTAAGAAATGATTATTAAAATGACAATTAAGTCATACCTAAAAGTTTACATGATTTTAGAATAGTGAAGGTACTGGCTTTAAAACTATTTACATAACATACGTTGTCATTTTTCAATGATTGATGGAAGTAATTGATCAATACAAATGTTAAAAATAAAAAAAATATGCAATACCATTAAGTAAAGGTAATCTATATGATGCTTTATTCACATGCAAATTTGATTCATCCACATAATAGCACCTATAAAATATGGTAAAACTGAACTCAAACATGGCTTGAGAACTAATTAGGTGTCTAAAACCGCACAACTAATCTGGATTATTTTTACACGGTGTTTATGCACTTTTTGAAAGATGGAAGACCAGATTATTTGTGGCGGTTTAAGACACCTAATAGTTCTCAAGCATGTTGTGAGCTGTCAGTTTACCAATTTTCTCGGTTCTATATTGTGGATGATCAAAGTTTGTGTGTGCATGTGAATAAAAGCATCATATAGATTACCTTTACCTTAATATGTATATGCATATTTTTTTGCATGGATTGGGTGAAAAATAATTAAAAAAAAAAGTTTTGAAAATGGACCAGACTTATCGGTTTAAAGCAATATGAAAGTGAATAAATTATGACAAAATAAAATTGGGGGGTGAATTAACCCTTTAAAAATGTTAAATTAATTATATTTATTTATGTAAAGGTTCATGATGAGAATCAATCCTGACAATTAGCAAGTGCTCCTCAAAGGTCCAGATCAGCAGAAGAAGTGGAAGATGAGTATTGAGGGAGGATTGTTTTGTGGAATTTCATCGTTTGTGGATTTTTAATGTAATAATTATTTTTTGTATTAGGTGTTTTTTTTTAATGTGTTTTTTTTAATTTTGTACGGTGTTATTGTTATTGTTTTCCATCAAATAATTTTCTTTTTTAATGCTTTAGTATGAAACTCATGTGTGTAAATATTACTGCAGGTTGTGGGAGAGTTTTCTTTACATAGTGACAGTGTACAGTAATTCACTTGTTTTACAACAATAGCCCAATTTACTGTAAAAAAGTGCATGGGCTGCTTTTGATGCTTTGTGTTCATGAATATAATCACTATTTATTATTATTATTATTATTATTATAGTATGTTGTGCTCAGGATACTTATTAGTCATTGAAGGACAGTTTTCTTATTTTTTTTTTTTTTTTGTGTTCATGAATATAATCGCGTCTTCCTGTCTGCATACACAATGTGAGAAACGAATAGTGGGGAGAATATGATACATAATGTGTACATGTAGGTAACTAATCCCCACAAGATGTAACAATAATAACTGCTAACAGCAAAATACAAAAACATTTTGGATTAAACTGACCACACATGTATGCATTTGAAAAACTCCCTGCACAGTCATGTGTCTTTTATAGCCTAACTGAACACACATGTATAAGATGAAACTCCTTGCACAGTCATGCAGTGTTATAGCATGAAATGTAACTTGTGACATTTAGCATAGCCAGACAGACAAATTTATAAGGGGTTGTGAATTACATTTTAAAGTATTTGCATTAATATTTTCTCTTGCATCTATAGTCATAAACGAATTACTCCCATCCTAATGTTATCTTATTTTAAGACCTATACAACAAAGAACGTACAGAAGTGAATATCAATTAATAAACGAGGCCGCTCAGTTTTGCTTCAAGGAAAAGAGTTTTGACCAGCAGCGCAAAACTAAGGCATTCAGCTGCATTCATCAGAACATTTAACATTAAGGCTAGATGATATGATATATCCTCACTAGGATGCATTCTTCCGTTTGAGAAGCACCCAATGACAGCAAAAACATTGCAAGAGTTAATAAAAACACATGTTCAATGAAGATTTTAGTGCGAACGGCTCCGTAGACTGAATTCCAACGTCATCACGTGCAGTTTGGGGCGGAGCTGTTTCATGATGAAGTGAAACTAAAAGCGACTGTTGCGCACGCCATCTTCAGAGAACTCAGTATGTTACGGAAAGTTCGTTAAAACGTTTAACAGCTGCAACATTTGTACTAAGAAGCATTTGCGACGGAATAGACTTGAAGTCGAACTCAAGTCACATCAAAGTTGATCAATGATCATTAATATCCTTCTCTTATACTATACGGAAATTGTAACATAAAATGGCTAAAATGGTCAGGCAACTTCCCGTTTCATATCCAGTAAATATTTGATCATGATTTTTTTTTGACTGGGGAAATAAAGTTGCCTGTCACAGGATAATCACATAAACACGTAAAATGTGCACAATATTTATAACGAGCCAGATATGTTTTAAAATGCGGGCGACATTTCTTATGCAGTACTACATCCCCATTATTTAGAACAAGGATCTAACTTAAACTAACTCACATTGTCAAATTTTGTTGTGTATTATAGGGGTATGCCGGTATCAAATTTTCATTGCAGTACTACATCCTAAAGGCTTTTATCACGGATACAGTAATTACACGATATTGAGTTGCACAAAAGGTGTTCATAAAAACATGTTATAACAGGGTTAATAACGTTTTTTTGCTAATACCAAAAAATAACTGAACATTTAAATACAATAACGCAAATACACAGAAATGTATAAAGGTGAAAAAATGTACACAGATATTAAAGGGCAAAGGATGATAAAGACCCCAATAGGTAGCCCTTTACCATAAGACCGGATTAGAGTTAACCTTAGTTAAAGCTTAACATTCACAATGAGCAATAGCTACATGTGATACAGAAGTTAGTAATCTTTGTTTAAAAATCCAACTCTTAGTTCATGTAAGCTCAGTAAATAGCACAGTTGCAACTTGCAAACGTGTTATTGTAACAAACACATTATAAAATATGGGAATTTAGTACCTGTCAGATTAATGAATGTTTAAAAATTAATGGTCTGAAAAAAGTCGCTATTTTTAAGTATAAGTATTGGCGCCGTGAATGAACAACATAGCCGAATACAAAAAAATTGAATGGCTATTAAATTATATCAAAAAATTTCAAGAAACCCGAAGCAGTGCTCTTTGCGGGTGTTCAGGGTAACGCAGCGCATTTCTGATGTGATCAGCACCATATCTTGTCGGAGAGTGGCTGTATCTGAAATCGGCCTACCCGATCCCCCCTCATTCACTATTCCCTACATTAGTCCACTCATACAGTTCACTTGAAGGAGTGAATGAAAGTGAGTGAGTGAATTCGGACACTGAGTGCACCGGAAGGACTGCTGCTTTTGCATAGTTTGCTTGCTGTTTAATAAAAATTTGAAACGGACAGGTCCAGTAGTAAGATTAAAGATTAAATCTTGAATTCTGTCATGGAAATTATGTATAACTACTAGTTAAACAATTTAATAGTCAATTTACAATGAATTTGTACCTGTGTTGTATTACGCTGTATTACGCCGTGGATGTGCGCTTTCAAAATGAATGAATGATTCAGCTGCAGCGCCATCTTCTGGTGTGATGTGGGAATTCATTTGGCATGTGACTCTTAGAGTGCATTATGGGTTATCTCTAGCCATTGAGTGTACATTGGTTGCACAATAATTTTTGCGGTGCATTGTGGGATTGAATGAGTGCACTCGATAACGTCCACTCTGGTTTCGGACACCACTAAAAATATTGTGCATATTCATTATCGTGATATATCGCATTACCAAATACCGGCACATATCTAATGTACTATGGTCTTTTTTTTTTTTTGCTACATACAGGCCTAAAATCAAGTTTCTCATCAAGGAGGAGGAGGAGGAGAAACCTACATGTGAAATGAGTGTGTATGAGGAGAGATAGCAGGAGGCTTCTGTTGACGCTCAGAGAGCAACATCTTCAGGATTCAGCTGTGTGTCTATGAAGAGTAACAGCTCCAGGGATGTTCCTCCTGATCTCAGTGATTTTCACACTCAGAGAGCAACATCTTCAGGATTCAGCTGTGTGTCTATGAAGAGTAACAGCTCCAGGGATGTTCCTCCTGATCTCAGTGATTTTCACACTCAGAGAGCAACATCTTCAGGATTCAGCTGTGTGTCTATGAAGAGTAACTGCTCCAGGGATGTTCCTCCTGATCTCAGTGATTTTCACACTCAGAGAGCAACATCTTCAGGATTCAGCTGTGTGTCTATGAAGAGTAACATCTCCAGGGATGTTCCTCCTGATCTCAGTGATTTTCACACTCAGAGAACAACATCTTCAGGATTCAGCTGTTTGTCTATGAATAGTAACATCTCCAGGGATGTTCCTCCTGATCTCAGTGATGGAGCTGCTGTGAACTCTGACTCTGTGTGAGTATCATGTAATTGTGGGCCAAGACTCTGTTGGTGCCCTAGATGAAATATTATATTGGTGCACTGCCCCTAAAAACTGAAACACAGACTTTGTGTGTCTTTTTACTACTGAATTTATTGCAGAAACTAGATGCTTTTTAATCAGTCAATACAGCAATTAACCATACAACAATAATCAATAAAACAACATTATATAGCACACAAATGGTGAAGTAAATGATTCAAGATATTAAATGATAAATAATACAGTCGCCCAACAACAAGCACTCTGCTCCAAACTGGAAACAAATTGGGACGCGCACACACACACACACACACACACACACACACACACACACACACACACACACAGACAGACAGACACAGATGTTGGCACTCCTGCCCAACCCTTCACAGAAACCTTTTTTTCTATTTTTACATTTCTAACAAAACATTGTTTTATTTGTCCTCATAATGTAGTTGAAGCCAGGTGTCTTGTCATGTAATTTGTGTATTTCAAAGTCAGTTTGAAGGTGTATAACAGCAGGTGCGAAGCTTTACAAAAAGATTTCTCTGAGAGCTTTAGAACCACCCATTTTGTTTGAAATGATTTCAAAACAGTTTTAATAATAAATATTAGTATGAAAGTTTTAGTGAATCATGATTTGTTCATGATGACGTTCATACATAGGTTTCATGGTACGCATGCTTAGTCAATGAGACCCAGTGTAGGTGAGTCATAAACCTGGTGAGGGCATACATGATTTAATGTCAGAGTTTAACATATGTGCTATAAATGGTGCTATAAACCCAAAAAAGAATAATAAATATTAAGCATATGTAAGAGTTAGTGGATGCATGTATTGTGTTGGTCTTCACTTGTCTCACACAGCTATCACGAGAACCACATAAAAAATAAGAACAAAGTTCAAACTGATAACCTGTAAAATATAATATTTTATTTTATAATGATTCAGATGAATTATTACAAAACAAATACATATTTATTGTCTGGAAGCCAGGCTCAATGAGTAAACAATGTTCCTGTGTTCCTGACATGGGTCAGACTCAAACACAAATACCAGAATAGATACACTAGTTTTAAGAAAACTATGATTACATATTAATTTTATAATAGAAGAACAGGGGATTGGAAATCATAGACTTCAGGTCAAAAACAGGCCACTCTTTTTTAACCCAACTGCAGTGAGTCAGGTTTTGTCAGTATCTTTGGTTTTAGGAATTTGTGGTGCATGAGCTCATAGACAAATTAGGGATGTCCCGATCAGGCTTTTTGAGCCCCTGTCCAATCTGAGTCATTGAATATTGAGTATCTGCTGATACAGTGTCCCGATCCAATACTTGTGTAAGATATATTATACTTGCATGATACTTGACATTTGCATATTATATATATTATACTGTCCGCTAGAGGACGCAATGTCTCATTCCCTCTCGGGGAACCATGGTTACATGCATTTTAATGTGTTTTAATTTAATGTAGCAGACAAATTATCTTCAGAGAAAAAAAGAAAATAAATATTTATCTTTTCCTCCGTCTCATCAGCAGGAAGAGAAAGAGAGCAACATCTCCAGTATCCAGCTGTGTTTCCATGAAGAGCAACAGATCCCTGAATGATCCACCCATGTTCAGGACTGGAGCAGCGCGCTTTGACCCTGTGTGAGTATATGATCTTGATGTACCAGACATTTAACACAGGAACACAGAATGTACACAGAGATTACAAGACAGTAAATGTTCTTTAGCCAGAAAATATCATCAAATGAAATCATGTTCTCCTTTTTAATAAGTACAACACAGAAATGAAAATCATGATGTAAAGCAAGAAAACCTTACAGAAAGATGCCTTTGTTAAATGAAGTTAGTGACACAGAAATTCTGGTTTGGAATAAATAAACTATTTTTAAATGAGTGGTTTGCAACCGACTGGGGTGCTGTGGATAATCAAAAATGTCTAATTCTAGCACTGTAATTATTAATACTGTAATATTTGATCATTTTGATCAGCAATCCTATAAATTAGTTAAGACTGCATCACAGTTGTCAACTTTTCAGCCAAAAACTTAATTTACATAATCACTCTCTCTCAACAAACAGAGAGAGATTGTGGGTGTGGCTGTCTCTTGTAATGCTTTGAATTCAATCATTGAAATGATGAATCTGAACATTCTTGTTTGAAATAAATGTGATCCTAAATCAGCAGTTCCTAAAGTTTTTTGCAGTGATGACTAGGTATGGATAGTGCAGAATTTCTAATAGAAACCAAAATGCTCAATTTCCATTTTTCTTCAGGTTTTGTGCTATATGTTTTACTTAATAGTCTCTGAATAAGCAATGGTAATAAAAAAACAATAAAATAAAATAAAAACCTTCTAGTCCTCTAAAACCAATACCACAATCATTTCACTTCTGGTGATGGGGATTTCAACAAAACAAAACAAAAAACTTATTGCATCTGTGATTGCTTCTATAGTATATCATCTGTCACTCTTTAAATTAAAAATAATTTCATGTAAACACTGCTTTTTGTCAATGTCTAAAATAATTTGACAATGTCTTTTCTTGTTTGTTTGTGTCTCTGTTCTTTTATAATGTCTTTTCAGTGGTAAAAAAGCTGTGTCCTCAATGACCGGCACATTCCCCTACTGTCAGAGCCACACCAGTCCTCATGATACAGAAACAGACCTGCAGCTCAATTCAGACCAAGCAATGCATGATGATCTACAGAAAATCAAAGACAAGCACAAAACCAGCATGAAGAACAAGTATGAGAGCTTATTTGAGGGAATCAACCTACAAGAGAATCAAACCCTCTTGAACAGGATTTACACACAGCTGTACATCATAGAGGGAGAGAGTGAAGGAGTGAATGAAGAACATGAGGTGCTACAGATGGAGAAAAGTTACAGGACACTCCAAGACACTCCAATTAACTGCAATGACATCTTTAACCCTTTACCTGAACCAGGATATGAGGAGATGAGGAGAGAGAAGAAAGACAAAATAAAGACTGTTCTTACTAAAGGCATCGCTGGAATTGGAAAAACTGTCTCTGTGCAGAAGTTCATTCTGGACTGGGCCGAGGGAGCAGCCAATCAGGATGTAGATTTCATGTTTGTGCTTACATTTCGAGAGCTGAACTTGATTAAAGATCATCAGTACAGTCTTCACATACTTCTGCTTGATTTTCATCCTGATCTTCAGCATCTGGAGTCAAAGATTTATGATGAATGTAAAGTTGTGTTCATCTTTGATGGTCTGGATGAAAGCAGAATTTCACTGATGTTTTCAGACAGTCAGAAAGTTTCTGATGTGACTGAGATTTCATCAGTGGGTCTGTTGATGTCAAACCTCCTGAAAGGAGATCTGCTTCCTTCTGCTCTCATCTGGGTCACCACCAGACCAGCAGCAGCCAATCAGATCCCCTCTAACTACATCAACCTTGTGACAGAGATTCAGGGATTCAATGACCCTCAGAAGGAGGAATATTTCAGGAAGAGAATCAGTGACGAGCATCAAGCCAGCAGAATCATCTCACACATCAGAAGAGCAAGAAGCCTCCCACATCATGTGTCACATACCCGTCTTCTGCTGGATCTCATCCACTGGTGCTTCAGAACATCCTGAAGCAAGATGTCAGTGCAGAAATCCCTCAAACTCTGACTGAAAATGTACATCTACTTCCTGCTCATTCAAACAAATATGAGGAACCAGAAGTATGAAGAGAGAGGCCCAGAGAAACTCCTGCAGTCCAACAGAGAAGTGATTGTTAAACTTGCTGAACTGGCTTTTAATCAGCTGATGAAGGGCAATGTGATGTTTTATGAGGAGGACCTGAGAGAGAGCGGTATAGACGTCACTGACGCCTCAGTGTATTCTGGGATTTGCACTGAGATCTTCAGAGAGGACTTAGTGATTTAATCAGAGGAAGGTTTAACAGCTTTGTACATCTGAGCTTTCAGGAGTTTTTTGCAGCACTGTATGTGTTTTTACTGCTATTTACACAAAAAACAGTGAGGTTCTGAAAATGTTCCTAACAGGAAAATCCAGAAAGTCATTATGAGAAAGTTTCTCTGGATGTGTTTTCCTGAAAGGAGCAATGAATAAAGCCTTGAAGAGTAAAAAAAATGGACACCTGGATCTTTTCCTTCGGTTTTCTTCATGGCGTCTCACTGGAGTCCAATCAGAGACTCTTACAGGATGTACTGATACACACAGAGAACAACCCAGAGAGCATCAAGAAAATAATCCAAAACCTCAAACGAGGTCAGAAAAACAATGTTAGTCCTGAAAGATGGATGAATCTGTTGCATTGCTTGATTGAGATGAAGAATAATTCTATTGTTGAGGAAATGCAGGTATTTTTACATCTGGGGAATAAACAAAAAAGTCTTACTCTTGCACAATGCTCAACTTTGGCAAAGAACATGATCCTGATGTCAGAGGAAGTGCTTGAAGAGTTAGACCTAAAAAAGTACAAAGTTAAGTCATCAAAAGAGGGTCGATGGAGACTGTTACCTGCTGTGGGGAACTGTAGAAAAGCTCTGTAAGTATGAAACAATGAACACATTAACATTTGACTGAAGTTGTGATTTCTGTTTGTTTGTTTGTTTGTTTTTTCAGTTCAGTTTCTTATTATCTAAAAAAAAAATCCAAAATAGAGTTTCATACAAAAGACTCTGAGTAAGTGCATAAAATATAAATATATTAACATACTCAATAAACCACATCACAAAAATGCATGGTTATACAGTTCAAAATATGTAACACCATCATTATTTTTCATATCCTTAACTCTACACCTTTGTACCTTATCCACCCTTAAAGGGTGCATAGTTATCGTACTTACAGAAGGCAGAGAGGGTACGGTACAAAGTTGTACTTTTGAAGGTATGAAAAATAACTGTAGTGTTACATATGTTGAACTGTAACCATGTTGGCAGATTTACCATCATTACCTGTTTATATTAAAAATATCATGGTAAATCTGTGGTCTAAACTATACAGTAGTTGACAATAAGCCTACAATTTGTATGCTTTTGTCTGACAGATATATTAAAAATAATTACAGAACCAAACATGATCCATTTTAACTTTTAATGTTCAACTTAAATGATTATAAAACTAATTATAATAAATGTTACATGTACAGTCAGCAGGGACATGCACAGACATTTTGAGGGGCAGGGGCTCAAGTGCAAAAATAGGGCACTTCTCATATTTATTTTAATTTTGTTCTAATCAAAACGGTTAAATATATTAGGGGTGTGCGATATTGCCAAAAATATACCTCAATATTTTCTGGTATTTTATCGATAATTAGATTATATTTTGCTCAATGCATTATGCTGATATGTTATGGACTACCATGGACAGCTGACTTCTAAAGTTTTTGATATTCTTCATATTCACACCATTGATAGAAAGTAATCTTTTCCAATAAGTTTAAATAGATTTTTACATTTTATTGGCATTTTTACATTTCTAAAGCCATTTCTAAAGTGTGCACCATCTTTTCAGTCAAATTCTTAAATTGAATAAGTCAGTTAGAATAATAATGCAGAGAAAACACAGAAGCTGCATTAGAAGGGGCATTTACAGTAGATGCATTTACACTGATTAATGCAGCACATGAATGCATTTAACCAGCAGTTACAAATGCATTAATACTTAAAAAAAAAATGTTTTGATATTTTAAACATAAAACTTTGAATACTCATATTTGAAATGGTTTATTTTTTTTTTAAATGAAAATATACTTTAAAAGTGAAATTAAAACTGTCAGTAGGTGGCAGCAAGTAACTGTTAATAAATGAGTCCTTGCGATTTGAACCAAATCATTTAAACAGCTGATTCATTCAGGAACGAAACACTGTCATGTTGCTCAGAGATGCCAATCGGGATTATATTTGTTGGCAAAATAGAGCAAAAACAGTCAATATTGTGTCTAAAATGTAAGTATCTTAATATTAAATTCTTTGTTTATTGAACTGCTTTATAAAATCAACAGCACACTTTTGTAACCATGCTGCTGCACATTTTTAGAAAAAACGTCTGTCTTTGCGTGATACTGATAAACTATATGCGCATATATGTATATATATATATATATATATATATATATATATATATATACATTTCTGCCGCCATATCTTGAATTTTGTGATTATTCTAAATACATTTTACTCAAACGAATTCATGCAGTGAAAGAATGCGCACTGGTCTAACCTACTAGACTTCCTATTGCCTAACTTACATCGTAGCTCTCATGAGCCATGGATGTTAGCGAGACAAAATTACCTACTAATTGCCTTCGATATTTGTCTTTTGGATCATTAGCTGTAAATTCGAGGCACAGTTACCTTAGTCTTTTGTTCATCATCACTCACCTCCACACCAAGACAAACACAACTGGAAAGGGAGGGAGGGGTTTGCTTCTGTGGCTCTTTGCTCTGTGATGTGTTTGTGCCAATCAATGTGTGCTACACTGCTGTGCTGCAGAGACGCGGAGGGAGAAAGGCATCGGAACATTTCCTAACTCGACCTGATATTTAGATTTTTTTTATTAGTTTGACAGGGAAAGCTTTGCGCAAACAGAAACACACACACACAAGCACATATATACATATATTCATTTATTAAAAAAAAAAAATCACTCCCCAGAAAAAGGACACTTTCTCTCGAGGAAGAAAAAGGGCAGGTGCTCAAGCCCCCTTTGATGTCTATGTGTGCACGTGCCTGACAGTCAGGTCCAGAAGTATTCAGACACAGACTGAGTTTTTGTGCTTTTGCCTTTATACACCACTACAATGGATTTGAAATAAAATAATTAAGATGTGATTGAAGTGAAGACTTTTAGCTTTATTTTAAGAGGTTCAACAAAAATATGACATTTACTATTTAGGAGTTACAGCCATTTTAAGCAAAGTGCCACCATTTTCAGGAGCTCAATAGTATTTGGACAGTTGACAAAGAAGAGGTTAATTGAGAGGTTAACCTGGTGCTGTCACAGACACACCAGGCTCCAACACTATCCAATCACAGCGCACTCCATCACCAGAATACTGAGCACACAGACCTGCACCTCATCAGCACCTTAATTAACTGGCACATAAAAGACACTCACACACACACAGCCACTGTCTGGTCTCGTTCGCAACTAGGACTTACACACATGCTTACTTCAAGGACTACCAGTGTTATACTTACCTGTCTCCAGCGATCCCAAGTTACTGTGTGTGTCTGTGTGTCTGTGTGTCTGTGTCTGTGTCTGTGTCTGTGTCTGTGTCTGTGTGTGTGTGTGTGTGTGTGTGTTGTGTGTGTGCGTGTCTCTCTCTCTCTCTCTCTCGTCATCCTCCTCCTACATCTCAACTTCTCCACTGCCACTTGGATCTTCACTCTGCCAAAAGACAAAGGACAGTATCATCATTCTTTCACTTATCAATTCATGATTGCCACTTCAGTTTGACTCACCTGTGTTCGCTGTTCCCTCTGCTTGAGTCAATAGACAACCTTACCTGTGATCTCCCATCTCCGACCTGTCTGTACTGTAACAGGTGCTTCCCATTCCCTCATTACTTCAAGACAAATTAAGCAGAAAAAAAAGATCTGGGCCCTCATTCATAAGTGTACAGATTTGGTCTTAGAGTGTGCGTAAGCTTAAAGCCATGCCTACACTCATATTTGTAAAAACTGCCTTTGACGTGGAAAAGTGCTTAGCGTCACGTTTAGATCTTAGTGTGTGTGAACATTATTCTTAGTTTGGGTTATTGCAGATTTTCATATATTTATATTTTTGACATGGAAAAATACTTAGAGTATTGGTCGGTTTGGATGATGACTGGTAATATTTATATGTTAATGGCATTAATCAGGAGTTGTTAACAAGTCAGAGAGCTGAAACCATCCAGTTGCATGCAAGTTCAAGATCATTTTCGATTTATAGATTTCACATCTGAAAGAGAGGCATATGTGCGTTTTCTGTGCATACGTTCTTTCTACGAATCACACGTACGCATATTTGAGAAATAATCTTAAAATTAAATTTAGGATGGTTTCTGCACAATATTTTATAAATGAGGCCCCTGGACTTGATATGAGGAACCAAAGTGTAATTTGGAAGCTGTTTGACTGGTGCTACCAATATGAACTCCAAGGAGATCTCAATGAAATTGAGAAGCCCATTAAGTTGAAAAAAACAACATAAATCTATAAGAGAGTTAGCAAAACCTTAGGTGTGGCCAGATCAACGGTTGGCTACATTCTTAAAAAGAAAGAAAGCTCTGGTGAGCTTAACATCAAAAGGCCTGGAAGACCAAAGAAGACAACTAAAATGAATGATCGCAGAATCCTTTACTTGGTGAAGAAAAATAAATACAAAAAATCATAACATCAACAGAACATAATCTGGAGGAGGTAGACACATCATTGTCATAATCTATAATTAAGGGAATGTAAATACAGAGAGTTAACAACAAGGTGCAAACCACTGGTAACATTCAAGAACAGGAAAGCAAGATTTGACTTTGCCAGAAAAACATCTAAAAAAACCTCCCATGTTCTGTAAAATGATTCTAGGACTGATGAAACAAAGATTAACTTGTACCAAACTGATGGGAAGAGAAAAGTATGGTGGAAGAAAAGAACGGCTCACGATCCAAATCACACCACATCAAGTGTCAAACATGGTGGCAGTAGTGTTTAGGCATGGGCATGTATGACTGCCAATGGAACATGCTCACTGGTGTTTATTGATGATATAACTCCTGACAGAAGTAGCAGGATGAATTCTGACGTCTTTAAGGCTATAATAATTTTTGAAGGCAAATAAATTTTATATTCTTCAATGGCTAAGTCAGTCGCCTGATCTCAATCCATTAGAGCATGCTTTCCAGTTACTGAAGACAAGACTGAAAGCAGAAAGAACCACAAACAAGCAGCAGCTCAAGATGGCTGCAGTGAAGACCTGGCAAAGCATCTCCAGATAGGAAACTCAGAATTTGGTGATGTCCATGGGCTCCAGACTACAGGCAGTCATTGACTGCAAAGGATTTTCATCCAAGTATTAAAATTATGCTTATATTTACAATAATGTCACTTTGTCCAAATACTATTGAGCCCCTGAAAATGGAGGTACTTTGATAAAAAGTCTGCACTTCAATCACATCTTGATTGTTTTATTTCAAATCCATTGTGGTGGTGTATAAAGGCAAAAGCACAAAAACTCAGGCAGTGTCTAAATACTTCTGGAACTGACTGTATGTCTTCCATTTGTATATTGTGTGATTACTCCAGATTGTTTCTCTATTAAATAATAAGCATTCTTTTGAGCTGTATTTCCCAAAAATATCATCAGACTAAGCTGACTGCATAGATGGCAGTAGTTTGAAGTAAAAGTAAAGATGCTTTTGTAAAACACAGCTCTGTTTGAAGCACTGAGTGAAGTGTCAGGAGTGAACACTCTCTGCAGTGGGAAGCTATATATCCAGCGCCCCGGGGAGCAACTGGGGGTTCAATGCCTTCAAGGGCACTTCAGCCATGGGTATTGAGGGTGGAAGAGAGCGCTGTTCAATCACTCCCTCCCACCTACAACTCCTGCCAGCACCGAGACTCGGACCTGCAACCTTCTGGTTACAAGTCCCACTCTCTAACCATTAGGCCACAGCTGCCCCCTACATGCCTAGAGATTTCATTATTTTTATGTGAGGGTCAATTCCTTTGAATACACCAGCAATATCAAAACTTATCAATACTTCAGGATCGATCCACCTGTCTCTTAAAATATGTTTAATTCAAAATGTAAAGGTTTATTATTAATGGTCCATAGATTAGTTATAGCTGTCCACATAATTTATTTCCTTCCCAATTCCTTATTTCCTTAACAATTATACACTTGGGAATGTGAATTTCTTAAAGTCAATTTTCATATACTTGATTTTTAAAACATTTAATTTAGGAAGGACACCTATCATGCCAAGACACAAAATAATCTAGTATAAGCACTATAGCTGTTCTTCCTTAATGACACAATTGTCAGCACACTTAAATGCAAGTCTTTTCATAAAGGATAACTGAAAAGTGTCAGATTCATTGAAAAAATAGCTGTCGCTTCCTAAGACCAGGGATATGGAATCCTTTTCCTGGATTTCCAGTGTCCTGCTGAGTTTAGCTCCAATCTGTCACAACACAACTACCTGGACGTTTCTAGTTATTAAAGAACTATAATAAATAATAATAATAACCACAATATTTAGCTAACAAGACATGTACATACAACAAGAAAATATGTTAAAGCATAATACAAATACTGTTCATAAAATATGAAGTAATCAATTTAAAACATATAAACCATAAAATATGAAGTAATGTCTTTATTTTAAATGATCAATCAGCATGATCTTTCTGGTGAATGAAGTTTGGGAAACCAGCACACCAGCATGTCTTATATCCAAAGCCCTCTCTTTCTTTTCAGATTGGCAAGCTGTAATCTCTCTGATCAGCACTGTGAAATTGTGGCTTCAGCTCTACAATCTTCAAAATCCCCCCTGAGAGAGCTGGACCTGAGTAACAATAACCTGATGGTTTCAGGAGTGAAGCTGATCTGTGTTGGACTGAAGAGTCCGAACTGTCAACTGAACATACTGAGGTTTGACTTTCACATTGATTCAGTATGTTAATAATAAACACATGAAGCTGGGGTTTGCGATTAAAGATACAAAATAGAACAAAGATACAAATTAAACAATGTTTAAACTTTTCAAGTTTGAAGGTGTTCAGGTACAGAAACCGAATTATCAAATGTAAAATTGCATTGCATAGTCTTGACCATATAAATTAAATATATATTAATTCTTGTTAAAACTACAAAAGTAATTCAGTCAAGAGCAGTGGGTGATTTTCTCTCTTTTGTTTTCCTGGATTAACATTAAGGACACCGACAGTAGCAAGCAAATTAGGCGCTGTCACTTTAAGAGACAATACATCAAATAATACACATCCAATTTCTTACTCAAGTGTTTATGTTCACTTAAGACATACCCAATAGTTTTTCAAGGATACTCACCAAGATGGTATTTCAACATAATTTGTATGTATTTTTGGTAACACTTTATTTTAGGGTCTCTTAAGTAGTTGTTAGCATTCATATTACTAGAATATTAGCTATTTATTAGTACTAATTAAGCACATATTAATGCCTTATTTTTACATGACCTTATTTTTTCCCTAATCCTAGTCAATACTTAACAACTTAACAACTACCTTACTAACTATTAATAAGCAACAAATTAGGAATTTATTGAGGGAAAAGTATCATTTTGGCTTTCTTTTCATTGAGATTGCGAATATTTGCTGACATCCAAACATCCAAGTGCACACAGGGAGTCCAGGGAGCAGCTGGGCGTTTGGGGACTTGCCCTTTACAATCCCTGCTATTACTGAGACAATTTCTGATATATGCTGATATATACATTGCATGTCAGAGAGCTGGAGCTGTCTCAAAAACATCTTCGCCACACATTTGCACTTTTATATTTTATGAAACTTATTTTAGAAAATAATATTAATAACAACATTCACACTCACTTTATATTATAATTATACATACAGTACCTCCGCCACAACATTGTGGTTTCATCGATGGTATATATAAGGCTTAATTTATTTTAAAATATTTTTGTTCATAATCATTAAATACTATTAAAATACTGACAAAAAATAACCATATATCACACACACATATAACACAAAGTTTATGTATTTAATATTTTTAATGTTTTGAAACTCTCCCAAGATGCACACTCAGTTAAGGTGACGGTCATAGAGCACTTTATTGAGCACTTTATTTTTAACGGCCTCAGGTGACTGGTAATTTTACATTAGGATGAATACACTACCTACAGGTGATTCATGATTTTTTTTTAATCTTCCAGCAAAATATCATCATCTTTATCATCTCTTGTAAGTTAACAGTGCTGGCTCAGTAAATTAGTAAAACTTTGAGTCACTGCCTATATAATATATAATAATATTAATAATGCATGAAGTAAACATTCAAGCAGAAATAAGAAACATGTAAACTCCATCTCTCATTTCAAACTCGCTCGCCCCCGGCCATCCCTTCCAGCTCATCTGTCCTCTCCACATAGGATTATAGGAAATAATGCTTCAGCGAGTGTACATCAGTTGAACACTCAAAATCAGAAAGGATTGTGGATAAAAGGTAGTGAACAAATGTAGAGAGTGTTGTCATTCATAAAGCTCTAAACAGATATATCATTTATTTTTTCCTCACAGCCTTTGCAATTGCACTGTATACATAAATACTGAATCATAAAATGAAAAAGTATTTTTAATTTACACTGAAAAATGCTTGGAGAACCATCTTCAAATTTAATCCTGAACTTGTTAAAACAATTATATTTATGTAAGATATGTTTCAAGGTTTCAAAACATTTTAAGTCTTAATATGTTTTCCTTCTTTTTAACTTTTTACTTAAACTTTTTCTTTAACTGTTTAGCATTAAATCATATTGGGATGTTTGTTAGACACCCAATTCAGGCCTTGCAGTGTCTACTAAAGAGATGAAGAGTTGAAATTTAAAACCCTCTGATTTAGAGACACATTAAAGGGAGATGAAGAGAGGTGCGACTTGGGCCCTTATGTGCATGTAGAAGAACAGTTGTGTTGCTGCATTCTGAATCATTTGTAAAGGTTTGATTGCTCATAATAAAAGTCTAGCCAGAAGAGCATTGCAGTAGTTCAGCCTAGAAATGACAAGGGCCTGGACAAGAAGTGGTGCAGCACATTAGGAAGGGCCTGATCTTTCTGATGTTGTGCAATGCAAATCTGCATGATCAAGCATTTTTTTAATGTGTTCTTTGAAGGTCAGCTGGTCATCAAAGATTATGCGAAAAATTATTACCAAAAATTGATGGGGTAATTGTTGATGAACCTAGCTGGATGGTGAAATGATGCTGTAGAGTCGGAGTGGCAGGGAAGACAGAGAAGCTCAGTCTTTGCCAGTCCAGACATTATAACCAAAGTCCTTTATCTTTTTTTTCAGATTGGCAAGCTGTAATCTCTCTGATCAGCACTGTGAAATTGTGGCTTCAGCTCTACAATCTTCAAACTCCCCCCTGAGAGACCTGGACCTGAGTAACAATTACCTGATGGTTTCAGGAGTGAAGCTGATCTGTGTTGGACTGAAGAGTCTGAACTGTCAACTCAACATACTGAGGTTTGATTTCACATTGATTCAGTATGTTAATAATAAACATTTGAAGTTGAGGTTTGCAAACAAAGATACAAAATAGAACAAATATACAAATTAAATGGTGTTTAAGATTTTCAAGTTTTAATGTGTTCAGGTACAGAAACCAAATTATCAAATGTAAAATTGCATTGCATAGTCTTGACCATATGTATTAAATATAAATTAATTCTTGTTAAAACTACAAAAGTAATTCAGTCAAGAGCAGTGAGTGATATTCTCTCTTTTGTTTTCCTGGATTAACATTAAGGACACCGACAGTACCAAGCAAATTAGGTGCTGTCACTTTAAGAGACAATACATCAAATGATACACATCCAATTTCTTACTCAAGTGTTTATGTTCACTTAAGACATACCCAACAGTTTTTCAAGGATACTTACCAAGACGGGTATTTCAACAAAATTTGTATGTATTTTTGGTAACACTTTATTTTAGGGTCTCTTAACTAGTTGCTTGTTAGCATGCATATTACTAGAATATTAGCCATTTATTGGTACTAATTAAACACATATTAATGCCTTATTTTTACATGACTTTATTCTACATCCCTAATCCTAGGCAACTACCTTACTAACTATTAATAAACAGCAAATTAGGAATTTATTGAGGGAAAAGTATCATTTTGGCTTTCTTTTCATTGAGATTGTGAAAATTTGCTGACATCCAAACATCCAAGTGCACACAGGGAGTCCAGGGAGCAGCTGGGCATTTGGGGACTTGCCCTTTACAATCCCTGCTATTACTGAGACAATTTTGGACGCTGATATATACATTGCATGTCAGAGAGCTGAAGCTGTCTCAAAAACATCTTCGCCACACATATGCACTTTTATATTAAATTAAACTTATTTTAGAAAATAATATTAATAACAACATTCACACTCACTTTATAATTATACATACAGTACCTCCGCCACAACTTTGTGGTTTCATCGATGGTATATATAAGGCTTAATTAATTTTAAAATGTTTTTGTTCATAATCATTAAATACTATTAAAATACTGACAAAAATAACCATGTATCACACACACACGCACATATAACACAAAGTTTATGTATTTATTATTTTTAATGCTTTGAAACTCTCCCAAGATGCACACTCAGTTAAGGTGACGGTCATAGAGCGGCCTCAGGTGATTGGTAATTTTACATTAGGATGAATACACTAACTACAGGTGATTAACCCTCTGGGGCCTGAGGGTGTTTCGGGGGCCTAGAGAAGTTTTGATATGCCCTGATATTTGTGTTTTTTTCAGTTGCTTATAAACACATAAATGGCTAAAGTTTATTAACACTGTAATCAGCACAAACTGGGCTACAATAATATGTGAGCAGCATGTATGTACATGATTGTGTTTTTGAGAAAACAACGTTTATGCGTGGTTAGTGAAAAACTAAAATTTTGAAGTCACTGAAATAAGGCAATAAAACACCTAGAGAACATTTGTTCACAAGACTTTTGAGAACAGATTTTGAAGCCTAGAGTTTTTGCTTCAAAATTATGTGAAAATCATCTTGATTACTCGCTCACAGAAAACAACATATTGATTTAAATTTTTTAAGACACTTTTTGTGTAGGTAAGGTATATGCGAGAAGGCGTCAACTATCATGCATAATGCTGTGATTCACACCTGAGAAGACAAAGGCCCGCATAATGAGCTCCATAATGAGCCTTTCAGCCTGGTGTGTGACTGAGAGAGAAGAGTTACAAGAAAGACTCTGAGGACAAAATCAAATTTTTTAAACTACATTATTAACATTATTGTGATGGTCATTGATACTAGTACTAATTTATAGAAAAAAAGAACACAATTACCACATAGCACACATGTTATCAGTGATATTTCCAGCTTACTTGATACATTTACACCTCAGAGGATCCCAGGTATAACACATTTAAAATACTTACACCAGAGTAGATATTTATGAACAGAAGCTTAGTTACATTCATAAACACAAGCATGCTTTGTATGTAGGCCTTTACAATATATATAGTTATAAACATATGTGGCTATATTCATGAACAGAGAATAGCCTATCTCAGTAAAGTTTTGTCTAACTATTCTTAATGACATTAGGCTAGCAACAATATTTTTTTTTATATCGTATTGCTGTTTATGTTATATAACATAAAAAAAGAAAGAAAAAAAAACCCATCCTGCCATGGTGAGACATTTAGATACTGTGAATGAAACTTTATAATGTTTCACTTGATTATACATTTAGTCAGGAATTATAGTTTGAAAAAAGTCTAACTAGTAAAATGTGTACAGGTTATGTGAAAACTAATACAAGTTGGATGATAAAAAAAAAGACTTACTCATGTTTAGGATCTCTGCTTGATCAAGCTGCTGCATCAATAATACAAAGGTAATCCAAAGCTTCTTGAGGTGAATTCTTTCTTATTTGTCACAGCGAGTCTTTTCTGCGGTGAATTCAGTCTCATTTCTCTCAGCGCGAAGTGCAAAGTAAAATGTAAAAAACTCGCTGCTTTGTTTGGGGCGTTTACCCGCTGTGAGCTTCATGTGGATTAGATATAATGAAGGGAGACGTGAAAGACTGGACATCGCATTGGTTTCATATGGATTACGTTATCACAGAATATTGTTTTCAATAAGACTTGCTTAGTTTAAAAGTAGACATGTCAAGCTTTCTATAGATATCTCTCTCATGTCTCTGAGTATTTGTGTTGATCACCGCAGACCAAGGCTGCAGACAGCGTACCCTGTTTGTTTTCTTTATTTTATAAATGCACAAGGTTTTGTTGTTATTATGTGTGTATACAAATAAAATTAGACCCCTTACAGATTCGATTGATGTATTGCTCTTATCTGTACAATCAAAACTGAAAGTGTAATTTAAGTTCTTTTCGGGGTTATCAGGAGAAAATGCGTCAAAACGCATATTAGCGTTAGTCGGCCCCAGAGGATTAATGATTTAAAAATCGATTGAAAATAATAATAAATAATAATCTTCCAGCAAAATATCATCATCTTTATCATCTCTTGTAAATTAACAATGCTGCCTAAATTAAGTAAATTAATAAAACTTTGAGTCGATGCCTATATAATATATAATAATATTAATAATGCATGAAATAAACATTCTAGCAGAAATAAGAAACATGTAAACTCCATCTCTCATTTCAAACTCGCTCACCCCCGGCCATCCCTTCCAGCTCGTCTGTCCTCTCCACATAGGATTATAGGAAATAATGCTTCAGCATGTGGTCATCAGTTGAACACTCAAAATTAGAAAGGATTGTGGATAAAAAGTAGTGAACAAATGTAGAAAATGTTGTCATTCATAAGGCCATAAACAGATGTATCATTTATGTTTTCCTCACAGACTTTGCAGTTGCACTGTATACATAAATTCTGAATTACAAAATGAAAAAGTATTTTAAGTTACACAGAAAAATGCTTGGAGAACCATCCTCAAACTTAATCCTGAATTTGTTAAAACAATTATATTTATGTAAGATATGTTTCAAGGTTTCTAAATATTTTAAGTCTTAATATGTTTTCCTGTTAACTTTTTACTTAAACTTTTTCTTTTACTGTTTAGCCTTAAATCAAATTGGGATGTTTGTTAGACACCCAATTCAGGCCTTGCAGTCTCTACTAAAGAGTTGAAGTTTAAAACCCCCTGATTTAGAGAACTAGATGCTTATGGAACATTAAAGGGAGATTAATGTGGGCCCTTGTGTGCATGTAGAAGAACAGTTGTACTGCTGCACTTTGAATCATTTGTAAAGGTTTGATTGCTCATAATAAAAGTCTAGCCAGAAGAGCATTGCAGTAGTCCAGCCTAGAAATGACAAGGGCCTGGACAAAAAGTTGTGCAGCACATTAAGAAGGGCCTGATATTTCTGATGTTGTGCAATGCAAATCTGTTCTTTGAAGGTCAGCTGGTCATCATAGATTATGTGAAAAATTCTTACCTAAAACTGATGAGGTAATTGTTGATGAACCTAGCTGGATGGTGAAATTATGCTGTAGAGTCTGAGTGGAAGGAAGACAGAGAAGCTCAGTCTTTGCCAGTCCAGACATTATAACCAAAGTCCTCTCTCTTTTTTTCAGATTGGCAGACTGTAATCTTACATATCCACAATGTGAAATTGTGTCTTCAGCTCTACAATCATCAAACTCCCTGAGAGAGCTGGACCTGAGTCACAATGACCTACAAGATTCAGGAGTGAAGCTACTCTGTGCTGGACTGAAAAGTCCAAACTGTCAACTCAACATACTGAGGTACTTAAGGGTCTGTGTAAAATAACAGCATACAAGCACACAGTTGTTATGCACAGTTCCACCCTCACTAATATAAGGCTGCCCTGTTGCGTGTTTGTTTATAGCCTAATTTATTTAAGGGCCTAAATGCAAAGTATACTATGAAGTAGGGGTGTAATGATTCACTAATTTTCTCAAAGCAATCTATTACAAACCCTGACGATGCAATGCATCAATCTTGAAACATGGATTTTTGAATCGTGAATCGCTGATTTCGGACAGTAATCGATTTAAAACACTAAGAATCGAATGAATCGCGATTTCTATAGTGATTCAATGCTTTTAAAATATATACACATCAGATAACAAGCACAAATTAATAGAGACTTTGAACAGTGTTCATACCTCGCATCTCTCCTTCACGCGCTGCACTATTTACCGCATGTGACTGTCACACTATTTCTCACTGACACCGCTGATGTGGTGAGCTCTCCTTAGTACTGTGGCCAGTAATGCTAGTCACAATGGCTCTCGGATACCTGCTCTCTAAAGCACAGTTCATGTTTTAACAATGTCGTTCAACCGAACGAACGACACTGTTAAAATAACCACATCATTAGCACTACCTAGAAATAAGATCCGGATAATCAGATGAATAGTATCTGTTGCTATAGCAAACAGATCGGCATGTTTTCCAGCCTGCAGAAATGGAAATCCAGCATTGTCTTTAAAACTCTATAGGTCACCCATAGGCATTTTCTCTGGGCCAAAAACACTGTGGCAAAGGGAAAAAACTGTTCTGTGCATCACAAAGAGGAAGATGCAACAAAGAAGACCTAAGACATTTCAGCAACTAGAAGCCTGTATTAGACAAGAATGGGACAACATTCATATTCCTAAACTTGAGCAGACCTTGTCTCCTTAGTCCCCAGACGTTTGCAGACTGTTGATGGCAACTAAAAAGAAACTTGTCTCCTTAGGGGCTGTTATAAAAAGAAAAGGGGATGCCACACCGTGGTAAACTTGGCCTTGTCCCAACTTTTTTGAGATGTGTTGATGCCATGAAATTTTAAATCAACTTATTTTTCCCTTAAAAGAATATATTGTCTCAGTTTTAACATTTGATATGTCATCTATGTTGTATTCTGAATAAAATATTGACATTTGAAACTTCCACATTATTGCATTCTGTTTTTATTCACAATTTGTATAGTGTCCCAACTTTTTTGGAATCGGGTTTGTACATAAAAACATCAATGGCAGTGTAATGTGAAAACTGCACAGTCTATCTTAGCTGCATTACTTAGCTATATCACATTTTCACAATATTACCATAAGTTGCAAAAAAGTATTGCTATACTATACGAGGTATAATAACTGTTTGTTTTTTTTCTTGTAACAAAATAAGTTATGTTAATGTTAGGTAAAAAAAATATATATACAACTTAACTTTATTAGTTATTAGGTCCAATAATACAGTTACAACTTTTGTTTATTAAACATTGACTTAGAAATTAACCAAGATTAATAAACAAATATTTTTAATTGTCAGTTTTTGTTAAGTGATTATTTAACTAATGTTAAGCAGGGGAGGTTTCTTCATTAGGCCGGTAAGGGGACGCACCACCAAAGTGTTAAAGGGAGGAATTTTTTTCTGTTACATTCAACCACCGTGTTAAGCTGTCTGTAACTAGACTGTTTGTTCTGCCTCTGGATATATAGTTCAGTCAGCATCAAGTCATTATTAGATGACATTAGATGACCTTATTAGAGACATGCTAGTCTGGTATTATTGTGTATGTATGTGCGCTCTCTGATAGCTTTTGCATGAGCACATTTCATTATGTTCACATGTCTGGCAAGTGTTTTAAAATGGACACTCGCTGAAGAAGCATGCTTTTTAGGAGTTTGCTATGGTCAGTGGTGTTTATATACATGGGGCATCAACACTCACTCTGACAGAAGAACTGTTCACTTGTCATATTCAGAATGTTTTTATTTGTTTATTTTAATCTGTGTTTTGCTGTGTTTAATAATTCTGAAAGGATCCGGATGTATTTATATACATTCAGGTAAAGGTGTCTGGTATAGTGGTCTAGGCATCTCCGTGTGGTCCTGCTAGTCATTAAGGTGCTTAAAGGTCATTAAAGATGCAGTAGGAGATCTCGGATAATGCTAACTTTAGCCTGATAACACTGAAAGCGAACGTCCCACTCTCCCTGCAATCGCCGTCCAATGCCACGCCCCCTGAACACACATACACTCACAGAGCAGAATACCAGAGATAACATTAAGTTACTACAATAGGCTACATAAGCGGTTCCCAATTACAGTCCTTGAGCCCTCCCCACACTGCACATTTCATATGTATATCTTATCACGTCCAGCGTTTGTTCTATTCGACCGTAAGTCATATAAGTGCTTTGCGAAGTGGACATCACTGGATATTCTGCCATGATTCCAGTTCGAAGCAAGCGTACATGTTCCATACTAAGGGCGTTAAAGTGTGGGAGGTGTAAATTTAAATGGGATTTATTTACAAATGTATATTATTTCACGCTTCTCTAGTAAGTTTTGTCTGTTTGTGAAGACACTGCGCAGCACAAATGCATGAATGAATGTTCCGAAGTGAAGTAAACTGCAATGGATTTCCCCTGGTCAGGGAGTAGGGAGCAACAAACACTGTGTAGGGAGCATGTCGATCAGAACACAGTTCATCCACATAGCTCTCTTCTAACAAGTTGGTTGTCTGAATCTGGTGTGTTAACTAAGCGAGAAGTGCAAAATATGCAGAGTGGGGAGGAAGATTAGGTTGCTGATGTTTGTCTGAATTGTTGTTAATAAGCAGATTTTTATATTTATGTGTTTATTTTTATTTATTTTATTTTATTATTATTTTTATTTTTTATTTTTTGCAAAACTGACTAGAAAACAGTATTAAAGTATTACAACTTAAATCTAGTGTAGCGTCAATTCAGTCAGGTCTTGTTAAGCCTGAAATACACTACACAATTTTTTCCCCTGATTTTCCTGCTGATTTACAGTCTGGAGAAGATGATTTGAGTTTATAGATTACATAAAAAAATCACATATTGTATGCTGATCACAGACTGATATTTTTTTTTTTTTTGCTTCAGACTCTGATTCACCCCGTGGAAGGATTTCAAACGTTACATATTTTCAGCCAATTTTAGAACACATTTTGTTTTTATTTGTTATGTGTCTCCTAGCAATTGCATATGTTTCTGCGTGAGTTTGTTGTGATCGGAATGACTTTAAAGTCTGCTAGTGTATGTTATTCAATCATCTAGTGTATGGTAGCCAGTTTTCCTGTCACTATTTTCAAAGTCAGTAAGTGTATTATGCCTAGTGTTTTAAAAAATCTGTTCTGAATTTAAAAGTCATCTAGTGTGTTCCAGCCTTTAGTCAACCTCGCATCAGCTAATGCTCAGCTGATTCATGTCTACCTATACGATGCCTATCACATCATTCCAATTTAAGTTACCTGTTCAGTATCTTCTAGCTGTTTTCATTGTGCTGATCATGAGCTAATTACCCTCCTCCATCCCCAACTCCACCTCTTGTCCACAGTCAGGATTTGACCTCTGACATTTTCTTAATATTATTTTAATAAAGAACATTAATGTTTATCTGGTATCATTAATATTGCTGCAATTTTTCTATAAAACAGTAATATACCTTTGAAAACAAGGCATTCTGGGTAACATTTGTTGTTTTTGATGAAATAGCCAACAATGTAAAACTTTGCTGTTAAAAATGGCAAAATTCTAACTTTTCCATTAAAACCGCTGACAACAATACATTCTGGGTAATATTTTTATTTTTAAGAAGGTAGCCTACTGCAATATGTTGTCAATTATAAGCAATCAGAGGCCGTGTCCCAAATCACAATCTACAGTCTCATTCACTTTTTCCTACAACACAGAAACAGACATAAACAGTCAGCATACTGTATGAATCTCAATAATGATGTATTCAGATAAACAGTTCAACTTGTACATCACAAAACAAGCTACTAAAAACTCAAGAACAGCAGCAAAAATTAAATAAAATGAAGAAAATACCAAGACAATTTAACTATGCCATTCAGCATAAATATGCAGAAATTGAAGTTATCAAACATTAAATTCTAATTTAAATATAGATGAATCCTTAAAGCTATAAAAGTTATTTTTTCTCTCTTTGTTCTTTGATTAATAACCATCACAGCAGCTGGTTATTAGGTTGTTTTGGCTGCTATTTCTTTAAGAGCTGCTTCTGCTGAACGTGACGTGAATCTGACACGCATCATATTTTCTCTTTTTACGTTTTCTGACCCACTTCAGGTCTTCATAAGTCTCTATTAATGAGCTGACGAGTTGAATCAGGTTTGTTAGATGAGTGAGACAGTGCTGGGCTGCTCCACACCAGTTTTGAAAACCATTTCAGAGACACGTTCTTAAATGTGAATCATATAAAATATATTATGATACGATATACTTTATTGTCCCCTTAGGGAAAATGTTTCTTGGGCTTAGTGTATGCTGCATATACACATATAAATAAACAAAGCACATAAATCACACATGAAACATACTAAGCATACTAAACAAGGGGGCAAAGCATGCAGACAGTATATCAAAAGTCACAATGCACAACGGAACAACCACTATCACACAACATCCTGACCCATAAAACCAGTAATAAATAACAATACCAGCAATAAATAAGAAAAATGATGTAAAACACTACAGAGAGTTAAATGATGACTACTAATCAGTACCAAGTCACTGGCCATTGTCCTACTCCTAACCATTCAAAATTCTAATAGAAGCAGGCACAAAATAATTTTTAAACCAATTGAATCAACTTTTGGGCACTCTATACCTCTATACCTGAAGGCAGAATTACATGCGTGCACAGTTTTAAGACTGCTTTAATCGCCTTTTTGTTAACTTCATGACTTAAATAACCATGACATTGCATGCACATAGTTTATTTTGTTCTTTGATTTGGAAGAATACAAGTTACAGCGGGTCTTTGTGCATGCAATTAAAGAGCACGCACTGTTAGCACAGTACTGTTTCTGCACTCGTTTGACTTGTGCCTGGTGCTGAAGTAAAGTGGAGCAAACATCTGAAACATCTCCCATTCTGCAACATTCTGCAAGTTAAACTGATAAAAATTGATCGCCTGCATTAACGCGCTAATTTTGACACCACACACACACACACACACACACACACACAGTATTTTAAAGGTAAAACTGCTGCTAGCTAATTACTACAATGTTTGAAATGTTAAAAACCTTTAGCATGAAAAGTTTTACAATGCTCTTTATGTGAACAGAGTGAAACTGAAAATAATCCTTCACATATCAGCACCTTAATTTCATTACAGTCAATCAGAGGGCCTTATGAATATAACTGACATGCTAAATTTAGCCCTCCAAAAGATTTATTTCTGAAAATAATATATTTTGAGCAGGCAAGTCAAGTGTTCTGCACTGTTGTTTTGACTCACTGAAAATCATTGTTTATAATAACGTTACAAAAATTAGTTTAATAATAATAATCAATAGAATAATTGCTAGATATCTTACTCATCAAGCAAGAAAAAAAAGGTTTCTCTAGGTTTGTTTTAAATCCCTTGAATCCTCTGATTTTAAGTCCACTTGTTGTTATAGGTTATCTGGCTGTTTGGTGACAGAGGAAGGTTGTGCTGCTCTGGCATCAGCTTTGAGTTCAAACCCCACACACCTGAGAGAGCTGGACCTGAGCTACAATCACCCAGGGGATTCAGGAGTGAAGCTGCTCTCTGAAACACTTAACCATCTGGACAAACTCAAGTAAGTTTAACAATAAAATTTATAATATGTTATATTTTCAGCAATGATTCATGCTAACTGAACAAATTTTTTTGGGTGTCATCCAGACACTTTTACTAAAAGTTTATGGGAGCATTATGACCGCTGTTTGGGGAAAATCTGAAAGTTCATTGGGCTTTTGTCCCAGATTTTATGAGCTCTCAAATATACAAGAATTTACAACAGATGTCCAACAGTGATAATTATGACTGACGGTGCTCCAGTGTTAAATTCATCAACGAAGACGACAAAGAAAAATATTTGTCAGCGAACATTTTTTTCTGTGACTAATGTTTACGAGCTAAAACTAATATCTAATGATAAATACTAGGATGACGAAATTAAAATGCTTTGGCCTTCGATAAAAAGACGAGAAGGACAGGCCGAAAACCGAGGACTGACGAAACACCGATTTAAATTATGCCGATTATTAGTACCATCTTGTTTTATGGCTGTGACTGTGTACTAACTTTATCTAAAATCAAGGCATTGCAATTTCATAAATTAATATTAAAGTTTCAAAGAATAAATCAATTACAAATTATGCAAACTATTTATCTTAGCACATTGCAACAATGCACAGAAAGGGTTGGAAAATCAAACTAAAATTTTAACTTGAGTCCCTACTCGTTGTACATTGAAAAATGATGTACAGCCCTACTGGCCTGCAGAAAGGTTTTAAAATTAAATGTTCTCTCATAAAACAAAGTGCATTTAGGTCAAGTGCATTTGAAATTTTTCTCTGTAGGACTACTACAAGAAAGTGCATTACTGCTCCAGTAGGCAAGAGGGTTATCACTTCTATGGGTCAGTCAGACAGATAAGTGAATGTCTACCTGTTGAGCGGTTGACCTGTTGAGCGGTTGAGCTTGTCATCTGCCTGACATTTGAGAAAGATTTGAAAGAGTGTATTTAAATAGGGCCAGGGCATAAATAAACATTTATATCAAATTAAAAAAAATATCTAGCAGAAATATGGCTACAATCTGATAGTCACATATATAGTAGCCTAAGAACGGAGTAGCCTACGTATAATTATTATTTAAGGCACTCTCTTGCAGGATTTCACTGAACATATCAGACAATGACGGTGCATGCCCTCATCTCTGTCTTTTTTCTGCGCTCTGATCTCCTTCTCCTGCGCTGGGCGCTGCTCCGTCTCCGCATCCATCGTAGGGGCCTGGGATCATTTCTCGTTGCGCGCTGCTTTATTTCCGCATCCAAGTAATGGTCTTTATAACACGGATAAAGTACAGTCGCGATTAAGTGCAGAGGATCCAAATAGATCTCATTGTGAAACATGTGCTGACAGACTTTAAGAGTGTACTTTTCTTTGTTTTCTGTTTTCATGGTCCGTCTCAAACTCTTTGCTTAGGAGATGCTTTAGTGCTGCGATTAAAGGAATAACGTCCGCTACTATGAACACATCACACCAATTCTTCGATCTTTGCATTGGCTTCCCATTTCTGCCCGGATTGAGTATAAAGTCTCCCTTCTCACACATCAGTGCATCCATGGCAATGCCCCCAGTTACCTTCAAGAACTCCTAATTCCACAGACTTCCAGCACGTTCCCTCCGCTCCACAAATACGCCCCCGCGCTGACCGTCCCCCTAAGACTCAAGTCCCGTACAATTGGGGACAGCGCGCCTTCTGTGCCCGCACGCAGGCCCCTCGGCTCTGGAATGCTCTTCCTGAACACTTGAGGGCTCCACAAACGAGACAATGGTTTTTTAAAAAGGACTTAAAAACGTGATCTTTTTAAAAAGTATTTTTCAATGTTTAAAACTTTCTTCATGTTTTATTTTGTTAGTTTAGTTGGCAGTTGAGTTTTTAACTTAATTCTTAGATTGTTTTTTTTTTTTTTTTTATTGCTTTTATTGTAGCACTTTGAGATTTTCTTTAAAATGTAAAGTGCTTTATAAATAAAATGTATTATTATTATTATTATTTACTGATGCATCACAGGAGCTGACCTCTTTAGTTAGCTGCTCAAAGGGGGCAAGAAGAGAGAGAATGTTCTCTATTAAGACCCACTGGTTTGAAGTGAATGTCGCGAGGAGCTCGTGGTCAGCGCTATGCAGGTGCACGTGTTCGGTTTTCTGTTTGCGTCATCACAACATTTTCGGCCATATTTTTTTCGGTGATAAAAGTCTTTCGGCCGAAAACCGAAAATGCACATTTGGGCCATTTTCGGCCGAAAATTTTCGGTGGCCGAATATTCGGTGCATCCCTAATAAATACTATGACGAAATTTATGCCGCATCTTCGATAACGAGATGAGACAGGACTATAATGATATTGAGGACTGCCGGACATTTAAAATACATCCTATAGGCTACTGTCTTTTCTTTCTAAATGTGCGTCCCTGTCATTGGATTGCAATCGGATAAGGGGCATTTGCATATCTTGTCTCAGTATGGCAGCCGCAGTGGATGAATAGGCTACCAAAATGCGAACTAGCGATCTGAAACAATGGCCTCTGCACCCGAAAGGGTAGGGATAAGGTGATCAGATTTTTCCCTAGAGTCACAATTAGTTGTCGATTAACTTAAAATTACTGAAGGCGGGATAAGCGGAATTGCGCTGATAGAAGTGCTCTCTCTCTCTTGCACGCTCCATTTCTTAAGTTCTCACATACAGCACGCGATCATTTCTTAGTGCTCAAATACACACAGAGCAGTCCAAATGTCTATCGTGTAGAGTATCTCACTTAAGTACAGTCAGTTATGGATTAAGTGAAGGTAAACAGGTGGGAGAACACTGAACATGTGTCAGTATTACATGCATGCCTTCCATCTTATATTGACTAAAGCCCTATTTGGACGGGACTAGTTTTACAGGGGGTCGTTAGAGAAATCTGTGTTTCACAGACGTACTTGGTGATTTTAATCCCATCCGAATCTGCCATGTCTGTGTTTTTCTCACCTCTGTAATAATTCCAGAGCGAATTACCTACTGTTTTTCAGCAAACTCAGTGATCCTCTGAGAAAACTAATCCCATCCGAATGCGAATGTCTGTGATTGCCGGTGGTATTTTATTTCACAACGCGTTAACTGTGTGTTTTTGGCCAACGTGAATGTACCGTAGATGCTCTTACCGTGCGCATGTTTGAAATATTTGCTTCCCGCTCTTTTCAACATTAATATAATAAATAAAAATAAAAATAATAAAATCAAGAGCCAGATCACGTGAACTGTTAAATACTGGCTATTGTTAATATCAGCGTCAGGTAAGATTAACGTTACTCACGTTCATGTATGCACTCAGTTACATAATGTTTTAATTACAGATGTACCTTTATGAAAATTAAACATGGGTTTAGCCTACTACAAAATAAAAAATAAAAATTAAACTAAAGAAACCACACATTAACATGGTTTTGCTATACTAGCCATTTGGTTTTTAGTATTTATTGTGTAATCACATACTTTCTGGTAATCGATCCCTCTCAATGACTAACGTTATATGCAATGCACGCATACAGAGCGCGTGATCTGTGTGATGCCCAGATGCACAAAACAGACCCTCCCACCTCTGTAATAAACAAAGATGTTAGTCCCGTCCGAATTGGTACATGAAAATATTGTTTTCTGTAGGTGAGTAAGAATCGAAACGCAAACGTAGTTTAGAAAACTAGTCCCGTCCGAATAGTGCTTAAGACTATTAAGCATTTTCGTCTCAAGATAAAGACTAAGACTAAATCAAAAATGCCTGTCAAAATGAACACTGCAGTGCTCGTTTGTTTCTGAAACCACAAGCACTTTAGCCGTGCAGAAAGATGCAGTTTTTTTTTTTTTAACAGTTATGATCATTAAGTAATTTCACAGTTTAGTGGTAATTTGAGAAAGTTTTAAACAAAAATGTATATGTAAAAATTGTTTGTACATATCGTGCCATTGGGAGGTGACATATATGCTTCCATTAACTAACCATGTAACTGCAGAAGCACACAGCTGTGTACTGGTGATTTTGTTTGTTTGAAATACAGATGGTACTCAAACAGAAGGTTTTTTTTTTTTTGCCAAGGGTATTTCCACTGCTTCTGTGGCAAATGCATTGGCAGCTTTCAACCACTAAGTGGAGCTGTAGACATAGACTTCCACAAGTAATCAGAAGAATGTATAAAAGCACAAGTTTGTATGTATGAAAGCACAAAGTTGCTATATTTGATGGCTGCAGTAGGCGGATATAAAAAAAAAAAAACGTAGTTAAAAATTCATTTTCACTGGAGCAAATGTAGTATTTTTGAACTCATGCGAATGCATTTGTTATTCAGAGCAAATTCAGATCAAAAAGACAGGCCGATATGTCTGTCCATGAATTAAGAAATCATTGAACTTTTTTTTTTTTCATTTTAGTTAAAACAAGAGCATGTTGCGTTCATTCGTAAAAATTATTTCATTATTTAAAAATTATTAAGAAAATAATAATTTTTGGGTGTTTTTTTTTTAAAAATGTGGATAAAATGAAGGGGTAGATTTTTTAAATGTCCTCACATTTTAACTAAAATTTTCATTGCCTAAAAAAATAAAATGAAGGAATAGATTACTAAAATGTCCTCAAATTTTTATTAAAATATAAGAAAAAATCTAGATGAAAAAGAAATCTATTGCTTTTAAAACTAAAGTCCTCTCATTATAATTTTAGTTTTTTTTTGAGTATATAGTTTATTTTTTGGTTATGTTAAGTTATTATTAGTATGACCAGTGTACACATTGAAAATTTGTTGTCTGTGAGAAGTGGAATTTGAGTTTGAGTGGATCTGTTAAATTATTGTTTTGTGAGTCATTAACAAATTTCAGATGATTGACAGTGATAAACTACCAATGGATGAAAACCATAAACTTTTATAGTTGATCTGTGCATTCAGTGTTGACTGAATATGGTTTCTTATAATTTAAAACCTGTACACACACACACCCGTTTGTTTTTGTGAATTGTGGGGGCATTCCATAGGCGTAATGGTTTTTATACTGTACAAACAGTATTTTCTATCATCCTTTTTTAAACACTGCTTTACTGAGATTCTATGGGAGCATCATGAGCGCTATTTACTTTAGGGAAAAATCCCAACACCCTACAGCTTTTTCATCTTTTTCATTTTAGTTAAAACAAGAGCATGTTGCATTCATTCGTAACGAATGAATTAGGACACCCACTGAACCCTACACCTAAACTTAGCCCTCACAGGAAACTTTGTGCATTTTTACTTTGTCCAAAAAAAAAAAAAAAAAATTCAATAAATAAATTTAAAAAAAAAACTCATTCTGTTTGATTTATAAGCCTTTTGAAATATGGGGACATGGGGAAATGTCCTCATAAGTCACCTTCTCCTTGTAATACCTGTCATACCCAGTGGTGTAAAGTATAAAGCCATACTCTGTACAGAAACCCATAAAAATGACTTCAAGTAGAAAAGTACCAGATACCTTACCAGTCTTAAAATGATACTTAAAGTTTAAGTAAAAAGTATTTTTTTAAATCTTAAACGTACTTAAGTGTAGAAAGTAAAAGTACAAGTAAATGCAAAATGGAAAAAGCAGCATATATATATATATATATATATATATATATATATATGGTGGGTACGGAAAGTATTCAGACCCCCTTAAATTTTTCACTCTTTGTTATATTGCAGCCATTTGCTAAAATCATTTGTTTATTTTTTCCCCATTAATGTACACACAGCACCCCGTATTGACAGAAAAATACAGAATTGTTGACATTTTTGTACATTTATTAAAAAAGAAAAACTGAAATATCATATGGTACTAAATATTCAGACCCTTTGCTCAGTATTTAGTAGAAGCACCCTTTTGATCTAATACAGCCATGAGTCTTTTTGGGAAAGATGCAACAAGTTTTTCACACCTGGATTTGGGGATCCTCTGCCGTTCCTCCTTGCAGATCGTCTCCAGTTCTGTCAGGTTGTATGGTAAACGTTGGTGGACAGCCATTTTCAGGTCTCTCCAGAGATGCTTGATTGGGTTTAAGTCAGGGCTCTGGCTGGGCCAATCAAAACAGTCACAGAGTTGTTGTGAAGGCACTCCTTCGTTATTTTAGCTGTGTGCTTAAGGTCATTGTCTTGTTGGAAGGTGAACCTTCGGCCCAGTCTGAGGTCCTGAGGTTTTCGTCAAGGATATCCCTGTACTAAGCCGCATTCATTTTCCCTCAATTGCAACCAGTCGTCCTGTCCCTGCAGCTGAAAAACACCCCCACAGCATGATGCTGCCACCAACATGCTTCACTGTTGGGACTGTATTGGACAGGTGATGAGCGGTGCCTGGCTTTTCTCCACACATACCACTTAGAATTAAGGCCAAAAAGTTCTATCTTGGTCTCATCAGACCAGAGAATCTTATTTCTCACCATCTTGGAGTCCTTCAGGTGTTTTTTAGCAAACTCCATGTTGGGCTTTTCATGTGTCTTGCACTGAGGAGAGAGGCTTCCGTCAGGCCACTCTGCCATAAAGCCCTGACTGGTGGAGGGCTGTAGTGATGGTTGACTTTCTACAACTTCTCCCATCTCCCGACTGCATCTCTGGAGCTCAGCTACAGTGATCTTTGGGTTCTTCTTTACCTCTCTCACCAAGGCTCTTCTCCCCCGATAGCTCAGTTTGGCCTGACGGCCAGCTCTAGGAAGGGTTCTGGTCGTCCCATACGTCTTCCGTTTAAGGATTATGGAGGCCACTGTGCTATTAGGAACCTTAAGTGCAGCAGAAATTTTTTTGTTACCTTGGCCAGATCTGTGCCTTGCCACAATTCTGTCTCTGAGCTCTTCAGGCAGTTCCTTTGACCTCATGATTCATATTTGCGCTGACATGCACTGTGAGCCATAAGGTTCTTATATAGACAGGTGTGTGGCCTTTCCTAATCAACTCCAATCAGTATAATCAAACACAGCTGGACTCAAATGAAGGTGTAGAACCATCTCAAGGATGATCAGAAGAAATGGACAGCACCTGAGTTAAATTATATGAGTGTCACAGCAAAGGGTCTGAATACTTAGACCATGTGATATTTCAGTTTTTCTTTTTTTAATAAATCTGCAAAAATGTCAACAATTCTGTGTTTTTCTGTCAATATGTGGTGCTGTGTGTACATTACTGAGGAAAAAAAATGAACTTAAATGATTTTAGCAAATGGCTGCAATATAACAAAGAGTGAAAAATTTAAGGGGGTCTGAATACTTTCCACATATATGTTCATACACAGCTTGAGTAGCAAAATTGTTTTCAGTTTTAACTTCCTCCATTTTGTATTTTTGGGTAAGAATAAGAAGCACTTTAACATAAGAAATCATTTCTGGAATCTGCATCTGAAATAGGATTTAGCCTACATTTTAATGTATTTCAGTAGGGACATGGATGAATTTAACCTGCAGTTACAGATGAATAAATAGGCTTTATGTTTTGTTTTTAACATAAAAAGTTGAATACTGATATTTGAAATAATTTAAAACATGGAAAATAAATAGTCGAAATGTGAAATTAAAACTGCCATTAGGTGGCAGCAAGTGAATGTTAATGAGTGAGTCATTGAGATTCAACCGATTCATTCAAACGGCTGATTCATTCAGAAACAAAGCATTTGACTGTGTTAATGAGTGAATCACTGAATCATTTATTCAACCAATTCGTTCAAAAAGCTGATTTATTCAATACGTAAACACCATCCATTGCTCATAGACGCAAAACAGTGCTGTGTGATCTTTGTTTGGAACTATTTTCGTTAGCAAAATTTAGCAAAAACAAGCAATATTATGTCTAAAATGTAAGTCACGTATTGCTTTACTGAACTTGTATAAAATGATTATTACATGCGTTCATGCATCTGCAGAAAATCAGAACTCTTTGTGTGATATAGATTAAGTTAACTAGACCTACATTAAATTATATAAATATAAAAAGCATACAGAAGAATTTTTCCTTTCTACAGTTTAGAATGCCTGGAATTTTGAGTTTTTTTAATAAGTGAAAGTGACCACTGCCTGAAAAGGTGCGTTTCCGGACTGTTCACGTCAGCGCACAAACCCGTAAATGGAACGTTTCTGGCAGTTTCCGTGAATGTGCTCTGGCGTTTCTGATTTCTGGACACCGTCAGAAACGGACTGTTTTGTGTGCAGCAGTTTTCCAGTCTGCTCACTAACGCGATAAACTCCCAGACACGGACAGAAATGTTTACTCACTCACCGGTAAATCCAAATACATCCCTGTGCATGAGAAGGTAAAGTCCTCCCGCAAAATCCCAGGGTACAAGCAGTTAAATCTCCGTAAACGGACACTCATGTCTCAGTAAACGTCTATAAATGACTGTACACTTAACATGTTTTAAATGCTATGGGCCTTCTATACAAAAATGCATCATATGTTCTTATAAAAACTGTCAACAAAGCTACAAACAGAGCAAGGCATCAACAAAACTCAATTTTTATTTTTCAGCAAATGCAAGAGAGCAAATATTTAACAGGACTGCAAATATTATTAAACAAACTCAGCAGGGACTGCAACATAATTTAGATTGAGAAAATATTTTTTAATATTTTTGCTAACACAGAAACTCTTCAAGTAAATCATTAACTGATTAAAACATAAAAAATTTCGCAAAAGAAACAATAAAAAATGTATACTAACAAAGACAAACACAATAATGAATACACTTGCAATGGACACTGCAAAGTCAGAACAGTGATTACTGCTCTCTCTCAATCAGACAGTCACACACACACACACGCACACACACACACACAATCAGAACAGTGATTAATACACACACACACACACACACACACATATATTCTACAACTCTTTTGGCACCATTAGGACCATGCCATGTCTTTTTCATTTAATTCTTCCTTTCAGAAGCTACAGAAGATACTGTTATGCTCATAAGTTTACATACCCCTAAGCACAGAGATGAGCAAAACTCGGTCCTGGAGGCCACTGCCCCCTGCAGAGTTTTTGCTCTAACCCTGATCAAACTCACCTGCCTGTAGCCTTCTAGTAATCCTGAAGACCTTGATTAGCTTCAGGTCTGTTTAATTAGGGTTGGAGCGAAACTAGCCCTCCAGGACTGAGTTTGCCCCTCTCTGCCCTAGCAGAATATGCAGTCATTTTAACAAAATAAGAGGGATCATAATGTATGCTATTTTTATTTAGTAATGTCATGAATAAGCAATTTTACATAATAGATATTTACATTTACTGATTTTATAAAAATGAAAATGTATAATTTATAAAAATGTTCAAAAGTTTACATACACTGGAAGACCCACAGCTGTTTTTATGTTTTGGGATAGTTTTTCATGAGTCCAGAGCAGTTCATCTGCCTGCTGTTCTTCAGAAAAATCCTCCAAGTCTCGCAGATTCTTTGGTTTTCCAGGATCTTCTGCATATTTGGCCCCTGTCCAACAATGACTAATAATTTTGAGATCTGTCTTTTCACTCTGAGGAAAACAAATGAAGGATTCATACACAAATATTATAAAAGGTGAAAACATTGTTCACTGATGCTCCAGAAGGAAACACAATGCATCAAGAGTTGGGGGTGTACATTTTGAACAGGATGATAAGTAAATTTTTCTTGTTTTGTTTAAAGATCATATCTGTTCATTTAGTACTGCCCTTCAGAAGCTACATACTTTTTTAATACTGATTTTCAGAAAACATTACTAGTTTTCCCTGATCATCCAATTCAAGTAGTTCACATCCCGTCTCTCTTAATAAATTGTGTTGCTTTCTTGGAAGTCAATAAATGTGTTTACCTTTTGAAATAGTTATGCATGAGTCCCTCAATTGTCCTCAGTGTAAAAAATAGATCTGAAGTCATACAATCATTGCTGGAAAGGGCTCAAATATGCAAAAGAAAGGAAAAATACACAAAAAACATGAACCACTATTTATTTTTATTTAATCAGCTATAATTCTGACTAGCAGACTAAATGTTATTAAATGATATTTAATTTCAGTGAAATATCAATACCCCTTTCACTCTTCTCGCCACTGTCTTTTCTATTTATCCATATGGGAAACTGTCCCATCTGTTGGGGTGTCGAGGGTTTCACTATGTCACAGTTCTTCAGATGAATGGTTGGGTCTGGGAACAGAGGATCCTGTAAAAACATAATAAAACACTTTCTTTAAATATATTGTACAGTTTTTATTGTTTAAACACAAGTTAGAATGATGAAACATAACATTATACAAATGTAATGAATGAACAGCTCAGGCGGTTATTTTTTTTGTTAGCTGAACTATACCAGCAAATTCACAAGGTCACATATGTAGGTATCGTATATATAATAGACATAATAGACAGAATCGCATATTGGCCTGCTGTCGTCTGGGAATGGAGGTGAGAAAAGCGGTGATATATAGACTTCCTCTGATGCTAATTGGTCGGATTATCTGAAAAAGTTTCTCCTAAATTTTGTTAAAATAAACTTCTTTAATAATTAAAAAGAAAAACCTAGTCAAAGTGATTTAGTAACTGAATAAGTTAACTTTAGTAATAGAATGGTATTCAAAAACTTGTGTTCAAGTTACCTGATTGATGACTGTTCTTTAAAGACCAGCATGTTCCAGAAGAATGGCAACATTTGCATCTGACCTAAAAACATTAAATATATATACACATTAAAACATATACATTAAATCACATCATAATAAAACAAAACATATTGTAGATTTCTAAAATTTAAACTAGCACACTGACATGAACAAAAGGAGTGAAATTTACGCTGCACTTTGAAAATTATGATATATTAACAAATGAAGACACACCATTTCTCCTGCAAGGCTGTCTCCGGTGAATCAGGAGTCAGCTGCAGTGTTTGGAGCCTCTGAAATCAGATGAGCAGAATGTGTGTGCAGATTTTGCAATGGGGAATACCAATAAAGCAGGCTATCCAAACTAACTTTGGTAAATAGCTAACTTTTAAAATGTTAGCAGCTGTAACTAATTACCTTAGCAGTTTTCACACTTTCAACTATTCTATTACAACATAAAACTCACTCAAATTATATCTACACCAATTAACATTAATCTCTGGTAAATAGCTGGTTCAGTAAAAATTCTGCTTCCTGTCTTCTGATTAAATCTCTCTTCCGCTGTGCACATACCCTGACTGAAGGCCGCTGAAGCGGGAACAAACGGCTTGAAACAACACCCGCGGCTATACATACAGTTTGAGAGCAATAATACATCATTGAACCAATTTTTAAATGTGTTCATGTTTTCTGATTTTTTTTTTTTTTTAATTTAAACATGTGTACGTTTTTTATGTATGTATTGGATACTAAACTCTTTCCGTCTGATTGTAAATTCTCAGAAAATCGGCGCACAACAGCACAACTGCGAAGCACCTGAAGCGGGAATAAACGGCTCAAAACAACTTCATGCTAGAAATACAGATAAAAAAAAGATATTAAAACATCAAACAACGTTTAATGTTATGTTCTTGTAAACATGTTTTTCAAAATGGTTTTATGTATTTACACTTACCTTTGTCTGAGGTAAATCTCTCAGAAATTAACAGAAAAAACAATCTGTTAGTGTCAATAGTCCCCTCACTGCAGGAACACGAAATCAGGCTCTCCTGTCAGCCGAGCCCGCGACAAAATTTCAAACAACAGCTGCCGGCGTGTACCAGGGTAAGAAACAGTAAGTCGATGCCAAAACACATCGATTGGCGTCACTAATTTGCATAGGTCATTAGCGTGACAACTCAACTCTATTAATTGCCATGACCGGAATGATTAATTTTCGTGAGATAGGCATTTCATCATTCAGTACATCTATTACCAAAATATAAAAAATTATTACATAACAACACTACCGCGATTGTGTTGGGTTCTTCATCATCCGACTTGCTCAAATACCATTATATACCATTCAATTCACTTAGTCCTTTTTATATTCACATCAAGATTAATTAACACAAGCATTTATTATATATGATTAACAGATTAACGTATAACTCACTTAACAAGGCCCCCCACGCCCATAAAACCAACACAGCATTGTTGACCCATACATTACTACATGTTAACATCTAACCATAGTTTTACCCCGTGGTAGCCATTTTATTACACTTGCTGTTATCCAAAATGGCACGCAAACTGCCAAAAAACTAGTTTAACCCGTTTGACTATTATACCAACCAGGTTAATGTTATGAGGGCTGTGTGTACTGAAAATTTCTGAACATCGTCCCAGTGTGTGCATCAGAAATATCCCTGTATCCCGAAAGCTCTGTGCATCTCAAATGTATGGTCGTGTACGGGTCTCTTGCCTGGGAAATTTTCGTACCGGTTTCCCGACACCTTTTAAGTTTGCACTGTAAAGTTTTCCCATGCCTGATTTATCCCGGAAAGGCCTCTCTTTCCCATGGCGGATCGTGATTATACATGCAAAGTATGGTGACCTATACTCAGAATCTACCTGGTCTGCCACGTTAACTCCATCCCAAAGTTCACACACACAGAAGTGACCACAAATAATACGACACACAGCGTACACACTACACCGGAGCAGCAAGGTAGCAATGTGGCTGACCGGCTCCCGGAGAGGCAGTTGGGGTTCTGAATCACCTGCTCAAGGGGCCCTCAGGCTGTGGTCTGATCAACCCGAGACTCAAACCTGATAACTCTAGGGGGTTAGGAAGTCAAACCTCTAACCACTAGGGCAATGGAATTTAATACAATTAATAAATTAATGTGCATCGGGCACTCTGTGTGTGATTGCGGTGGATGATATTTGGAATAATGTCAGAATTGCACATCATTATCAATACCTAACTATCAATATGAGCACAGAACAATGCTCGCCATGAGGCAACTACCCCGTGACTCAACTTGAGTGAAAATGAAGGTCATCTGCGGTTTGTGCGCAGGAAGCACTTTGTTTGCACATGAGCAAAGGCGATTTTATGAGTCTTAATCTGCAAAACGCTAGACTACCGATTCTACAAACCTGCTTTCCTGCAGTCTGTGTTCTTCCTGACTATTTTGTAGTAAGTATCGAATATGCTTCTGGTGGAAATGTATTGGGAAGTAAAAGTATATGTTTTAATTAGTAAATGAAGTGAAGTAAAAGTAAAGTTATTGAAACATAAAACTAAAGTAAAGTACGATATATCCTAAAAAACGCCTTAAGTACTGTAAATAAAGTATTTTTTTACTTCATTACATTACACCACTGGTCATACCCATGTCATTATACACCGGTGTCCTCATATGTCTCTTAAGCACAACACACACACACACAAGCCAGGCAGATTAGAGCGAGCATAATTTTTTCAAACAGTAAGATGTAAGATGCCTGAGTCTGAGCTTATTTTAAACGATTACTTGATATTAATCAGCTAGTTGAGCTGCTGCACTGAATGAAATATCACAAATTAAAATCATGATCATTAGTAATATGTACATGCAACGCCTAAAATGAATGCTTCAAAAAATGCTAAAAAGCAGCAGTTGGCCAGTAACTTTTTTTTTTATATTTCTAAAAAAATATTTTTATTTTTACAGTTTTTGTTTCCCTTTTGTTTTGCATATATGCTGCCCACACAAACTTTCATATATCCTCTAAATCACTGTGAGTCTGAGTTCGCTTATAATTGAAAAACTCCAGCATGCCTGTAGACAAAGCAAACAAACAAAACAAAAAACACTTACATTTCAAGTACTGTATCAAACGCGACCCAAAAAATTAAGAGGCTCAGATTTAAATTAAATATAAATTGTATAAATATTAAATAGTATCATTAAATCCCCTCAAAATTCTCTAAAATATTCAGAAAATATTATTGAACAAAAATATATTACACTGATGTTCCTTGAAACAAAACAAAAAAACTTACATTTCAAGTTTATGTGTGACCCAAAAATGAAGAGAATCAGATCTTGATTAATTTTAAAGGAAAAATAGTTCATATAAATTTTATAAATATTGCATAGTATCATAAAATCCCCTCAGAATTGTCTAAAATATTTAGAAAATATTATTGAACAAAAATATATTACATTGATGTTCCTTAAAACAAAACAAAACCAAAAAACCCTTATATTTCAAGTTTCAAACGCGACCCAAAAATGAAGAGGCTCAGTGCTTAATTAATTTAAATAGAAAAATAGTTAATATAAATTGTATAAATATTACATACTGTCATAAAATCTCCTCAAAATTCCAAATAATAATTGAAAAAATATTATTGAACAAAAATACATTGCATTGATTTCCTTAAAAAAACAAACAAACAAAAAAAAAACTTATATTTCAAGTATCAAACACGGCCCAAAAATGAAGAGGAGTAGTTTCATGAGCCTTTTTTTTTTTTTTTTTTTTTTTTTTCATTAAAACTAATTACGTTCTGAGCGCCATAATTTTTGGATCATTTTTGGTTTTTTTTTTTTTTTTGTAATTTTTATTTTTTTTTAATAATATTTTTATTTTTTATTATTATCTAGAAATTTGAAGGGATTTTATTATATTTATTTTGTTTCATTTAAGTACTGTACTCAAGTAAATGTTTTTAAGTTATTTTATGGGTTTATTTTTTTATTATAATTTTTAAGTTTTTATAATATTTTTTTTTGGGTAATTTTTGATAGTTGAAATTATGTATTTCTCTTTCTCTCTGAACTCTTCCTCTTCTGAGATTTGTTTGAATCAGAAATAAAGACTCACAAATCACTAAATATAATTTTCTTAAATCTATTTCATGTTAATCCTAACGTGCCATATTTGCACAACACACAACAAACATTCATTCATGCAGCTGTTGTGTGTGTGTCTGTGTTAGGGATGCCCCGATTCGATATTCAAATCAGGTATCGGCTCCGATACTGCCATTTTCCTCAGATCGGGAATCGGTCAGAGAGGGCTGATCCAAATCCGAGAATTTTTTATTATTTTTTTTTTTAGATTGTGCGAATTATTCTTTGTTACTTCTGAAGCCATACAAAATCTTCCCAGCTGGCATTTCAACGTTGAAACAACGTCACGGACCATGGTTGAATCAATGCTGAATAACCTTTCGATTTTGCCATTGGATCAACGTTGATATTGTGACGTTGATTCACTGTCTTACCTTCATCCTGGGTGAATTATGATCGTTCTGGAGACGTTGGATTAGGTGTTTATTTTACAAAGTGAATCAACGTTGCTAACACAACGTTGTTTCACCGTCGTACCTTGCACCATGTATAAATACACAACTGTATGTTCAATTAGAGCCTAGTTTGCATTTAGATCAACACTGTAGTACATTATAAAGGCTAAAACTCAAATGACTGGCAGCGATGGCTTTACAATCAACTTCAATAAACTACCACATACTCAAAATTGTAAAACAACAGTTTTATTTTGGAAACATACTGTATAAAACAGATGAAAATAATCCCAAACTTTATTTTGCAGAGTATGTATGGATGAATTTGATAAAAACCTGTAGAAGAACAATTCAAATACAATAATATTTAAAGGTTTTTGTAAAATCATTTGCAGAATGTGATTTCTACCGAAGGGGGCTCTAAAACGTTAGAACCAACATCCTCGTGCATATAGTGTGATTGTGCTTCTGGTGAAGCTCTAGGTCCTTTCTGACGCTGTCCCCTCCACTCTCTCCCACTCTCCCACCTGTATAAACAAAAACAAAAACACCACAAATAATATATCAACTTTGATATTGTGAAATATTTTTAACTGAAAACTGAATGCAAAACAAATGACACAATATTTTCACTTTACAGTTCAATAACAGTGGGGTTGGAAACAAAGTGCACAACATTATTCATTAAACACTTATTTAATGTTTTCGGATTAAAGTTTACAATATTAACAAATTATTCACAAGCAGTGTTTTCAGAGCCCCCAGTTACACTGTTTTAACCAGAACACTAGAAATACAGTGTATTTAGTAAAACAAGTAAAATCAAATTAAGTGCATTTTTATTAAACTAAGTAAAATCACAACCTGTCACAAAAGCTCAGTGAATCTCTACCAGAAGTGACAGTGCAGTGTAGCAGATGAACAATTTCTTACCAATGTTTCAATAATTAGCTGGATCCTTGATGACTCTATGAGGGGAAAGAAGAAACGCTTTACTGAAAAGTTCTTAAAAAGCAGGATTTAATTTTATACCATTTCTTTAAACCAGTGGTTCTCAAACTTTTTGTACCAAGTACCACTTCAGAAAATATTTGTCTCTCTAAGTTCCACCATAATGACCAACATTACATTTCAGCAGCGATAGGCCGAACTATTCAGCGACAGTTAAAAAAGGATGCAGTTTTATTCCCTACTATCAAGCATTATTTATTGGTGTCACCCTTTAACATTGTAAAATAACACAGTTTAACATTAACACTGCGCTGTTCTTACATACAGGTAATGACAAAACTTAAAATGTGTTATAACAAAAGTTACATAACGTACGGTCTTAAATGTAAAAAAAAAAAAAAAAAAAAAACTTAATTTACAATTAAAATGGTATACCCTTAATTATATGTATTAAGAGTGATTCCTCTCCGTACAACTAATGGGGGCCTAACACTTTAGAACCACTGCTTTAAACAATCCTAATTCATTTCTAAATTTAATTTTCACATAATTCATTTAAAATGTACAAACATTTCATTATATGTTTTCGAAACACCGTAGACTATTCAAAGACTATTTATAAGAAGAAAAAAACTAGATAACACACCTAATGCATGGTGTGCATAGCAGGAAAATGTGGAAAAATCTCTACAAAGACAGACTAAACACAGAATTTTACAGCAACAGCAACATGAGATAACATCTAACTTGAGCATCTGTGATAAAGCAAATACACAATATACACACATCAGGTATTTATCTCTGCCAGGATACATGTCCTTTCACATTGGTACACTCTTGTACCAGTTATACTTTCTATTTTCCGAAGATATAAAGATAGCGATTTATTTTCTCACCTCATTGCGCCAGTGTGTTTGCAGGACCTCGCAGAACCATCTGACCCTTCTTGCATGTTCACAATACGTTCTCCAATCTGACATCTCACAACTTCAAATTTCGCTGTCAAAAAAAAAAAAAAAAATATTATATATAGATATATATATATATATTATATATAGAGAAATATATATATATATATATATAAATCGGGACTGACCGAGCAGTTTCAACGAAGAGAGACATGCAAAATATGCAGAACTGGGGGCGCGAGGACTGGAATTAAGAACCGCTGGCTTAATGTGAGCTATATATGAATATTTAAGTCCTTACATTAAAGTTCACACGAACTCTTTTCTCTGCTGTGTCTGTCAGTGATTCGTTCAGCCTTTAAACCCTGGTCGCATTTGGTTACGACAGTCAGCTCAGTAAAGCTCTCTCAAGATCATTCTGTGTTCACATTATTATACTTGATTTGTGAATACATGTCTATGAATTTGCAAAAAGGACTTGATCTTCTTGACAAGTTAAATGTTGTTTTGTTACTGCTATGCTCATATGCTTACGCTTTTATATATAATGTTACTCTAAATATATTTTTAGGTGCTGGATTCTTTCAGGAGCATATGGGTGTCTGTGAGAACAAAAACACGTGCGTAGAAAAGACTATAAATTGTTTTTACGAGTCACATAACTGAAATTAGAATTGGTTTAAAAGAAAGCTCTATAACGTTAAACATATATATACACTACATCAAGTGTCTCTTCTTCTCTCTTTTTGCTTTGGCAGCTTTTTTAACACAAAGCGCTTACATAGCGCATTCCGTGTGCAGAATATGCGCATGTGAATACCATGGTGTCTCTGTGACCGCTGTGTGTTCCTTTTCAAGCGGCAGCAGTGTCTTGCACCGCGGCTTTCGCACTTTGATAGCGGCTTCGTGGCTGCGCTGGATTTGTTTTGTTTCTATCGTACTATCATAATGTTGTTGCCTTATTACAAAAATATGCTATACATATTTTGTAAAAAGAAAATGTATTTTAATTTTATAGTATATACTTACATATAAATACATTCATTAATGAATGGATTTTATTATAATACAAACAGCAATGTATAACATTTTACCATATTTAGTATTTATTTATTTGTAAGTTACTTCTTTTAATGGGTATGGTTTTTGAATACAATTGTTAAAAATGTGTGTGTGTGTGTGTGTCCCTCTGTGGTGTGTGTGTGTGTGTGTGTGTGTGTGTGTGTGTGTGTGTGTGTGTGTGTGTTTTTAGTGTGGATCATGGAGGAGAGATCATGATCACATCAGGACCTCAGAGATGTAAGTTCACACACACACAGTGAACTTACATCTCTGAGGTCCTGATGTGATCATGATCTCTCCTCCATGATCCACACTAAAAACACAAAAAAAAAAAAAAAAAAAAAAAAAACACACACATACACACACAGTACACATTTGTATGTTTAGTTTGTAAATGTGTGGTGTGTAATGTTGTTGTGTTCAGCGCCTGTGATCTCACACTGGATCCAAACACAGCACACACACTGAACTCGTTCTGTCTGAGGAGAACAGAAAGGTGACGCGTGTCTCTGAGCGACAGTCATATCCTGATCATCCGGACAGATTTGATGTGTATTATCAGGTTCTGTGTTCAGAGAGTCTGACTGGATGCTGTTACTGGGAGACTGAATGGAGTGGAGATAGAGCTGAAATATCAGTGTCTTATAAAGAAATCAAGAGGAAAGGATCGAGTTTTGACTGTTGGTTTGGATGTAATGTGAACTCCTGGAGTCTGATCTGCTCTGATCACACATTCACTGCTCGTCACAATCATAAAGACACAGAGATCGACGTCTCTGCTGCTCCAGACCTCCTGTAAAGAGTAGTAGCAGTGTTTCTGGAGAGTCGAGCGGCTCTCTGTCCCTTCTACCAAAAGCGTCTCTGACACACACACACTCACACACTTACCACACATTCACACGACACATTCTTCTAACCTCTATACGCTGGATTTAGACTTTATACAAACTCTTCAGTGTCTCTGTGTCACATTAAACACTAAACACACACAGACTCTCTCTCTCTCTCTGTCTCTCTCACACACACACACACACACACACACACAGACACACACACACACAGACACACACACACACACACACACACTCACACACACTGATAAATGTGTGTAAAATAATATGTCATATTTACTCTGTTGTGTCATATTTCTCAGGCTGTATTTTCAGGAGTTCATACAGTTTTAGTTTAATAGAAAACCTCTAATCAATACATTATTATTAAACTATTTTTCTCTGATGTGATGTATTGTGATGAGAAAATGAAGAAAAGATGGATTCAAACCCTGGTCTTCTGTGTCTTCTGCTTCATCATGTGTCTCGTGTTCGACTCGCTCCAGCGAGATCAGATCAACTCTGTGTCTTCTACTTTCTCTCTTTCTTCTCCGATATTAATCAGCTTATTCTCAACATTTTATTTTGACTTTTATTCTCAAAATGAAACTTTTTTTCTTGTAGTTTAATGAGTTTATTCTCAACATATTATGTTGACTATTTCCTCAAAATGTAACAAGTTTAATCTAAATGAAACTGACGTTAATCTCGAGATGGTTTTTATTTTTGTATTTAGGGTTTTTGCTCCTAATCCTCTTCTGTACACTTGATACTTGAAATGTAACTCTTTTCTTTTCTCAGGAAAATCAATTTAAGATATTTTTGTTCAATAATATTTTCTGTTTAATATTTAGAATTATGAAAATATTTTACGATACTTTGCATATTTATAAAACTTTTTTGAGCTATTTTACCTTTAAAATTAAATGTAAGCTCCTTCATTTTTGGGTCATACTTGATACTTGAAATAAAACTCTATTTTTCCCCCTCAAGAAAATCTGTGTAATATATTTTTGTTCAATAATATGTTTTGTTTATTATTTAGAATTATTTAAAGATTTTATGATACTATGCAATATTCATACCATTTTTATTAGCATTGTTTTCCCCATTAAATTTTTTAAAACTCAGAGCTCTTTCATTTTTGGGAACTTAAAATACATGATAAAAAAATAAATAAAAAATAAAAAACAGGGAAATCAAAGTAATATATTTTTTTTTGTTAATTTGTTTTGTTTTGTTTTTTATTTACAGTTTCGAGGTGATTTGATCATACTCAATATTTATAAAAATATTTTTAGCTATTTTTCCTTTTTAAATTAAATCTTTAGATCCTTTAGATTTTTTTGGTCACACTTGGTTCTTAAAATATATGATTTTTTTTTTAAAAAAACAGGGAAATCAAAGTAATATTTGTTCAATAATTTTTTTGTTTAATATTTACAGTTTTGAGGTGATTTGATCATAATATGCAATATTTATACAAATATTTTTGCTATTTTTCCTTTAAAATTAAACTCTTTAGATCCTTTTTTTGGTCACACTTGGTTCTTAAAATATATGATTTTTTTTTTTTTTTTTTTTATATGGAAATCAAAGTAATTTTTGTTCAATAATTTTTTTTGTTTAATATTTACAGTTTTGAGGTGATTTGATTGATCATAATATTATTTATAAAAAAATTTTTTTAGCTATTTTTCCTTTAAAATTAAACACTTTTGATCCTTTTTTTGGTCACACTTGGTTCTTAAAATATATTTTTTTTTTTTTTTTTTTAAATGGAAATCAAAGTAATGTTTTTGTTCAATAATTTTTTTTGTTTAATATTGAGGTGAGATATTGTTATTTGTATTATTTATTTATAATATTTTTTTTTGTTTTTTTTTTTTTATTATTATCTTTAGATCCTTTTTTTTTTGGTCACACTTGGTTCTTAAAATATATGATTTTTTTAAAAACAGGGAAATAAATGTAATATTTTTGTTCAATAATATTTTTTGTTTAATATTTACAGTTTTGACGTGATTTGATCATACTATGCAATATTTATAAAAATATTTTTAGCTATTTTTTCCTTTAAAATTAAACTCTTTAGATCCTTTTTTTGGTCACACATGGTTCTTAAAATATATGACTTTTTTTTTTTCAAAACATGGAAATCAGAGTAATGTTTTTGTTCAATAATATTTTTTTTTAATATTTACAGTTTTGAGGTGATTTGATCATAATATGCAATATTTATAAAAATATTTTTGCTATTTTTCCTTTAAAATTAAACTCTTTAGATCCTTTTTTTGGTCATACTTGGTTCTTAAAATATATGACTTTTTTTTTTTCAAAACGGAAATCAATGTAATGTTTTTGTTCAATAATTTTTTTTGTTTAATATTTACAGTTTTGAGGTGATTTGATCATAATATGCAATATTTATAAAAAATATTTTTAGCTATTTGTCCTTTAAAATTAAACTCTTTAGATCCTTTTTTTTGGTCACACTTGGTTCTTAAAAAAAATATATGTAATTTTTGTTTTCATATATATTTTTTTTAAATTTACAGGTGGAAATCATATTATAAAAAATATTTTTAGCATATGTAAATGTTTGTTACTTGGTTGTTCAATAATTTTTTTTTAATATTTACAGTTTTGAGGTGATTTGATCATACTATGCAATATTTATAAAAATATTTTTAGCTATTTTTCCTTTAAAATTAAACACTTTTGATCCTTTTTTTGGTCACACTTGGTTTTTAAAATATATGATTTTTTTTTTTTTTTTTCAAAACGGAAATCAATGTAATGTTTTTGTTCAATAATATTTTTGTTTAATATTTACAGTTTTGAGGTGATTTGATCATAATATGCAATATTTAGTAAAAAAAAATATTTTTAGCTATATTCTCCTTTAAAATTAAACAGTTTTTTAGATCCTTTTTTTGGTCACACTTGGTTCTTAAAATATAAGATTTAAAAAAAAAAAAACAGGGAAATCAATGTAATGTTTTTGTTCAATAATATATATATATATTTTTTTAATATTTACAGTTTTGAGGTGATTTGATCATAATATGTAATATTTATAAAAATATATTTAACTATTTTTCCTTTAAAATTAAACTCTTTAGATCCTTTTTTTTTTGGTCACACTTGGTTCTTAAAATATATGATTTTTTAAAAAAAAAAAACAGGGAAATCAATGTAATGTTTCTGTTCAATAATATTTTTTTTTAATATTTACAGTTTTGGACATGTGAAGCTGCTGCCATTAGTAGTCAGATATTGTAAGATATATGATGGCAGCATATTTGTGGAAACAAAACTGCTGGATTTTATTGAATCGAAAGAGGAAACCGCAGAGGAAATTGCAGCTGAGGTCCTGGTGGTTGTTCAAAAATTTCATCTTGAAAACAAAGTGGTAGAATTCTCTGCAGACAACACAAACACCAACTTGGTGGAGGACTAAATAGACTTGGTACAGTCAATGTCCATACAAAAATAAAAAAAAAAAAATGCTCTGCAGAGAGATGCAATTAGCTTAGGGCTGCCCCCTGCCACCTCATTCATAAACACAGCCAGACCAGCTTTGGGTATGATTCCCCTTGATGTTGAGTACCTGCTCACAATTATTTGGGATTTTTTTTTTTATTTTTTCACAGTCAGAGTTGAAAGACTAAAGAGCTTTGTGTGAGTTTTGTTGGTCAAGATACCATAACATACCTGGTCACAGTAATGTTCGCTGGCTGTCCATGGCTCCCTTCAATCGAAATCACTTGACAAATGGCAAATAAATAAATAAATAAATACATAAAATAAAAATTAAACCACTTTGTCGGAGATGGAGCACAGTAGCCAAAGACAGAGCAATCCTAAAATACAATCATCTTAGAAAGATGTGGACTAGTTTCCTTTTGAACTGGTTTATTAAGGCAGATATATGTTTTAAATATGTTTTAAATACATATTACATTATTCCTTCTGTTCCATGTTTATGATTCTATAAAAACTGCTTAAGTAGTAAATATTTAAAAGAAACGTTGATGCCACTTAATATGTTGTATTGTTGAACAAAATGACTTAGAATAACCGTCATTCAGTTCATTAGTTGAATTAGAAGCCCAAAACAATAAAAATACAAAAACAGAGGAAAAAGTTTTGTCCCCCCGTTTTTTAATTCATGGATAATAACAAGCGAGATTTCAATGATATTTTTACCATTGAACTAGGAAATGTCCCCGGTTTTCATTGAAAAAATCTGGTAAATTACAGGTTCATTTGGCTCAAAATGAAGTTAGTCAAAGTCCCTTTAAGACAAGTCATGTCACTCGGCGGCCATCTTTAAAACGCCTCTCGTGTATCCAAGTGCAACTCAATCTCTTTGAATAGGGAAACATCAAATTCTATAAAACTGTTCATTAAGCTTGCGATTAAATTTCATATCTGAAATTACCAAAGAAACCTGATAACAACTGTGTCATAAATATTGTTTATTTTGCTCAAATAGCGTTATAAAAAGCTTATTATTCAGGCTAGATCTTTTTGGGCAGGAATAAGCGATATATTTAAACCATTTAGGTGGGGTGTGTCTGCTGCGCACTGTGACACAAGTAACTGATCCAACACAAAATAGAGCCTATTATGTACGTATATTATTCAGGAATTATTAAACATGAAAGTATTAGTATGAGAAATGGATTTGAATATATTACAATAAATAATACAATAGCCTCTGTTAATATTGCTCTATAATGAAATGAAAAGCTTAACTTACCATCTTGAAATAAAGCTTCATGTCTTTAAATCCGTACTGTATTTCTCTGAATAAATTATGATGTGTATATTTTTAATGTCCTGATTGAGCAACATCTATTTCAGACTCTCCAAGATCGCACAAATATGTTTATTACCGTTTCCATGTAAAATGTTGTATGCTAAATTAATAATTAATTTAACCGCCGTTTAAATTATTACCTGCTTCAAAAATGAATGCTGTTATGAAAATCATTGTTGCTGAGGTCGTGTCCGTCTGATTGTTTATCATTGTTCATGCCTGTTCGCTACGTAGATGTAATGAAGATAGCTTTGTTTTAATAAGTAGGGGAAATTCCCGACATTTAAAAAAAAATAAACCGTTTACATGCCTTGGGGTGTTTTTGCATTGTAATAATGTACAGAAATACTTCAGATTTAAAAATGCTGACTTGTTAGGTGATGTTTTCTCATTAAAATCGTACAATTTCCTATTAATTCAATAGAACGTTTACACACACTAGGGATTGCCAATATGGCGACGCAGCGGCTTCACTTTCATGACGTCATGAGCAATCCAGTTCTATATTATAGATCAGTGATTTGACCATATGCACGGTTACTTCCTGGTTTTAGATAAGCCAGCTCAGTCATTTCCGCTCAACTGTACTGTGCCGTAAGGGAGCGGCCTTTGCTCGGTTTCTCTACATAATCCATTCAAAATTTGGAGAAAAGTTTTGTTTGTCTAAGATGAACCAAACGTCCACATACATTTCAGGAATGATAAACACGAATTTTAAATTTACGCGAGAGAATCCGTTAAATCATGCTGCGAGTCAGTAAGAAATTAGATGGAGGTCTGTCCTTGCCTAATTTTGAATTATATAATTTAGCCTTTCAAATAAAGGGAATCAGAATCTGGGTTAATTCAGATTCTCCGGTTCCATGGCGAGTTCTGGAAGCGAATATTATCCAATCCGGTTCGATTACAGGATCTTCCCCTTTTCAGGTATTTCAAAATCCTTAAAGAAAACTTATGGACCAATTATTGAATATTTACTTGATGCATGGAAAAAGGTTGAGAAAATAATGGGTGGACCTTTCTTATATACTAAGACAACTCCTTTATGGCATAATAACCGTTTATGCACAGGCAACAAACCCTTTGTTTTTAAAACTTGGTCTGATGCTGGTGTTCATAAATTGAATGATACTTATTGTGATAACGGCCTCAAGTCGTTCCAGGACTTAAGTGCAGAGTTTTCTTTACCTGGATTCTCTTTTTTTCTATATCTAAGATGAGGTCAGCTTTTAAAGGCCTACGGCGTTCCTTGGGCCACCAATGTGCTCTCTCATCCTTTGTGGGGAGTGGTTGAACATTGATACTCCTTCTAGTGGTTTAGTTTCTAAGATTTTATAATTCTATCCTCTTACTGCCGTATACTTATATTCCAGCTATCCACTCCTGGGAAAGGGATGGTCTTGCTCAACCTGATTGGGATGTGGTATGGGCCAGATGTTTTACTGCTTCTAAAAATCTTGCACATCAGATGATACATTAAAAATGTATTAATAGAGCCTATTTCACTCCCAGTGTATTATACAAAATGAAGGTTAGATCTGATCCTTACTGTCATTAATGTAATAAACTTACTTGCACATGTTTTGGGAATGCCCGGTGGTGGTTCCTTTTTGGAAAACTGTATGTTCCGTTCTTTCAGATTTTATGCATTTAGATGTACCTCGAGATCCCCTACTTTTTCTATTGTTAGACGATTCCAGTCTCCAGTTGAATGCTTCATCAAAAAAGGACCTTATCAAAGCTTGCAAGTACGGCTGCCAAAAAGACTATTCTGAAATTATGGATAGAACCATCCACTTCCATAAATTTCATTTGGCTATCATACTTCAGAGACATTGTCTTGCTGGAAGGTACCACTGCCAGTCTCAACGGCGCAAAGGACAACACTATTCGGAGTGGGACAAATTGGGGCTGAGATGTTGCTAGAAAGGCTGAAAAGTTGACATCCCTACTATGCTTTTCTGACTTTTATCACCATCACTTTTATTTTTCTTCCTCTTTTTCTGTACAAGTGGACGGCTTCATGGCATCTGTTTGTGCATAGTTCTTCTGTTGAGACCTTACAAATAATGCAATATTGCCAAAGATGACAGATAAACAGTTGTATAGTGCCTAAGTATTAATTCAGAAATGTGTAAAATCCCCAGCTGAAAAGCCCCAAATTATCTGAACTTTCTGAATTATCTGGACTAGAATTAGAAGGAATGTTTCTCTTCGACAAAGACGTCAGGGAAAGTTACCACTGGCATCGTGACAAGATGGCAGATGCAACCTTTCAAACTTTTGAAGGGAGCTCCTGGGAAAATCCTTGGAAACCCCGTCGCAGGCGGTTGCCATGACAAATTTCAAATGAGCATGCGCAGATAAGTTGACCTCACTCTAACTGGGTGTCAACTACAACTTCAAAATAAAATCAACTCAGTTTATAAAATAAGATGAACTTTTCCTCAGAAACGTCTGAAAGTGAGTTCAAGTGGCTTACAAACAGATAGTCAAGTTCAACATAGCAATTTTATTGTCAGTGAATGCAAAAATCTAGTAAAAAGGTGAATAATTTTGAGTTGTCCGTTTTACAGTGTGTTGGAATAAAACGTGAAAAGTATTTTTTTTTTTTAATTCTTATTAAAATATTTAATGCATGATTTATTGTTATAAACTTATTTAATTTGTTATTTAACTATATAGGGATTTAAATAATTGTTGTCTGGCCTTATATTACATTTACTTTAGCCATTTAGCAGACGCTTTTATCCAAAGCGGACTTACAAATGCGGACAATGGAAGCAATCAAAATCAACAAAAGATCAATGATATACAAGTGCTATAACAAGTCCTCAGTCTAGCTTAAATGCAGGACACGTATCAATGGGCTTTTTGAATAATATAATAAATAAAAAGAAAACCAAAATAGAATAGAAAAACGAATAGAGCAAGCTAGTGTTAGAGGGTTCTTTTTTATAATTGTATAATAAATGAAAAGAAATAGATAGAATACAAAAAGATTAGAAAGATAGTTCGATTTTTTTTTTAAGAATAGAATTAGAATAGTGAGTGCTAAAGTAAGAGGGTCAAATAAAGATGGAAGAGGGGGGGGTGATGTCTTAAGGCCAGATTCTTGACAGATGGTTTAAGAACTCAGCTGCTAGGATTGAGTTGGGAACTTTTCTGAATTATCCACTGCATCGTGACAAGATGGCAGATGGCAAACCTTTCCAACTTTTGAAGGGAGCTCCGGGGAAAAATCCTTGCGAAACCCCGCCGCAGGCGGTTGCCATGACAAATTTCAAATGAGCATGCGCGCAGATAAGTAGACCTCACTCTAACTGGTGTCAACTACAACTTCAAAATAAAATCAAACTCAGTTTATAAAATAAGATGAACTTTTCCTCAGAAACGTGTCTGAAAGTGAGTTCAAGTGGCTTACAACAGATAGTTCAAGTTCCAACTAGCAATTTTATTGTCAGTGAATGCAAAAATCTTAGTAAGGTGAATAATTTTGAGTTGTCGTTTTTACAGTGTGTTGGATAAAACTTGAACAATGTATTTTTTTTTAATTTAATTAAAAAATATTTAATGCATTATTTATTTGTTATAACTTATTTAATTTGTATTTAACTATATAGGTATTTTAAATAATTGTTGTCTGGCCTTATTTACATTTACATTTAGTCATTTAGCAGACGCTTTTATCCAAAGCGACTTACAAATGTGGACAATGGAAGCAATCAAAATCAACAAAAGATCAATGATATACAAGTGCTATAACAAGTCTCAGTTAGCTTAAATGCAGTACACGTATCAAGGGCTTTTGAATAATATAATAAATAAAAAGAAAACAAATAGAATAGAAAAAGAATAGAGCAAGCTAGTGTTAGAGGTCTTTTTTTATAATTGTATAATAAATGAAAAGAAAATAGATAGAATACAAAAAGATTAGAAAGATAGTTTTTTTTTTTTAAGAATAGAATTAGAATAGTGAGTGCTAAAGTAAGAGGGTCAAATAAAGATGGAAGAGATGTGTCTTAAGCCGATTCTTGAAGATGGTTAAGAACTCAGCTGCTAGGATTGAGTTGGGCAGGTCATTCCACCACGAGGGAACATTTAATTTAAAAGTCCATAAAAGTGACTTTGTTCTTCTTTGGGATGGCACAATCAAGCGACGTTCACTTGCAGAACACAAGCTTCTAGAGGGCACATAAGTCTGAAGTATTGAATTTAGGTAAAGGGGTGCAGAGCCAGTGGTGGTTTTGTAGGCAAACATCAATGCCTTGAATTTTATGCGAGCAGCTATTGGTAGCCAGTGCAAATTGATTAACAGAGGTGTGACGTGTATTATTTTCGGCTCATTAAAAATTAATCTTGCTGCCGCATTCTGGATTAATTGTAAAGGTTTGATAGAACTGCTTGGAAGACCTGCCAAGAGAGCATTGCAATAGCCTTGATGTGCCTAACTGGATGGTGAAATTGTGATGAAACGATGGGTTTGCTGGAACCACAAGCAGTTCTGTCTGCGAGCAGCTACCTTCGGATCATCAGGATGGAATAAGAAGTAGAGTTGAGTATCATCAGCATAGCAGTGGTATGAAAAGCAATGTTTCTGAATGACCAAACCTAATGATGCCATGTAGACAGAGAAGAGAAGTGGTCCAAGAACTGGAGCCCTGAGGCACCCCAGTAGTTAGATGTTGCGACTTGGACACCTCACCTCTCCAAGATACCTTTAAGGACCTATCTGATAGGTAAGATTCAAACCACTGGAGTGTGGTTCCTGAGATGCCCTTTGCCAGTAGGGTTGACAGGAGGATCTGGTGGTTAACCGTGTCAAAAGCAGCAGACAGATCAAGCAAGATAAGTATTGAAGATTTGGATTTCGCTCTTGCCAGTCTTAGGGCTTCAACAACTGAGAGCAAGGCAGTCTCAGTTGAATGTCCACTTCTGAAGCCAGATTGGTTGCTGTCAAGGAGGTTGTTCTGTGTGAGAAAGGCAGAGACTTGGTTGAACACAGCTCGTTCAAGTGTTTTTGCCATGAAAGGAAGAAGGGAAACTGGTCTGTAGTTCTCTAAAAGAGATGGGTTGAAGGTGGGTTTCTTAAAGTCCCTGTAAAGGCAATTTAAAAAAAAATGTCTAAACACATTATACATGTTAGAAATGTATTGCTAAAACATATTTCAAAGACTGTGAACTGTAAAACACTGAATTGTGGAGTTAGACCATTAAACAGTTTCTCACCATTGCTGTGACACAGATTTTTTGGGCGGGGCTAAAACGGGGGATTGATGACGCACTGCGTCCCCCTGAGCTCCTGGCCCGCCCCTAATAATATAAATAGAGCACATTCGCGTCAGTTCGCCGCTCAACCGCGAGTTACTGTCATACTGTTACTTACTCTGGAGGCTCAAACATATATGGTTTTGTACAACCAATTAAGCTGTTAGGAGCATCCATTCCGGCTGTAGCTGTGACAGTTGAGTGTGGCGACTGCAGCTTTCCCGTTAGTGGGCATGGTTTCAGCGCAGCCAGCGGACACGCCCCCAGCGTTTGTGAGCTGAGACTACTGCTAATTTTTTCGAGATTTTGATAGCTTATTTTATATACTTACCGGCTTTTATTTTTTTATTTATTTAAATTTTGCTAGGTGGCTAATAACAAATTTTTTCTGTGGTATGACAAACTCAGAACACATACTTAAATTTGACTTTACAGGGACTTTAAGTAGTGGAGTTATACGAGACTGTCTAAATGGTGAGGGAAAAACACCAGTGTGGAGGGATGTGTTAATTATGTGAGTGAGTGCAGGTACAACTGCAGGAGAAATGTCTTGAAGGAGATGAGATGGAATAGGATCAAGCGGACAAATAGTAGGATGATTAGAAAGGATGAGTTTAGAGACTTCTGCCTCAGAGAGTGAAGAGAAGGATGTGAATGATTATATGTTTCATGGTGAGATGTGCTTGATGGATTGTGGTGTGGAAAATTGTGCACTGATGTTTTTAATTGTATTAATGAAAAGGTGACAAAGTTGTCAGCTATTAGAGTTGATGCAGGAGGGAGAGGAGGAGGACAAAGGAGCGAGGAAAATGTTTTAAAAAGCATGCGAGAGGTAGAAGAATTGTTAATTTTGTTATGGTAGTATGTCCTTTTAGCAGTGGAGACATTAGCAGAAAAGGAAGAGAGGAGTGACTGATACACATTAAGGTCAGTAGTATTTTTGGATTTGCGCCACACCCTATCAGCAGCTCTAAGCTTAGAACGATGTTCACGTAGACCAACCAAGCGGCTGAAGGGATGGTACGGACTGGCCTGGAAGACAAGGGGCAGACAGTGTCTAAACAAGATGTAAGAGTGGAGCAGAAAGTATCAGTAGCACTGTTAGTATCAAAAGATGCTAACAGTTTAGGGGAAGGAAGCGAAGATTGTAGATAGCCGGGAGGGTGAGAGTGAGCGTAGGTTACGTCGAAAGATGACATGTGGAGGGGTAAGTGATGTGTCAGGGACCATGTTGAGGTTAAGAGTGAGGAGGAAATGATCCGAGGTGTGCAGTGGAGTAACCAGTACATGATCAGTGGAGCAGTGTCATGTGTAAAAAAGATCCAGTTGGTTGCCTGATTTGTGAGTAGCAGTAGTTGACACTCGTTTGAGATCAAAAGAGGCAAGCAGAGTGTGGAAGTCAGCAGAGAGAGGTTTATCTAGGTGGATGCTGAAGTCTCCAACCATAACTACGGGAGTACCATCCTCAGGAAAGTTTGAGAGCAGCACATCTAATTCATCCAAAAAGTTACCTAGTGGTCCTGGGGGTAGATAAACACCTACAAAATGGATTTTAAGAGGGTAGGTAACAGTAAATGAATGAGATTCCAAGGAGTTGTTGATATCCAAAGATGGTAAAGGATTACATTTCCAATCATTAGAGATGAGCAGACCAGTACCTCCACCTCTTCCAGTCAAACGGGGGAAGTGGGAAAATGAGAGTGCTGCAGGTGTAGCAGTGTCCTCTGGTTTGATCCAGGTCTCTGTCAGGGCCATGAGATTTAGCTTTGAATGACTAATAATAGAAGTAATGAAATCGGCTTTGTGTACAGCAGACTGGCAATTCCAGAGACCAATAGAAAAATAAAGTAGTGTATTAGCAGACAGGCAAAGTGTGCAGGTTGTTAAGATTGCGCTGCCTACAGTGTGTGATGCATGGTTTGCGAATGGTAGTGATAGTAGGGTTCTGGAAACACATAGTAAGAACTGGTTATAAAAACTGAAACAGAAGTGAAACAAGTAGTAGAAAAAAGGATTAATCAAAACAATACTTATTTATTTCTTAAATGACAAGTGACTTTGTGACTTCCTGCACTTGCTATACTTCAGGTCGATAAAGTACAAAATTGGTTAATATATTTATTTTATAATAATCAAAAGACGTTTAAAAAACTAGGGTTGAAATGGCAGCTGCAGACAATGAGTGATCGTAAACTGTCATCTCGTGGTTATAACGGTAATTTCATTTTCATCTCAAAAAGTCTTTATTTTTCTCTGAGACACGTTTTTGGCACATTACTTCATGTCGTCTTCATGAATTAGAAAGTCAACCTTTAATAATGTGAATTTTACTGCACAACATTGAGAAATAATAAATGCTTTAAAATTGTATAAGATTTTAAAAATGTGTTCATGGCTTTGAAGGTAAGATATTATTGATTACCGAGAATACCATTACCATGTCGTTTAAGAGATTAGTCTAACTGGCTAAACAGTTACGATAGTGTTATTTTTCAGCATTTAAATGTACAGTTATGTGTCTGGGTACTTTCCTGGGATTACCAGACTATAAAATGAAATGTTCTTTATCCTAATATCCAAATCCGTTAAAGGATTTTTAGGCTGCATTAATTAGGTAAACCGGAACCGGGAACACTTCCCATAACACCCGATGTACTTGCTACATCGTTAGAAGAATGGCATCTACGCTCATATTAGTCTGTTTCTCTCTTATTCCAAGCCACCAGATCCAGTCTGTATCCAAGTCAGAGGGTCACTGCAGTCACCCGGCTCCAGTATGTATCCAGCCCAGATGGTGGATCAGCACCTAGAAAGGACCTCTACAGCCCTGAAAAACAGCGGAGACCAGGACTAGACCCCCAGAGACAGATCCCCGGTAAAAACCTTGTCTCAGACGACCACCGGGACAAGACCACAGGAAACAGATGATTCTTCTGCACAATCTGACTTTGCTGCAGCCTGGAATTGAACTCCTGGTTTTGTCTGTTTAGAGGAGAACTTGCCCCCCAACTGAGCCTGGTTTCTCCCAAGGTTGTTTCTCCATTCTGTCACCGATGGAGTTTTGGTTCCTTGCCGCTGTCGCCTCTGGCTTGCTTAGTTGGGGACACTTCATTTACAGCAATATCGTTGACTTGATTGCAAATTATTGCACAAATACTATTTAAACTGAACTGAGCTGCATGATGACATCACTGAATTCAATGATGAACTGCCTTTAACTGTCATTTTGCATTATTGACATACTGTTTTCCTAATTAATGTTGTTCAGTTGCTTTGACGCAATCTTTTTTGTTTAAAGTGCTATATAAATAAAGATGACTTTAATAACATGAAACTGTATGTTAATGCCGCTATCGTTATTTACGGTGTTGCAGTTGTTTTGTTTAGCAGTTTCTGATAAGAATGAGGCAGGAGAGGTTTCTGTGAAAGTCTCTACTTGTATAGCACTTATAAAATGAGCTATATGTGCTATATAGGTAGAGGTAGCTCACAAGCGACAAGCAGTGAAAAAGTCGCTTGCGGTGTGAACGGGGCTTTAGAATGCTGAATGTTTCTATAGCTACCAGGACACTTCTAACTGCAGCTGTAGTGACGCTGACTTTACCAATTAGTGATTGGCTCCTTCATTCAGAAGGCGGGGCTTCCTGCGATTGACCAGCCATATTGAGCATTGCATTTTTCCCCATTCAAAACTATACGAGTGACATGTCTTGGGTATTCTATAGTCTTTGAGTTAGTTCATGCTTAAAACGAAACAAAACAAATATCTGCCACTTTAAGAATTTTTCTGTTGAACTGAGTGATGTGCTCACTCTTGACATAAAACAGCTGCAGGATGTGTTAACAATATCTGTATTTACAAGCCACTATATAGAGAGTAATCTATTTACAAATAAAGAGAAAAGAAAGCACCTCGTGGCTGAAGATCAGATGCAGCACAGAGAGCGAGACTGAGGTGAGAGAGTAGATTGAGCTTCTGCTCTCACTCGAGAGATGTGAGGAAAACCCTGCGGTTTCTTCATCCAGCTGTTGCTGAGAGCTCCTTCTTCCTTCAGCCTGAAAACATCTGGAGAAATAAAACTGGAATCGTGTGCTTTAATGTGTCTGAACACACTGGGCTTTAGAGGACCTGAATGAGAGCAGCCGGTGCTCAAAGTCAATGAATCATCAGAGGGATTAATCTCGCTGATGAAGATGAACTTTGGGACAGTTGTGATCTCTGCGGGTCTGTGCGGGCTGCTCAGCTTCATCCTGCTCGCCGTGTCCATCGGCACTGAATACTGGTACATTATAGATGTAGATGAAGGGAAGAACTCCAGCCTGGAGTACAGCAGCTCTCACTCCGGACTCTGGAGGATATATGAAGGTAAGATCACAACACAAACAAATAGCTTCCTTCATGTGCCATTATATTCTGCACCTGTTGATCTCATTTAGTATAATCTGACAGTTATCTCTCTTCATCTTCATTAAAAACATTTAAATATCCAGCGTAATTGCTCAATTAATCACTACATCACAGCATTACATTAAAGTGTTCATGTGAATATGAAACATTAGGCTAAATACTGAGTACTGATGAAGTAGCCTGCATGAGCTTAATGTGCATTTATTCATTCTCCTGTTCTTACTGTTTAACATTTCTCATTCCTATAGCAGCACATTAACCGGCAAACAGTTCGATTGGCTGCAAATGAAGTAATTTCAGAAATATTCACAGATTGAGTTCTCATCACTGGCTGAGTCTCCATTATGTACATAATTAATGTATCGTCCAATTCTGTCGCTGTTTCATGGCACTAGACACAATTAAAGAGAGAACTGTACAACTGTAAATGTTTCATGTTAGACACAGTTACTAAATCTGTTGCATAAAATAACTGTTTTCCATTTCATTCTAATTGCAGTAAAGATGATTTATTCCCTCTAACACAAATGCTGCTCTATCTTGTAAGAAAAGAAACCCTTTAAATGCTGTGTGTTGTATGCAGTGAACTTTGTAGGCTGTAGTTAATTTTCAGGCAACTGTATGAAATGTAATGGGTGTTTGCAGCTTATGACTGGTGTTTCAATGTGACCCACAGGACAGAACGGCAGTTATCACGACATCTCGTTCTACACAGACTCGTCCGACCACACCGAGCAGGGGAGAAGCACCTTTTGAGTGAGTCTCTGAAAGCTATCTACAAATGAGCCACAATCAGAGAATGACGTTGGAAATAGGCTTGTTATGTTTAGTGTATTCTCACTCACTTTAAGATCTGTATTCTCTGCACGACATCCATTCTGAACCAGAGATTGCACAATTATCAAAGCTAATGGCCTTTGATTAGTAGTCATGTGCTATATTGACAAAAAGATGATATCTCAATATTTTCCAGGATTTTGTCGATAGCGTAAATGAGAAGCTACTTTGCTGAGTGTGATTGTGTACCAGTACGTTTGCTGGTTAAGGTCTGTTGTGGACAGATGTCTCCCAAACCTTTTCATAACTTCATATTCTGTGCAGTGGTTACTTCACAGTAGTGATAGTAACTTTTCCACCTTAAATTGATTTCCATTGTTACCTTTATAAGGGCATCTTTTTCTAACCTTATTGGATGTATGCATCTTATTTCATGTCAAATTCTTAAATTTATTCAATAAATTATTTTAGAATAATAAGACAATGTAGGCTGTTAACAATAAAATGAAATCAGTATTAATAAAATCAATTTTTTTGTACTGCAGAAATATCACAGAAGCAGCATTTACATGAATTTACGCAGAACTTATGAGAATAATGTTTAAAAAAAAGTAAGTCACTGCCTTAATGAGTGAGTCATTGAATCATTCATTTAACCTTTTTTTAACAGCTGATTTATTCAGGAACAAGCAAGTGTCTGTTTTTATGAATGGCTCATTGAATCGATTAATTTAAAAAGCTGATTGTTTATGTGACAAATTAATTATTTATGAAACTCTTTGTGTTAGCAAAATAGAGCAACATTGACAATAGAAACTTCTTGTATACTGGACTATAAAAAGCAATATCACATTTGCAATCATGCTGATATTTGGGGAAAAAAATTCTTTGTTTGAAATCGCTTTAGAAATGTGAGACAAAAATGCATACAATGGAAATTTTGCCCTCATTTTTTTTTTTTTTTAATTTTGGGGTCATTCTATATGATAAACATCACACAGCCCTAGTGGTCACTAGTTCAAACTCACTGAAATAGAAATGACAAAGCTGCTTCAGATGTCTGTAAACATGAATTTGTGGCAGCAGGTTACACTGAGCGTGTAATAAAGACCTGTGTCTCTACAGACTTGCACAGGGTCATCGTGGTCCTGCTGCCTCTCAGTCTGGTGCTGCTGGTCTTTGGTGGGATCTTCGGTCTGGTGGCGTCTTTGGCTCAGAGCTGCACTCTTCTCATCTGCATCGCTGCATACTTCCTCATCTGCAGTGAGTCCCATTAACAGCAACACAGCATTCATTGGCCATCTACACACATCAGCTGAAATGAAGTGAGGTCTCAGCGGTGCTAACGCTGGAGTTTGTGTTGTTGTGTAGAGGTCAGTGAGAGATGCGTTCAGTGGCTCAGACAATGTCACACGTGGATATAAAACACAATGGGAATGAAAGAAAACAGAAAATGTCATGCGCTCCAGCTGAGTGCAGCTGTTAGGTGAACTGGTCACACACAGTCAGGGGTTTTAATAGATATGGAGGTTTTTCGCTCAATAATACATATCCACAAAGCCTGCAGTAATGAATAGCAAAAATATTGAACGGTTTAGGGGATTTATTTGATGTGTTTCATCAGTGTATAGGGGATTTTTTTTTGTAATCTAGAGCCAAATTATGCTTCATACCAAAATTCTTTTTTTTTGGTAAAGGTCTTTTGGTTTGGCATGCATACTGACAAAATGCAGTGTTGTTTTTTGATATGATTTTTTTTTTGAATTTTTTGTTCATTACAATGAACACTTTAATTTTTGTTCTATTCAATTCAATTTAGTTCAGGAGGCACCACATGACAGGTATGAATGGTTTACTTGGACATCTGTAATCAGCAGATTTTGCTCCTGTGTCTGTAAAGGTGTTAAACTATAAGAAGAACATCAGCATTTGATTCTGTCTTGAATGACACATAATTAATTCACACCCTCATTACACTTTGTCATTATTTATTTTCATCACTATAATAGAAATCAGGAGATTACCACTGCATGTGTGCTACAATATTTCAGATGAGTTACTGAAGAAAACATCAAAATATAAGTGGGAATGACATACAGGCTTTTTTGTGAGTAGAAATTGAAATTTTCATGCCAAAGACGAAAGGGATCATCAAGACTTTTATCAGTGACAGGTGCAAAAGCTTCATCTGTCATGGTGTGGGGCTCATTAGTGCTCATGGCATGGGTGACTAGCATATGTGTGAAGGTCGCATTGAGTCTGAGGCATATAGCGGGATTTTACAGAGACATACTGTGATCAAACTGACATCTTTTCCCGAGAAGTGATTAGAGTGAGGCAATGCCAAGTCTCTTTCTGGATGTGCTAGCACTGTCCCAGATCTGTCTCCTGTTGAAAATGTGTGGTAAGTCATGAAGAGGAGAATAAGACATTGATAACCAACGACTGTTGAGCAGCTGGAGTCTTGTTCCTTAATTTCACTTGCACACCAGTAGAAATTAGTCTCTTCAATTCAGGAATGATTAAGAGAATAAGACATTGATAACCAAAAGCATTTGATAAAATTGTTTCAAATTTTTTGTATTTTGTTGCTTTTTTGAAGTGTGTTGCAGCCATCAAAATTAATTTGTTTTAAATTACAAAATACAATTAAAGCTGCAAGCAGCGATGAATGGGCCCTCGCACCCGGGCTCACCACCACCGGGTGGCTTTTGTGAAAACAGCGAACGGCGAGAAATATGCGTTTAATGTGGTAAATATACAGAGGAATATGCCAAAGTCATTTATATGTGCCAAATCTTCTGCTGCCAGCATAATAGAACTGGATTTTGGGGATGTACATTTTCTTCACCTTTTATCAAGCATGAAATTTAGGGCAGATTGAACAAGTATGTTGTTTCCCTATGCCAACAGGTGGCGCTATGATTATAACTACATTGGCCTTTAGATATCTTCAGGCCTGACTCTTATCAAAATATGAAGTGTGCAATTGGACATTGCATGTTTAAGTAGTGTAAAATAAGCCATTTTCTGTTGTCAGCAGGTAGATTATAATAATGACCTTCCAATGTGTTCAGGCCCCAAGACCTCTTTTCGAACATGTGAAGACTTGGGGAAGATCGGACATCTTATGCCTGAGGTATACCAATGGCGAGAATCGAACTTTGTCACGGCGCCATGGCCACACCCTTCACATGAAACCTCAAGATGTTCACAACTTAAACATCGCAAAGGCCTTAGATAGACTGACCAAAAAAATTAAAATGTCATAAAATATCTAGGAGTAGTTTGTTACGGGGGTAAAACATGTCCTTCCTGTTGCCAGCAGGTTGCGCTATAGCGATATCTGAATATTGCATGTAGATTATATTCAGGTCAGGAGTCTTCTCAAACATGTGAAGTTTGGGGCGATTGGACATTGTATGTCCTGTTATAGCAACTTCCTTTGATCATAGCGAAACATCGAAATTGTAAGGCCGCCACAGACACGCCCTTAAACGACTCAAGATACTTGCAATTTAACATCGCAAAGGCCTTTAGATTACACTGACAAATTTTGGTGTTGATCTGAAATAAATCTCTAGGAGGAGTTCGTTAACGTACAACGCCCCTGAAAATGGCAAAAAACGACACAAATTTTTGCAGAGAAAATTCACAAATAACTGACTTCCTGTGGGATTCGAATTTCGTACCAGAGGACTTTTTTGTAGGTATTGCTGTGTTACATGTGTGTACCGATTTTTGTACTTGTACGTGAAACTAGCTCGATTGGCGCACTCCGTTGAAAATGTATAGGTGGCGCTATCGAGGCATTTTGCCACACCCAATGGAATATTGGCCTCAGATGTCTTCAGGCCAGGACGCTTATCGAAAATGTGAAGTTTGGGCAAGATGGACATTTTAAGTTACAATAACTTTGATTGCCATGGGAGACATCGAATTTTGTGAAGCCGCACACGCCCTTTAACGAAAACTCAAGATCTTCACAATTTAACATCGTAGAATAGAAGCTGAATGAACTGAAAAAAAAAATTATGTCATAAAATTTTCGGGTTACTTTGTTACAGTGTAAACATATGTCACTTCCTGTTGCCAGTAGGTGGCGCTATGACTATAACTGAATATGGGCATATCAATCTTTTTCAGGTCAGGAGTTCTTATCAAACATGAGAAGTTTTGGGGCAGACTTGGACATTGTATGTCTGAGTTATAGCAACTTCATTTTCACCAATGGCGAATCATCGAAATTCGTCAGGGGCGCCACGGACACGCCCTTCAACGGAAAACTCAAGATCTTCGCACTTTAACATCGCAAAGGCCTTTAGATTAGGCATAACAAATTTGGTTGATCTGAATAAATCTCTAGGAGGAGTTCGTAAAATACAAGGCATAAAATGATGCAAAATTTGCTCATAAAATTAAAAATAACCGACTTCCTGTTGGTTTCGGATATTGCCCCTCCAAGAGTCCCTGCTGCTTTTATGTGTGCCATTTTCGTGCATGTACGTGAAACACAGCTCGAGGGCTTGTTGATTTTTTTTACGGTAGGTGGCGCTGTCGAGCCATTTTGCCACACCCTCTTCTGAAAACCTATATCAGACGTAAATTTTCACCAGGTCTGACGCGTGTGCAAGTTTCAGGACTTTTCGAGCATGTTTAGGCCCTCAAAAATGCGATTCATTTTGGAGAAGAAGAAGAAGAAGAATAATAATAAACAAAGCAGATACAAGAGGGTCCTCACACCATCGGTGCTCGGGCCCTAATTACAATTAAGGCCAGTGAAAACAAGAGTTCTATAATTTTACATTTTAGCTTATTTACTGGCTCCCTTGTTCATATCCGTTCCTCTCGAGTGCTTTCTTTTAATGACTGTGTGAATGTCGCAGAGCGTCTGGTTTATAACTTGTTATTCTCTATTTTTGTCATGATTGTCATTGAGATTTATTAATTACATAACATTGTGTTATCTATTTCTAAAGTTTATCATAAAAGAAAAGTAGAAAAATATAAGATTCATGAAAAAAAAAACATTTATATTTTATTCTCTGCAAATGCAGTTTTGGTCTTTGTTTAAATTACTGTCAATTATTCAGCACCAAATTTAGGTCATATATTCATCCAAAATTCAAAAATTATCAAATTTAATTGTTATCAAATGAATTGCTGAAAACATTGCCTGTGAAACCGCCAAAGATGTCATTCTGTATGTCCGCAGAACTTTATTTCTTTACTGAAATTAAACTGAGTATATAAGTTACCAATATCATTATACTAGGACAGGAACCACATTCAAAAAAAAAAATAACAAAATGGCTAAATGTTCTCTGTGTTTTTCTCTCTGTACCCATCTGTCATCTCTGAAAGGCACAGAAGCATACCCCACATCAGCTGTGTCAGTGCATTTTTTATTTTTTTACGTCTTGAAAAAGCACTGCATTGTTTGAGAAATGACTGATGTTTAATTGCAGAGCAGCAGGAAAATCTCTCCTCTGTTCTTTCTGTCATGTATCATGAGTGATCGTGAAAGGTCAGGGCTCCTCTGAGCTTCATGTAAGTGGGTTATTACAGAAATAATGACTGAGTTCCTGACGGTTCCTTCAAGCAGTTCTCAAGGAATGCACAGATCTTCTCTTACGACCATGGTGATTACAGAATGAGCTTTCCTATTAATACTCTCACCACTAACCTGTGCGACTGTCATATTCTGTGCTTGTGCACTGCTGAGTTTCATTCTAAAGAAAAGACTCATTTGCTCGGATAGGATTTTGCCATCATGCATTTACTGTATAGAACAAGAATCAAGCCATTACAGCTTTCACATGGAGGCTGTTCAAACTCCTGCAATGCCACAGAGCACCACTTAAATAGTTTTCCATTAAATTACATCATATTTGTCCCAAACTGTTGTTAATGTACATAATGGCTTCACCCAGGCTGGACGATTATGCATTTTTCAGTATTGTACTTTTGTCTTTTTGTGGCTGGAATGACATCTATGCTTCATACAGAGAAAAACTATATTATAGACTGTACTTTTTCTTTCCATTTGCTAACTTGACGATGCAAGTACAAAATGGCATGCCCGGTATGCAGTAAGGTTTTTAAAGGTTTCAAAAAGTCATATAGTGCATAGTGGGATATACAAATTAGGAATACAAAAGACTCTCAGAAATAAAGGTACGAAAGCTGGGCTGTATGTTAAAAAAAAAAAAAAAAAAGCAAGGAATTTACAGGATTAAAGAGTATTGTGAATGAACAGCAGAATGACATCACAGTAATTTACTGCTCTTGTTTTACTGTGAATTCACATTATAAAGTTGTCTTTATACAATATATACAATATATATAAAAAATAATATATAAAATAAACAAACAATACAAACCAAAACCAAGTTCAAAAGCGCAAATAAAACCAACAAGAATTAAAAAAACAACATGATCTGTTCATGCTGCACTACATGCTGGGTGCCTTTATTGCATATTTATACTGTGATGATGTTTGTTTACGGTATGTTTTTTTCCAATACTGTAAACTCACAGTAGAGCCAAGCTTATTTTTAAAGGACAATTGTAAAAACTTGCTAGTAAAGTACTGTAGATTTTACAAGAAATTTCTGATAGAATTAGATCCAAATTAGATGCAAGTGAAATCCCACTGTGAAATTACTGTGAAAGAAATGCAATTATTAAACTGGAATATGCTGTAATTTCACACAAAAATTTTTAAACAGTGTGTCACTGGGGCAGTACATCTTGAAAATGTATTCCTGGTCTCCATCCGCAGCCCACTCTAGTTCACCGGCCTATAATGTGGCAAGCACAACCAACATTAATGTGGCAAGCCCAACGAACATTAATATGGCAAGCCCAACGAACATTAATATGGCAAGCCTGCCAGGTATTCATGAGGCCCCAGTGTCGGTTCCAGCCCCAGAGCTCGCTCCAGTATCGGCTCCGGCCCAAGAACTCGCTCCAGTGTCGGCTCCAGCCCCAGAGCTCGATCCAGTGTAGGCTCCTCGAAAGCGTTTTGCTGTGCCTGCTCCTCCAGAGCACCTGCCAGTACCAGCACCACGTAAGCACATCCCCGATCCCCAGCTCAGCCCAGGAAGGGCTCCCGTTCCCAAGTATAGCCCACGGAGGGCTCTTGATCCCCCCTTAAGCCCAGGGAGGGCTCCTGATCCCCCGTTAAGTCCAGGGAGGGCTCTTGATCCCCCGTTAAGCCCAGGGAGGGCTCCAGGCCCCGAGACAGACCTGTATGTTCCCCCAAGTATTTTTTTTTGGGGGGGGAGTGGGGGTAGTAGGGATCCAGCCATAGAGGCCGAGGCGGGGGCTGTGGCCGCGGAGGCTGCTTTGCCATGGCCTCCAGAACTACCTGCTCCACCATGGCTTCCGGAATCTCCTGATCTGCCATGGCCTCCCTAGTCTCCACTGTCCTGTGTCTGTCCTGAAGGACCTCCAGAGCGCCCACCCCCCTCTCCATTTGATGTTATATGGCGTGAGGTAGTTGCTCCTGACAATAGCAACCTGTGACAACACCTTTGTACCAAAAGAGTTCATATTGGTACATTAAAGGTACGTAGTATTAGTAAGGCACAAAAGTGTACCTTTAGAAAAGGTACTGCGGCAGTGACAGCTTTTTTACCTTTTTTGAGAGTGCAGGAATATCATATACTGCAGGAATATCATATACTGTTTCCCACTAATAATAAAGGTCACACACTTGATCTGGTATGTTCTGTTGGGGTGGACATTGATCAACTAGATAGTAGTGACTTGTGTATCAGTGATCATAAGCTACTCACTTTTAATTTAAATGTTCCACTTTTAAGTGGTACTCAAACAGTCTCTCCTGCCTGATCTCAGAGCACTCAGCTGTTGAAACTGTTGATCACTATAATTCTATTTTGTCATCTGCTTTGGATGAATTAGCCCCTAGGAGAGAACATGTTGTTTCATTTCAGAATCAGAATCAGAAAGAGCTTTATTGCCAAGTATGCTTAGCCATACAAGGAATTTGTTTTAGTGACATAAGCTTCCAGTACACAGAGACGACAACAACAACAAAAAAACAAACAAAAAAAAAACAATTGCAAATAAATAAATTGTATGAACAGTTGTGCTATAGATGGCAATGGATTAGAATAGAGTAAGATGCAGAGATGTACTTGGATGGAGGGGTAACAAATAAATATAAGAATATTGCACATTTTTTGCATAAGTGGTGAACATTGAACTGTTTATGAGGTAGATTGCCTGGGGGAAGAAACTGTTCTTGTGCCTAACTGTCCTGGTATTTGCGGCTCTGAAGTGCCGGACAGATGGCAAAAGTTCAAAAAGGGGGTAACTTGGATGAGAGGGATCCAGAGTGATTTTCTGAGCCCTTTTCCTCACTCTGAATGTATACAGTTCTTGAAGGGTGGGCAGGGGAGCACCAATAATTCTTTCAGCAGTCCGAACCATTCTCTGTAGTCTTCTGATGTCTGATTTTGTAGCTGAACCAAACCAGACAGTTATTGAAGTGCACAGGACAGACTCAATGACGGCTGAGTAGAACTATTTCAGCAGCTCCTGTGGCAGGTTAAACTTCCTCAGCTGGTGAAGGAAGTATAACCTTTGTTGAGCCTTTTTAACAATGGAGTCAATGTGATTGTCCCACTTCAGGTCCTGAGAGCTGGTGGTTCCCAGGAATCTGACTGACTCCACTGCAGCCACAGTGCTGTTCATGATGGTGAGTGGGGGGAGTGCAGGGGGGGTTTCTCCTGAAGTCCACAATCATCTCCACTGTTTTGAGAGTGTTCAGCTCCAGGTTGTTGAGAGTGCACCAGACAGCCAGCTGCTCAACCTCTTGTCTGTAAGCAGTCTCGTCACCGTCCTGAATGAGGCCGATGACTGTAGTGTCGTCTGCAAACTTCAGGAGCTTGACAGAGGGGTCTTTGGAGGTGCAGTCGTTGGTGTAGAGGGAGAAGAGCAGTGGGGAGAGAACACATCCCTGAGGGGCACCAGTGTTGGTGGAGCAGCTGTTTGACATGAATTTCCCTAATCTCAGTAGCTGTTGCCTAACTGTCAGAAAGCTGGTGATCCACTGACAGATAGAGCTAGGAACAGAAAGCTGGGTCAGTTTGGTCTGGAGGGCTGTTGGGATGATGGTGTTGAAAGCTGAACTAAAGTCCACAAACAGGATCCTCACATAAGTCCCTATTTTGTCCAGATGTTGCAGGATGAAGTGCAATCCCATGTTGATTGCATCATCCACGGACCTGTTTGCTCGGTAAGCAAACTGCAGGGGGTCCAGTAAGGGTCCATTGATGTCCTTCAGATAAGCCAGAACCAGTTTTTCAAATGACTTCATGACGACAGACATTAGAGCCACAGGTCTGTAGTCATTAAGTCCTGTTATCTTGGGTTTCTTTGGAACGGGGATGATGGTGGAGCGTTTGAAGCAGGACGGCACTTCACACAACTCCAGAGATCTGTTGAAGATCTGTGAAAAGATGGGGGCCAATTGGTCAGCACAGGTTCTCAGACAGGCTGGTGTAACACCATTTGGGCCTGGTGCTTTTCTTCTTTTGTTTTTCCTGAAGACCTGACACATATCGTTTTCACTGATTTGAAGAGCCGGAGGGGGGGAGAGGGGTATTGATGGAGGTGTTAACGGTTGTGTAGAGAGATGATCAGAATGGATGTGGGGTGTTTCAAATCTATAATAAAACTCATTCAGGTCGTTAGCAAGTCGCTGATTAGCCTCAGTGCAGGGGGATGGTGTCTTGTAGTTGGTAATGACTCTCAGTCCTTTCCATACTGAAGTTGAGTCGTTGGAAATAAACTGGTCTTCCAACTTTTTAGAGTAGGTCCTTTTAGCCTCTCTAATCTCTTTGTTCAGTGTGTTCCTGGCCTGATTATACAAGACTCTGCCCCCATTTCTGTAGGCATCCTCTTTGGGCTGACGAAGATGTTTGAGTTTTGCTGTAAACCATGGCTTATCGTTGTTGAATGTTAAATAAGTCCTGGTAGGAATCATATATCCTCACAAAAACTAATATAGGATGTTACGGTCTCTGTGAGTTCATCCAGATCGGTGGTAGCAGCTTCAAAAACACTCCAATCAGTGAGGTCAAAACAAGCTTGTAAATCCTGCTCTGTTTCGTTGGTCCATCTCTTTACAGTCTTTACTACAGGTTTAGCAGATTTAAGTTTTTGCCTGTAGGTTGGTATAAGATGAACCAGACAGTGATCAGACAGTCCCAAAGCTGCTCGTGGAACAGAGATTGGGAGAGATTGGCTTTATTAAAGTCCCCAAGAATGATTAAAACAGAGTCCGGGTGTTGTTGTTCTGTCTCTGTGATCTGGTCAGCGAGTTTCTGTAAAGCCAGGCTTACGTGCGCTTGCGGAGGGATGTAAACGCTCACCAGAATGAACAAGTGAAACTCCCGCGGCGAATAGAACGGCTTGCAGTTGACAAAAAGCACTTCTAGATCTGAACAGCACCTGAACAGCATCTTTTTTAACACAGTTACATCTCTGCACCACCATTCATTGATATAAAAGCATGTCCCGCCGCCACGTGATTTCCCTGTTGATTCTGTGTCGCGATCTGCTCTAAACAGCTGAAAGTCCGGCAGATGGATCGCGCTGTCCGGTATGGCGTCATTCGGCCAGGTTTCCGTGAAACACAGAGCAGCAGAGTGTGAGAAATCCTTATTTGTCTGGGAAAGCAGAAGGATTTTGTCCGTTTGGTTGGGTAGAGAGCGGAGATTTGCCAGATGGATGCTAGGCAACGGTGTTCGAAATCCACGCTTCCTGAGTCTGACAAGCGCACCAGCTCGCTTTCCCCGTATGCGCTTTTTGAAGCGTTTGATCAGCTCCGCTGCTCCACCGACAACAACGTTCAGTAAAACGTCCGAATAATTGAAATCCGGTAAAAGATTTTGTGGTGTGTTCTGCCGAATGTTCAGCAGTTCATCCCTGGTGAAACTGATCATGTTTGACAAACACAAAACAGGAAAAACGAACAAAAACAGTACAAACACTGGAGAGCCAAGCACTGAAGCAGCCGTCTGTGGCACCATCAAGGTTACAACCATTTGTGGCACTAAACAGGAAAAGGATCTGCCGCCCGCAGTTGATATTGCCTCAGTTTTGAGAACGCAGCGGACGTGGAGGACTATAATGTAACAAGAGCTCGTTGAAATACTGAGGTGCTTAACCATTCAGGGGTTTATAAGTAATAAGCAAGATTTTAAAATCTATACGATGTTTAATAGGGAGCCAGTGCAGTGTTTACAGGACTGGGCTAATATGGTCATACTTCCTGGTTCTAGTAAGTATTCTAGCTGCTGCATTTTGGACTAGCTGGAGTTTGTTTATTAAGCATGTAGAACAACCACCCAATTAAGCATTACAATAATCTAACCTTGAGGTCATAAACTCATGTATTTACATTTGTGCATTTGACATTGAGAGCATAGGCTGTAATTTAGATATATTTTTGAGATGGAAAAATGCAGTTTTACAAATGCTAGAAACATGGCTTTCTAAGGAAAGATTGCTATCAAATATCACACCTAGGTTCCTAACTGATGACGAAGAATTGACAGAGCAGCCATCAAGTCTTAGACAACATTCTAGGTTATTACATGCAGTTTTTAGGTCCTATAATTAATACCTCTGCTTTTTTCAGAATTTAGCAGTAAGAAATTACTCATCATCCAGTTTTTTTATATCGACTATACATTCCGTTAGTTTGAGATCGCTATGATACCTCTTCATTCACTGCTAAGAATTTATGGCGGTCATATAAGTATGATTTAAACCATGCTAATGCACTTCCATTAATGCCAACAAAGTTTTCTAGTCTATGCAAAAGAATGTTGTGGTCAATAGTGTTGAACCCAGCACTAAGATCCAATAGCACTAACAGAGAGATACAACCACGATCAGATGATAAGGTCCATGGTCACATATGAAAAGTACTGATAAGTTTGTTGCTGTGAGGTTGTTTAGTAAGAGAATGGAGTGTAATGACATCTCTTTGTCCACAGGTCTGTTGACGGTGTCCGGTGTGAGCATCTATATCAGTTACTCTCAGCAGGCTTTGGAGGAGCTGCAGCACATGGTGGATATTGAGTCACTGTCTCACGTCCACATGTCCTTCGGCTGGTCTCTGGTCATGGCCTGTCTGTCCTTCTCCCTGGAGCTGCTGACGGGGATCCTGCTCATGCTAGCATCCCGTCTCATCCACCATCAGTGCCACCATGAGCCTGTCGCAGTGCTTTCCATGAGCCAGAGCTCACCACAGCTTCTGAGACTGTAGTGATGATGATGATCATTTTATCTACAGCCTTATCAAGAAATGAGTTTGTGCTGCTTCTAAGTAAAAATGGAGAGTGCCGGGTGGCAAATGAGACAGCTGCATCAATTATTGAAAGAGAGTGCTCAGTCGGGGTCTGCCAAATTTGTCTGCATCACTCGAGTGTGTCAGTGCAATCACGCTTTCCTCAAGGCTTCTAGAAACACATTTTCCAGAGCTAAACGATGTCATGTGTCATGCATTTAATGCATATACACTCTTAAAAATAAAGGTTTCAAAAGGGTGTTTTTGCTGCGATGCCATAGAAGAACCATTTTTGGTTCCCCGAAGAACCTTTCAGTGAACAGTTACTAAAAGAACCATTTTGAAGAACATTTTAAAGAACCTTGTTCGACTATAAAGAGCCTTTTCTGCATTTGAAAATACCTTTATTTTTATGAGTGTAACATGATGAATCCAGCCTTGGCAGCATCTCTAGGCACACATTTTGTAGCATAGTGTTTTTTCTGTCAATGAATGAACAAACAATTCTGGTAAAAGTTTGTGTTTTTGCTTATTACAACCAGCCAAGACCTCTAACCTGTTTTAAATTACAGTGTAAAAAGTTGTATTCGTGAGCACACTAATACTTTTACATTTTATAGGAATTGTAATACAAATTCTGCTTAAATACTTAATTTACACATAAAAATTTTCATACTGGTATTAAGTGTTTAGTTGCGGTATTTGCTTAATAGAAAATTGTTCTGTTGTAAAACTGTCATATAACTTACAGTAAGAGTCATTTAATTTACCATCTACTGTATACAGTAAGTCATGTTGAAGTACCATAATAAACATTACTGATGGCCACCAATTTTCCCTTCATGTTGTATATCCATTTCATATTTTTCATGATAATTATGACGCAAACTCATTCATAAAGACACTTTGCAAGCCATATAACAATTTCAAATGAAGCTAGTTATAACTGTGTTTTCATTTGTGGTAATTACATTTATCTCCCTAAGGCTCACATTTCATTAAATGTCCAAGACGCAGCATGTGAGCTCAATTCAAAAATCAATTTGTCACTAATTAACCAATCTATTTAGGAAACCAATTTAAGAAATGTGTCATAGGAACAGAGTGGCCTGTTTTCTTGAGTGCTCAGAAATAACATAATTGCATTAATTTTTATTCCAATTTCCAGAAGGAAGTCTTCTCTGAAGACAGAATGTAATATGCTGCATTATTTTAAGGGAAATATGGCAGCGTTATAATGTTAAATTGCAGAGCCCATATAGGAATGGTGACTGGGTAGCTGTAAATCTCTGATTGCTGCATGGAGGCCAAAACAGCTGCAATCAAGACAGCATTAAATGTCAAACCAATTCTGTTAAGGATGAAAAATGGTCTGGTGATAAATGGAGTGAGGAATGTACCTGAGCACAGTTTTAAAGTTTCTCTTAATCACCTACACTCTAAAAACCATTCTATGAACAAGTAAATGTTTTATAATTTTCTAAAAATAATAATACGTTTTTTTTTTTCCAAAAAAATTGTTTTAATGGCTCATGTCAAAAGAGTCCAAAAGATAACTGTAAATGCATTTGGGGGTGATCTGGGATGAGTTTTGACCACATTTAATGAAGTTGTAAATTAAAATGTGTTCAGCAGTTGAAACATGCAATGTCACATTACAAAAAAAAAAAAAAAAAAAAAAAAAAACATATCTGTCATTTTGACTGTTTCTAAAATATTGTGTTGTGGGCTCTTGTCTTTTTCTCTTTCTTAGGCTCTTCACAATGTGAAAAATAAAATAAAATAAAATACCAGATTATTCATCAAATTATTTTACTGGATCACACTTGGTACTGTCTCTTACTTGTCCAGTTGAACAGAATATGGAAATGTTTCAGTACTCACTCCCTTATATGTAAATGACGATTATCATTTTGTGTGGGAAAGGCAGTCTGTACGATTTATAATAGTTATTTGCAACTGTTGCTTGTCAGATTGTACGAACATGATCCCAGCACTAAGCTATTTCAGACTGTAGGATCTTAGTTGTCAGACTGCATGACAGTCGAGACTCATTCAAAATGCAAAAAGACTCATTCTGAATTTCAATTGAAACTGCAGCTAGCATTTCAAAACAACCGTGGTTCACCAATAACAAAAAGTGTACAATTCAAAAGAAAAAAACAACAACATATTAATCATATTTATTCTGCATCTGTATCTAGTTACTGTTCTAGATCCAGCCAAACAATCTCTTCTACAGACACCAGAACAAATCCCTTCTCATCCAGATATAAAGGTTACCATTTATGGCCCTATCAAAAAGAACTCATCTATGGGGCTGAGGAATGGGGAAGAGGGTTAAAGAAACACATTAAAATCTCAGAAAGTCAAAGAACCAGATACATATCACTTGGAAAGAGGAAACCTTTTTACCCTGAAACAACGTGATGCTGATTTGTTCAATTCTTTGAAATGTATGGTTCCATGAAGAATCTTAAACATCCAATCTTTCCTTTGCAGAAAAAGTTTCTTTTAAGAACTGTTCATTGAAAGGTTGGTTCTTCTGTACCATCACTGAGAAAACCCTCTTTTGGATTGTTTATGTTTAAGAGTGTAAAACATTCTACATTGTTGATTATAACTCTTTTATAGGGGTTTGTAACTGGTGTGGGGTTTGTTATTTCACATGCTAATTTGATGGTACTTTAAATAAACTTTTGAGTAACTCTTTATACATCTTGCAGTGATTAATGGTGTGAGAATTGTTTGTTATTCATGTGTGTTAATTTATGTTCCCATGATAAATATTAATCAGTGCTTTTTATACCACTTTATGATGTATTATTAATAGATCTGTGTTTCGAGTTTGACACAAAAGGTTTTAGAGCTGGAATTTGTGTGAAAATGGGTGAAAAGTGTTAATTATTGTTTGTGTAATTTGGTAAATAATTTAATGGTTTGAAGCATTTTGCTCATTATATGAGTTTTAGCCTGTAAGTGGCTGAACAATAAAATGTGCGAATTTGTTTTTGGCTACTATGCTAAACAGTTTTGTAATTACCATATTTGATGATTAGTGTACTCAAGCTTTGTCACGTCATGTAAAAACAGAAGAGCTCCAGGTGAAATACAGTAATACATGCTTTCACTGGATTCTCGCTGACTGAGAGTGAGGGACTGAGGAGCTTGATAGGAGCGCTGCTATAGATTAAACCTGCACCAAATGCATTAAACTTTTATGGTGCATAATATTTCTTTCCTCACTTGCTGCATAATCAAGCAGAGCTAGGGGTAAACACATTGCTCTTTTCCCTGTTGGCTTTGACGGATCGGTGCAATTTTGCCCCCCCCCCCCCCCCCCCACACACATCTGAGAAGCTTTTGCTTACAGCCAGAACTCAGATGGGTGGTTTTTTCCTGTTGCTTTAAAATATATAACAACCCGTTGATGGATTCTCGCAATCATTTCATCATTCACACATACAGAGTAAAAGTCATTTTTCTTTTCTGCTGTGTTAATCTTCACTATCCTCTGTGTTGCTGCTTGGACTGACTGTGTTTTCCATTTCCGTTTTACACAGAACTGATGGTTCCTAATATCAGGTACATTATGTAGGTAGGTTTTCATCTTTAACCTTGAATGCCTTTCATTATATTTATTATTTGAACCTCGCAAATTAAAATATGACCACATCAAGTGATGTGCAAGTTGTATTTTTATCCTGCAGAATGTAGCGGCTCCTAAATGACTCCTACAGATTGAAATCCAGTCATCAAAAAGTAATATGAAGGTATGAAGAGACGTGAAGATTAGTATTTCCATTCTAGTCATTCACATTTGAGATCTTCACAGCACTCCAGATAAAATCCCATCTAATAGACCTTGTAATAACAGTAGCAGACCTCAATTTGTAGATGAAGTCAAGTGGGGATTGAACATTTCTATCACTGTTTTATTCATATGGTATCTCATCTTGGTCTACTTATGTTCTCTACCACTTGCTGAACGTGCTCAAAATCTTTTATCTCATCAATATGCAAACCAAATTTGATTTGAATCATTAATGCTCAGGCATATTGGTCTTCTTCTAAACTTCCTTGTTAATTAAAGTGTTGGTGTTTGAAGAGCACAGCGTGTGTGGATTGTAGTTGGAGAGCCGGAGGCAGATTTGAGGATTGAGGAATCAAGCTGTGCTGTAAGAAATCCTCCTCCACTTTGACGAGAACAGACTTCCCATTCATTTTGCTGTTGATGTGAAAGGTCATGCATCCAGTCAGCCTCTACCACATTTTGCAACAAATGTCACCTGTCTCTTAATAATAATGTACATTTTGACCTAGTGTTAATAAATGTGTTTGATTCAAAGAGTTGTTGTTGTTGTTTTTTTGTAATAGTTTAGGTACTGTGCTGAATTTGCTACCTTTTGAACAATGCAAGGTCTGGGTCCTGGAGTAAAATCATTGAGGACCAATGTACAGGAATAAGAGGTGACTGTTACATACATAAATCCAGTCAAATAGTGATGAGATTCAGAGCTAATTATCAGATCTTCATCCACACATGTGGTTCATTCAAATGCTGCTCTCATCTGGAGTTCATAATTTGGCTAAATTGCCCTTTGAGAGGGAAACGCCAGAAGCCACCACTGAATAGTGACTGTTACGGAGAGAGCTGATGATGTCAGCATGCCAAAGGCATTTTCAGGTCAACAGGAATCAAAAAGTTACTTTGTTAAAGGGTTACTTCACCGCAAAATGAAAATTTTGTCATTAATCACTTACCCCTATGTTGTTCCAAACCTGTAAAAGCTCTGTTCATCTTCGGAACACAATTTAAGATATTTTGGATGAAAACCAGTAGGTTTTGTTTTCTTTGTGAACAAAAAGTATTCTCGTTGCTTCATATAGTTAACCATGCTCTCCTCCATAGAAGGCTTTATGTATATTGCAACAATCTGTCAAGATAATCTTCCTCAAATTAACTTTGTGAATTGCAAGAGGTAAAAAGCTAAATGCAGGCAATAAATAAAGTATACTGCGGTCACACCATTAAGCTTCTAACAACACCTTTAGTCTTTCTTTAAAATCTACAAGTTGAAAAATCAGTTAGAATAGCTTGCAAAAGCACAAATACAAATGCAATTAGGATATAAAAGTGGATTAAATGAGTTTTCCTTTTCTGTTTGATGACATTTAATGTTTTCGACAGCCTCTGTAGTTGTTTTTTTTTTTTTTTTTTTAAGTAAAAGTTAAAATTCTGTGTCGTAGAATAAAACGTGACAACGTCGTGTACATGGAATAAACATGCTAATGCTAGTTTCAGAAGTGACAGAAGAACAGATACCTTTGTCTTGGGTGACAATGACTTCATGCGTGTGTGCGCTCATTTGTGGTTCTGGCAAAGCCATGAGTCATGGTTTATAAGTGTGTAATTGTTCTTTGGAGCACTGCCTGTTATATTTACACTAGCTTAGAAGTGTTTAAACATGCCATAAACACTAAATTCAAGAGAAAACTGGGCCATTCTCACAGTCAGCCTTGACTTCCATCTTATGTAAGGCATTAAATGGAACTCAATCCACCATAAAAAGCTTGATGGCTCATTTGACTGGATTCGAACATGGCGTGATCGCAATAAAGGTTGTTAATTACACATAATGCAACCATATTTTACAGCAGCTTGTCATCGTCATTTCATTTGTGTATGTGAGTGTGTTTAAATCCATTTTATGTAATGGTGTAGTTTAAAAATACTCAGTTGTTGTCTTGGGAGTAGAAGAATAGTTCACTCAGTGACGAGAATTCATCATTTGCATTTTTACATCTGCATTCTTGTTCTATCGACCCCTAAAATACAGTATACATTTTTGAAGAGCTTTTATACAGCTATTTTTTTGCGCTTTGAATGAACTATTCATTTCAGAGCAGACGGCACTAGTGCAAACTGGAGGGATATGAGTTTCCCAAACTGCCCCTGACAAAAAGCTCTAAATTTCTCAGCGTGTGTTCCCAGCATTCAATCAGCTCACATCAATTCTCTTGTTGGTGCTGAAAGCCATTAGGAGTTCTCATGTCCCACGAATCAAGAGAACAGGAGCAGTCACCTCACCTGCACAGCACAGAAATGAATTATCAGTCAATTCAAAACAAACGAAAACTGGCAAAGGCTGCAGGGTAATTCTGCCAGGACGACATTAGATGATGTCATTCTTTTGAAAGTAAAACGTTCTTTAATATCTTGCTTCATATTTCTTCATATGTATGTATGTATATATATATATATATATATATATATATATATATATATATATATATATATATATATATATAGTATATTATGAATGACAAATACGCCAAGTTTGTATATGTTAAAACTGTCTAAACCAAATGGATGGGGATGGGTGTCTTTTTTGGGAAATTATATCGATGGCTGTCATTAAGTGTGTTGATTAACTGTTAGGCAACAGGAATGGCAGGTATATTTTAAGTGTCATTGTTCAAATAGTTGTTCAATAATTTACCGGACTCTTACGTAACAACAGAATTGCATTTATTTTGTGCGTGTTTAAATACATTTTATGTAATGGTGGTGTTTAAAAATGGTTTGCTGTCTTGGGTGTAGAAGAATAGTTATATATATACATATTTTTTTACCAGACTCTTATGTAACAGCAGAATAGCATTCAGATGGCATTCCTGAGTTCCTGTGTGTCAGTCAGATGTATGCGCGCAAGGAAGGGCATTTACCAGATGTGCCAAGTTTCAGAGAAACATTCAGACCTGGAAGATCTCACATGCGCTTACAACTCGATAAGAGCTTTCACACTCGCTTAACAAGCGTAGAGCTGTTTAATGTGCTGTGCAGCGATATACAAGGTGTTTCTTGCCAAAGACATTTCCATTTTGTTTATTTTAGCTGGTTTGGAGCGCTGTAGTAACCAATTAATTACCAATAACCTTAAAAACTAAATGAAAATGCAAAACGAATCCCCAACTAATGATGTATTCACACCAAGAGTTAAAAGAATAATGTTTGGAATGCTTATTTGGGATTAACGCATAAAGTGAGCAGTTTTCAGTTAGTTAGCTACCATTCTTTTCCAAACAACCTATGAGCCTACGCTTTGCATCATGCAACATCTGGTTGTCATGACAGTAAAGAGGGCTTGGCTTTCTCGTAAAGCCCGGAATAGCAAATCTATATCCTCGGTTCATATCCTGTCAAGGTTCTTCAGGGAACTACGGGAATCTTTTTTGCCTTCCCCAGCAGCATGTTATTAATCTTAACGCAATCCACTTTCAAACATTTTCCTCTCTGTTTACTTATGGTCTGATGCATTTACAGACCATTTCATCTGCGCAAGTTTCATGCTCGTGTGCGCTGCGCTCTGATTTTGCATATTGCTTACAGTTATGGTACACTGGTGGGTCACCACATAATATAAAATCTGGTTCCTGAAGCAAAACCAATCGAGAGCCACTGACGTAAACACACAAATCTAAACCGTGACAGCATGACATTTTGAAACTGTTATTTAGATAATGTTCTTCAGTGAGAAAAGTGTGTGACAGCTGCGCAAACAGCTCTGTCAACCCTGACATACCATGACAGTAAATGAAGGGCAGGGCTTTTTCCATTCAGCATGCAATTGTGTCCTGTGTTTACATGTGTTTTTTTTAAAGGCTTCTCCCTCCACTTAGGGAGAATCACACATCAGTGCAAACAGAAATTTCAGTGGAAGAATTATAATAACTAACGAATAACAAAGGCCCAGGTGACCCTTTCAATCATAAACTGGAGTAGAATGCAGTCTGATTACTCCAGTGTATGCAGTAAATCTTTAATCTGTAAGATAACTGCAATACAACTGCAGCTCACTACAGTACAATTATAGTTAAATGTAGTAAATTTGCACTAAAACTGAAGTTCAGTAAGATACGCTTAGACTAAACACAGTACTGCAGGTCAATCCAGCTGCACAGCACAATAAACAAGACTCCTGTTATGCAGCTGCTGGCATTAGAACTGTGTCAGTTTTCATATTGCACGTATTACACAACTGCAGTTGTAAAGTTAAACTGCCAGCAGCTATGAATGTTTCTGGCTGGTGTGTGACTCTTTCAAACATTCTTTATGTGTGACTTTTTTGTTACTTGGCAGTTTGCTTCAGGCATCTTGAGTACAGATTTTTGTTAATCATTCAAAAGAAATGTATTTCTTTTTTATTCAATTTTTTAATGTCAGTAAATTTTTGATCAAATACTTTAGGTAGTGTGCTAGTTGTTGCTGTTGAAGTGTTTGCATGCTACTTACCATGGTGCAGGAATAGCTACAGTAGTGTGGTAATGAAGCAACTGGAAACCTGGACACAGTTTGAAATACATTCACATGTAGCAGAACAACAAATGTGGAAAACTTGATACAGTATTACCAAAACCAAAGTGTTGTAAACTAGAAAGGGTAACACTTTAATTTTTGATAGTCCACTACATTGGACAATCTTCTAAATAACTTTACAACTACATTTCAAAAAGCAGTCATTAGAGTATTAGTAGATCTTCTTACACTTTATTTTGATGCTCTCTCAACACATTCTACTGACTGTAAGTTTGATAGTGCATTTCAACTTATTCCTCTAACCATAACCATAACAGTCTATTAATACTGTAATGAAAGTTAGTTGGTATGTAGTTGCAAAGTTACTTATAGAATGTCTAAAGTGGACTACTGAAAAAAAGTGTAGCCTAATCCTGGAAGGCAGGAGATTACTAAAGCTTTCACTATTTCAGTCAGGAGTGTCCTGGAGTTTAGCTTTAAGTCTAATCAAGCACACCTGAACAAGCTAATCCATGTCTTTAGACTCACTAGAAACTTCCAGGCCTTGTCCAGAAAACATATTTTTCTCACCCTTTTGGCCTTCTATCTACACTGAGACAGCGTTTTTGTCAAGGAAAACAGAGCTTTTTTGAAAACGCTCTTCAAAATGGATACATTTAAAAATGCTGTTTTCACGTTTGTAGTGTGGACTGTGAAAATGGAGGTATTTGAAAACGATGACGTGTTTAGTCATGTGACGCATATTACAGCAATAAATATATGTTAACGCCGGTATTGTCCCTGTTATGTACTTTTCATTTTCACACTGTTGCTACAGATGTGTTATTTTGTACTCTATTCATATCAAAGTACTATAGACAGAGCCGATCCTCCCTATACGCAAAATACACAAGCTGCATAGGGCCCCCGAAACACCCTTGCTCTCAAAGATGATTTAATTTTAGTTTAGTTTTTGAATTTGGACAGCAGTTATGAAAACATGAATGATTTCTTTTAATGTGCTGCGCTGTCGTCCTTCTATGTAAAAATCATTCAAATCATGTAATGTAAATGTCGTACAGTCTTGCTCAAGACTATAAATACAAGTTGAAAGTGTACCGAGCCGCGGAAGAGACACTGTTTCTCAAGCGCTTATCACGAGCCCGACTGCGTTTCATTCATTCGTTTATAACCACTTAATGCTTTCCGACATTTCAGTGTGGATGAGAAACATTTGGAAAACACAAAGTTTTAAAATAAAAATGCGGTTTTCAAATGTATCCAGATTAATGTAGACATAGCCCCAGGCCAGTGTGTTGAAGCAAGTAGGAGCTACATTCTACAGGACAATGGCTGCATCCAAAATCTCATACTTCCTTACTATATAGTAAAAAAAAAAAAAAAAAAAACCAGTATGTGACAAAAGAAATATGTCCGAATTCACAGTAGTAATAAATGAGTTGGTAAATAGTACCTGAATGACCTTCAAAAATGTGTATACGATGGACACGTTACTATCCCATGAGGCCAGGTAGATGCTGGTTGGTAACATGACAATGATATCATGGTGAGTATCGTACGTCCAGATTACATTCAAACTACACACATTCATACTATAGAGAACATACTCTTTCCATGATCGTGACGTTATTACTTATTCAAAAAAGTACCAAGAGAGTACGCAATCTTAGACACAGCCATTGGCCCTCCAGGAACAGGATTGGACCCCTGATTACAGTAAAAGTGGCTATTTAAAGTCAGAGGTGTGGTTATCAGTTAGCACATGTGCTACAGCCATCCTGAGCATTAAGCATTCACATGTTTTACTATTTGATTCCAGCACATGTCATCACTTAATCTTACTGTTTCCTTATTAGGTTATATCAGCTTTCTACTATCACTGTTATTTAAACACAGAAAAAAAAATTGTAGGGAACTGTTGTTTCTTTAGTAGTGCAGCTGGGCGCTAATACTTGGCACACAGTGCTGCACCTCACTCAAACATTACAGAAACTTCTTCTCCTTCCATCTAAATGCTGATGAATTTTAACTGTTGCCTTTATTTTTAAATATTACAAACACCAATTTTGTTATACTGTATTATCCTGGCAACTATATCATGAATTTCCTGTTCATAAAAATCCATGAATCAAACTGTTTTAAATACACATGGCCTACCATGACAGAGTGACTTTATCTTCACAGCAGTGGATTTGAATGGGAACAAATTATCTGTAGCAGATCCAGGAAGAGGGCTGATATGAACACATGAATGAATGAATGGATATATTAACATCTACATTCCTTTGAATGGAGCTTCTGTTTACCTGACTGCATACATTATAATTATGTAGCCTATATGTTTGAGAGTTGATTTTGTTAGAGACTTGTTTCTTCAAAGTCACTGCTGTAGTTTCAGGCCGACGGTAAAATCTGTGAAAAAGGCTTTGGTTTTATTTGAGCGAGTTTTCACAGAAGCTCACAATGGCAGAAGTGTTAAAAGCATTTCCAGGTAAAGGGGGTAGCTGTGGTTTGACTAACAATAACTGACTCAGATGTGAATGTTAGAAGATTTCTGTTTTGAGAATTAGGATGTGTGGGTCTAAAGTGTGGGTGAAACTCTTGCAGTGAGTGGGTTGTATATATTCCTGTGCAACAATTCTACAAAACATGCTTCATTATAGCCATTACACCATATATATTATAATACACTACACTGAATATACAGTCATATTGCTAATGGTGCAAAACTATCGATTTGGTTTAACCCTTTTTTATACTTTTTAAAGGTGACATAATTTTTCTCAAACTACTTTGTCTAATTATAACTTATACACAACTATAAGCCAATTTTAGGTTGATTTCTCTAAAAAATGTTTCTCTACCATTTTGTGGTTCTTTAATGTGTCATGACAGATCACTGTAGCGCTTCAGTTCTAGCAGCATGTGAATTGATCATCTCTTCCTCTTCATTAATTATAGCATGAAATAAACATGAATGAACATCAGAAGGTTTCTTGTTTCAACCGCAGAAAGATGTCAATACACCATTTTTCAAGTTTAAGCCCACCAACGTTAATCTACTGTCCTGTCTGGGTTGTTTGTCGGGCAAAAATTACATTATGATTGGCCAGATCACCTGTCAATCAAACTCCCTGCGAAGGGTTACTTGGGCTAGTTTTGTTTCACAGAAAAATTGTTTAGTCAGCAATTCAGAATTGAGCATCAAGAAGCGCAGTGCAAATGTGGCCATAAATCAACTTTCTTTCCCATTCTGGTGCTTGATTCTTGACCATCCAGGGGTGAAATATGAACTATGGTCGTTAGTTCCATTAAACTCTATTGGTAATGATGGAACTTGTGACCATGGTTGCTTTTGGGAAATGCACCCCAGATCATCTTCAACATGTCAACATGCCTAAATGCATTGAATTGCTGTCATGTTTTTGGCTGATTAGATATTTGCACTAATAAGCAGTGGAACGGATGTATCTAATAAAGTGGCAAGTGAGTGTATGCATATATAAAAATTACAAGATTAAAGCAAAATATTGTAGGAGAAGTCACTGCACACAGATCAAAACCACTTTGGTTTACTCGAAAGGAGCCCCAGGGTCTTGCAGTATGATCTATCGTTGAGTTTATGAGTGTTCGGTAAGTGCCCAACCCTCTCTGAATGTCATTTCCTGTCAGAGTGGTCAGTAGCCAGGATGTCTTCACTCATGGCCTTGTACAGTAGCATTGAAGTTTTACTCAGTACACTAATGAAAAAAAGACCTTGTGTAAATATGAAACTATCCTTCCTTCAGTAGATAAAACACATGACTAAGTACTGTTAAAGCTGACGCATCAGCCATATCCTCTTACCAATGATGATTCAATAGATTTACAATGAAAAAGGGGGCTAGTTTAGACCAGGCAACCTTTTTCCAATCTTCTATTGTCCAATTTTGTTAAGCTTATGCAAACTGTATCATCAGTTTCCTGTCCCTGTATGACAGGAGTGGCACCTGGTCTGGTCTTCTGAGGTTGTAGATCATCTGCTTCAAGGTTTGACTTGTGCGTTCAGACATGCTCTTCTGTGTACCTTTGTGGTTGTAAAAACAAGTTACTGTTACCTTTCTATCAGTTTAAACCAGTTGGGTAATTCTCCATTGACCTCTGACACCAACAAGGGATTTTCACACACTGCTCAGTATTGCTGCTCCCTAATTCAAAAAAGGGGGTTAGTTGTTATTTGTGAAATTGTTGGGCCAACTCCAGGATAACTAATTTTCTATACTGTAAATGCTAAAAGGAAATGTAAAAAAGAAAAATATCAGATTCAGCAAGTACAAAATTACTCTTGCTAATGTGATACTGCTTAAGCATTTCAATATCTTATATTGTGTAGAATATAAAGGGCTGGATGACCTTTCATAAACCTGGAACAAATGAATTGAGAACAAAAGAAATGTGGCATTAGTCTGAATCATTTAGGTTAGGATGCATTGTGATCATCGGAAGGGTTTCCTGATACATTAAATGAGTCACATTTCTCAGACTTCTTTGAATCATTGCAGAGAGAGAGAGAATGTGGCTACAAAACCTTATGCTTTCACATACACTTACTCACTCATGGCCAATGTGTGATTACCCACAAAAATGATCACAGATATGTTCCTTCATTCTTTCTCATAAAAGGCAGTGGGATTAAATAGAAAACAAATGGAGAATGCCCCCTCTTCTTAGGTGTTTCTCCTTATGAAATCAGCTTAGATTTTTTCTATATATTTTTTTTAATCCCCATAGATCATAAGAAGTTTCTCTCAACTACCTGTTTTCTGACCTGGTGCTAATGTGACGTCACATTAGCCACAGGCCCCACCTACGAATGTTGACAGACACTGCCATTATAACATAGAACCGCCCCGAGAAAGTTCACAGCGAGTTGTAAATAGTCCACCATTGCTGCACTGACGAGAATGTCTCCCAAGCGTTTTCTGTAGCTGGATGTATGAATCCACATAGCTCTCTCCTTACTCCCGAAATCTGAGCCGCTGAAGACAAGGTGGATATTTTTTTTTTTTTTTTTTTTTCAAAGACAATGCTCCCTCAACTCTACTGAAATTTGTTTATGTCTGCGCGAATCATTTTACTGCTTTGTGAATAAGGGTCAGTATAAAGCAGGTTTTGCACACCAAAGAAGAAGTAAGTATTATGAGTTAGTTTTCCAAATTGCCTTTCTGAAAGAGCTTCTTGGCAGGCTAGGCTAATGTTGCTAAAGCTACCATTGTTTGTCTGCTTTCACTGATGCTGCCTTCACGTGCCACCAGAATGATCGTGAATAGGAATGTGGTAGTTAAAATTGCATATGAAAGCAATGTAAAGTCGATCGCTTGAATTAGTTGAGCTCATAATCACAAGTGGGACTTACAAAGTTTGTATGGCAACATGAGTTATTTTTATCATGCAATGCTCTCTTCTGTGTAATTCATAAAGTGCATTTTGTATGCACAGTACAATCAGATGACTGACTTTTAAACCAAGTGCATTTTCTGTAAAGATAACAGGCTTGTACTAATAGAGAAGTATTTATTTGCAAAGGCTAGCACTGGTATTGCCAAAGCTTGAGCTCTTGAAGTTCCACCCTCTTCTCCAAAAGCACCAGCTTATTTGCATTTAAAGGGAAAGACAAAAATGGCACGTTTTGGCTCATACCCTAAAAGTAATTTCTTTCAGTGTTAACTGTGTGAAAATAGGAAGTTCCCTTTCGAGGGAACTTCAAACTGCATCCTTTAGTGGTTGTTAATGGGATGGCCTCGGGCATGACCTGTGTCTGAAGCATACATTTAAAACTTCAACACATTGGCCGGCAACGTATTGTGACATGAGTTATTGTGCGTATGAAGTATATTTTGGTGCGACCACAGTATAATTGGGTGCCTGGAGAACACATCATCCTCTTCTTCATCTTTAAGTGACTGTTTTGTTTGAATCATGCATTCAGGTTGTAAGAACGATATTTTCTGCCCTTGTCATGGCGAGCACTAGTAAGACATTTAAGAGATATGTGGATCCATGTCCTCACTGTTTGACAACTGATGACACACACAATCTATGCATCATTTGTTTTGGTGAAGAGCACTCACGCGATGTCCTCAAGGGGGTAATTTGTGTACACTCTGAGCATTTTTCTATGAAAAATCTCCGCTCTCGTCTGTCTCTCCTTTCGAGAAAGGAGGGGCAGCTATCTGCTCCCCGTGGTTAAGGACCCGAGGCACAGAGGAGAATGAGCTTGTGGGGATCGAATGCGGATATGACCGATGAGTTTGAGGAGGGGCTTTCCCTCTCGCTCTCATCGGCTGCGGACGAGGGCCTGACATCATCTGATCCAGCAGCTAGTTCTAAAAATCCACATATTGGTAAGTGTGCACGCAAGACTCTGTGCACTTTCTGAAATCCTGTATGGTAAGGGTTACACGCTCCACCTCGTTCCCTTTCTTGAGATGATTAGACCTTGGTTCCTTGGGTTCCATTCAGCCAGTGTGTACTCGTTTATACACTTCAAGCATCGCTTCCCTCAAACATGAGGGGCTAGGGGTTGGGCGATTCTCGTGGTAGTTTAGCAGCGCTCCCCTTTTCCAAGAAGGGTCGCCTATGAGAGCACTACTCTGGATTTTGAGTTCTCCTCTCATATGAGACTGAGTTCACTGTTTTTCCCCATAGCGCTCCAGCATTATTTCCACAGATTGAGTTGATGACTCTCAAACATACTGTTTTGAGATGCACCATTCCATCTATGAGCTGCTCTATCAGAGTGCCACGAGAGCCCTTCCTTAGAACAGTATTTGAAAATCCATGCTATGGTAAGTGTGCACGTGAAGTCTTTGCACACTTTCTGAAATCCACACTGTGGTAGGTTTGGACGCTAGTGTTCTGCGTTCTTTCTAAAATACTATATGGTAAGGGCTTCGGGCGGTTGCTTCGTGCCCTTTCTTGAGTTGGTAAAAGCCCTGTTCATTTTGGGCGCCACTCCACCTATGTATCCTCGGATACCTATCTGAACAGGGTGTTGCTACTGGAGATCTGTTGAGACAGCTCCTTCAGCAAGCTTTTGCGAGAGCAAGCGGTAGCTCCTGTGTGACAGGCAAGACTTAGTATAAAATGCTAGGTTCTTAGCTGTATCCCTTTAAAGGAATCTTTCCTGATTCCAAGCCTTCAGCTCTACCCCGGGCCGAGGCCCTAACAATTAAGTTGGGTATGTAGCTTAGGCCTTTGGCCGTAAGGGGTACTGTCACAGACAGCCGTCTAAACGTCCCAGGGGCAACTCCCATGGAAATGGTAGAGTTGATACTTAGTGTTCGCCATGATTCTGGCCTGCACTCCCCTCAGCATGGCGGCGTGGGTATACTGTTCCCCATATTGACCCCTAGAGGACACAGTTTGAAGTTCCCTTGAAAGGGAACGTCTCAGGTTACGAATGTAACCATGGTTCCCTGAGAAGGGAATGAGACACTGCGTCCTCTAGCTCCCTGCCATGCTTCGGACGCCAGCTTCAGACGAAGAAGTGAATGACGTGTTCTCCCGGTGCCTGTTTATAGTGGCGCCGATAGTGACGCCAGAGGCTGTCGCCGGCCAACTTGTTGGTGTTTTTTCGATGTATGCTTCAGACACGGGTCATGACAAGGTGTTCCCCATAGCGACCCCTAGAGGACGCAGTGTCTCATTCCCTACTCAGGGAACCATGGTTACATTTGTAACCTGAGACGTTTCCTTGCCATGCTTCGGACGCAAGCTTCAGACGAAGAAGCAGATGACGTGTTCTCCCAGCGCCCCCTTTATACTGTGGTCACACCGGTAGTGATGTCATTGGCTGTCGCTGGCCAACGTGTTGGAGTTTTGAATGTATGCTACAGACACGGGTCACGCCGAGGCGTTCTCCTTAGCGACCCCAAGAGGACGCAGTGTCTCATTCCCTTATCATTGGAACCATGATACATACCATACATACGTAACCCGATGATACATGATACATACCATACATACGTAATATGAGACGTTAATTCTACACTGAAATTGGTTTGATGTATAAGTAGGCAAACATGTCTGACGTTCAATTTACATCAAATCCACGACATGTCAAGTTTTGATTTGCATATTTGAACTGTTTTTAACACCAATTTTTATATTAATTTGATTTATCATTCGCCACTGGACTTGATGCTGTCCTTGTTATTTTTACCTTTACTATATGTCAAAAATTGCAAATTTATTGTTCTTCTAGGGATTTTTTGACGAAACACCTGAGACATATGGGGCCTTATCATACACCCGGCGCAATGCGACGCAAGGCGCAGTGCAAGTGTGTTTGCTAGTTTCAGTCTGGCGCCATCCGAATTTTGTCGTCAAGATTATTTTAGTTTTATTAGAATGTGCATTTGCACCCATTTGTGTGTGTTTGGGCATGCTGGTCTAAAAAAGAGGTGTGTTCAGGCGCATTGCTATTTTAAGGAGCTGAAAATAGATTGTGCCATATACCAACTCAAACCTGGTCTAAAGTCTAAAGTCAATGGCGCAGTTTTTTTTGTTATTTAAAGAGCGCGTTGGTAGAAAATGCGCCTCTGGGCGGGTCCACAGTGCACGTTGACTTTGCTTATAACACACAGGGATACGCATCACACAAACATGCCAAATATTGAAAACAAAAGGATTACAGTGTAAAAGAATATTATTGTGTAGGCTACATAAATATAAAAATTTAATGATGGATAGTCATTGCGTGTATTAGAATTAGGCTACCTATTTGCAATTCAGCCTATTGCTAATAATTATAAATTAAATTGGCTAATTAATTGAACAATCGTGCCAATATACACACATATATATTAACTGACTCATCGCGCGGAGCTATTAGAAAGCCTGCATCCAACCCCATTTGCTAACAGGTAATTTCAAAATAACATGTCGCCTACAGTTTAATCAGTGTGTTTAATTTGTGAGTGATAATGGGTCGTATTTTCCAACATCCCTCAGCCAAAGTATTGATTGGAGGAGGCATAGGATCTACCCGAGGTCCACATATCTGTCCCTGTCTGAGGTGGAGTGTTGCCAGAAGCTTCGCCTATACATGCAGTAAAAGTCATATTCAATTGCGTTAAAATACTGTCGCGCTACATTTTTTTTTGCGAGTGGGCACAAATTTATTAAATTCCGTAAGTTCGGCCATACATGATCAACCATGATGCCTGCTACCCAAAATAGGGGTAAAGAGGAGTTTTTGACTAACTTTGGGTTCCCTGGAGTTTTGGGTGCGCTAGATTGTACGCGTGTGGCACTACGTGCCCTGTCAGAGAACGCTCTGATTTACGTTAATCATAAGGGAACCCATTCCATCAATATCTAGGTGATTTGTGATGCAACATGTAAGGTTACAAATGTATTCGCAAATTATCCTGGATCAAGCCATGACTCCTTTATTTTAACCAACTCTGTCATTCCTGCAGTCTTCCAGGGTGACCCGCCCCTGGACAGGTGGCTGTTAGGGGACAATGGCTAACTATTAAAGACATGGCTGATTACACCTTATATCATGCCTACAACAGTAAGGGAAGGTTTTTTTAATCATAAACACACTAAAGCGTGAGCTGTCATCGAGAGAATGTTTGGCATGATAAAAATGCACTTTAGGTGTTTGGATAAGTCAGGGGGGACATTGCAGTACAGCCCTCAGAAGGTCGGAGCATTCTTTGTGGCATGTTGTGTGTTGCTTAACATTGCCATACGCCATGGATGTCTCTTAGACATAAATGAGGACAGATTAGAGGACTTTAGAAGGCGTGAAAATGAACTGTGTGTGCCGATGCCAATTAACCAAAATCATCAAGCAGCAGCACGGGCGAGGAGAGAGCAACTGGCAGAAGAGCTGCTTCTAATGTAGCCTGGTAAGCTGAATTGTTTGCTAAAAATTGATTGCATTTATATATATATATATATATATATATATATATATATATATATATATATATATATACACATTTTTAATGCTAACCCATACTTATCACTCCATGACTTGGGGGGGGGGGCACTTTTAATGAGAACCAAAGCTATAATGAAAAATAAATCCATTTCTATTAATAATAAAAAACAACTATTTTATATTCTTCCTCTTCGGGCTCACAGGCGGGAAGCACCACGGTGGGACAGGCAACGGGAGGGTAAAGGGGCAGAAGAGCACAGCATGCACATGGATTGGGTGGACAGAGAAGATCCAGTAGAAGGAGGAGTTATTGCAGGAGATGTTGCAGGTGTAATGTGCTCAACTGCATCAGTGAGCCTTCCCACACTGTCTGCGATGTGTCCAAGGGGCAGTAGCAACATCTCCAAGCGGCTCAAGCGAGTGTTCACATGCCGCATACTCTGATGGAGTGTACCCAGTTCCCTCTCCAGCATATTGAAGCCGTCCTGCTGGAGTGTCAGGAATGGGTGGTCTTCGTGCCTGACATTCTCGCATCGTGCTCTGGGTCGCCTCGCCTCTCCCCTCAAACTAGATGGTTGTTCCACCGTTTCTTCTCCATCCGAAACGGCCCCCTCCTCCTGCCTATTGGGTCCGGCCGCACAATCTTCAGCCAGCGGAGCTGAATGAAATTTCATGTTTATATATTTGAAAGTGAAAGTGGCGTGACATACAGCCAAGTATGGTGACCCATACTCAGAATTCGTGCTCTGCTTTTAACACATCCAAAGTGCACACACACAGCAGTGAACACACACACCGTGAACACACACCCGGAGCAGTGGGCAGCCATTTATGCTGCGGCGCCCGGGGAGCCGTTGGGGGTTCGGTGCCTTGCTCAAGGGCACCTCAGTCGTGGTATTGAGGGTGGAGAGAGCGCTGTACATTCACTCCCCCCACCTACAATTCCTGCTGGCCCGAGACTCGAACTCGCAACCCTTGGAATTATAAATTCCAAGTGTTAAAGTCCAACGACTTCCCCATTTTATGACTATTGCTAAATAAAATATTTTTGTGCTTGAAAGTTTTGTACATATTTTCACATTATCATTGCATTACCTTGGACGCCCACCTCTAAGCCCGCAAACCCCTCAATGCTTTTAGCACTAAGGGTAGAGGCAGCGATGTCCTCTGCTGGCGTTAGGTCTGGGGTGGCTGTAGGTGGCCCTCCTCCCGTGCCACCTGCTGTTTTTTATTAGCAGCGAGCTTTTGTTTTCCCCGTCTCCTGACATCATTGTACCTTTTTCGGCATTGTACAGCTGTTCTCCTGATGCCTGATGAGTAGGTGTATTTTACTGTTTTTTGTTTTCACGCCTTCTTCACCTCGGGAAGCTTTGGTGGATTCCTGCTTGTCCCGTAGATGATCTGCTCGCATGCTTTAACTTCGCGCATGAGCAGATCGGTTTCTTCGCTTGAGAAGCATTCAGCTTTTTTCCGCCAACAAATTCCGCCATGTGAATAGCGATCCGCCATGGCGCGAGCGCAACTCGCTCTTAAAGGGAATGGGAGATGACACTCTGATTGGTTTATTGAACGTTACGCCCATTACTTATTAAGAGAACAGGGACAACCCATTCCAAAAATGTGCATGGACCGTCTTTCCGTCGGTAAAATAGCAAAAGTGGATTTGGACACACCCTGAGTGCACCTGCACCGTGCACTTTACACTTTGCGTTTAGATCATTAAAATAGGGCCCATGATGTTGAAAACAGAGAAATAAACCAACATATAGTCTCTGAAATGAATCTGGGATAGTTAAACATTCACCTTTAAATGAAACACAACCAATAACTCCATGAGTTATGAGTCTACTGATGAAAGCGCAACCTCTGAGTAATACAGTTTTCCTCTGGGTGTCTCTACCAACTGTACATTCTCACATGATTATGACTGTCTTCCTCTGAGATATCCTACTCTTTCATTCAATGCCCTTGTCCTCGCATGACCTCCTAATAGCCAGAGGCTGGGGTTAAAATACTGTATATCCCTTATCATTGCTCCCCAGCCATTTGTGGCTTTGTCCTTACCTGGCAGATCTCATGCAATTTGAGCTTGTTCTCCTCTGCTGAACTTCTGAACCATAGAAATGTGTAAACACCTGTTGCCTGGCTCGTTTCTGATTCCTGGAAAACCAGCAGGACGTTACAGTATATGAGGTCTCATAATGGCACTGAAAGATCTGCAGTAGTGGAAATACACACGCTCATAAGTTCACATACACTACAATGGAAAGAAACCTGACCACAGTAGTGGAAGAGATAAAGACTGAGAGTGTGTGCGGTCTGTAGTACAGTTCAGATCGAGGGTCTTTTTTGTTCTACTGATTGAGTCAAAGAGGTTGTGAAACCATTAAAGAGGGGCCAGGACCACTCAAGATATGCCTCTAAACAAGGTTTCCATGAGAGGAAATCTTAACGTTTGTTTACTGTAAATCACTGATGAGTGTGAGAAGACTTTACTCAGATGAATGTATGTTGTCTTACCATAATGCAAATGATGGAAAACATTTTGTATTTCTGATAACATAATGTAGATGACAGTAACTGTTTATCTAACTCATCTAAATAAGGACATACTATACTTATACAATAAAAAAAGGAAAAAAGTTAATAATGACTGCATTTTGTTGTTGTTTTCCAATATAAATATCAAAAAATCAAAATACATTTACTTGAGAAGCATAAATAAATAAGTGAATGAATGAATGAATGAAAGAATAAATAAACATTTCACAGGCATTTGATGAACAGAAATGGACTAACACTCTTTCTATGGACTATGGACTTCTTTCTTTTTCTTTCTTTCTTTCTTTCTTTCTTTCTATATATTTTTGCTTCTTAAGTAAATGTATCTTCATTTCAAATATTTGTACTGTAAAAGTTAGTTAGTTAAGCCCAAACTAGTTAAAACCAACTAAAACTAGTTAAGCCTCTGTTGTTTCAGTGGGACTTCCATCCTGCTCTTGAACATATTCAGGCAGTTCAACATCGAAGAGGAATGCAGGTACCCGTCCCGGGCATCTCGTAGCCAGTCTGAAACGGGATCTGAGTGTGTGCAACACCTATCTGCGTTCAGGCAGAGGGTGTGTGAGTAGTACATTTTACAGCACTCTCAAACCGCCACCGGAATGGTTTCTGGCAGTGAAAGGTGCCATCCACAATCCAGTGAGCTCATCATGCACCTCCGGAAAGAAAGGCACAGGGGTGGGGCCCTGAGTCACCGTGATTTTGCCAAGTAAGACATCTTTTGTTGATTATGGATTATTTTTTGTTTTGGGTGATTTATGATTATATCTGTCCCTACCCCAAAACCTAACCCTACCCATAATTTATTCCTAAAATCAGTGTGAAATGAAAGCTGATTAACAAAGGTTTGATAAGAAACAGATATTTCCTGAAAAGTTATCCCTCAATTCTGATTGGTTGATGGGAATATTGTTCCAGGATCAACAAGGATGTTGATCCAGGAACATGTTGTACTTGGTGAAAGATGATCACCTGGTGATTTGAAGTGATCTGAATACATAACTCGTGTTACTTGTAATGCATTACCTCCAACACTGAACTTTTGGAATTAAAATTGAGCAAAACTTGTAGTGAAGTGCTTTTATTGACGACTCTACTGGCCTGGTCCGCTATACAGTAACAGTTATTGATCAGGCATCACAAACAGCTGACCTTTGGGTTTCACATCAGTGGGAACTTACTGGAGGCACTAAAAAAGGCTGTGAAAGGCAGCGTGTGAGCGTGCCTACTTCTGTGGCGCAAAGGCCAGTTAGCATGCATCATGTACATAATTTCTGAGAAAGAGGAAGTGCCTGGCTGTTGACACAGCAGCTGATGTATGAGAACCTTGGGTTGTTCTTGTAACTACAATTATACTGCATTCCACAAAGTTAAACATAAGGGCCAGGACTTCCTGTGGTCTTTCAAATTAGAGCCAGTCAGTTTTTTTGTTTGTTTTAAAAAAACTAAAGCGTGAGATATATGGGGTGTTAAAACATGCTAAGAGTTCACATTTTTGAAACTGAGGTACTTGGAATTTGAATTTCACAGAAACAGCCTTTTACTTAATTCTCTACATATTAATGCATTGAGAAAAAAAAAAAGACTCAAATAATGATCAAGCTGCTCACCTTCTGCTGATTGGCAAACACTGTTACACCCGATATCTGATTTACTGAAAAAGTTTTGTTACAAATGTGTTGTAATTTTACTTGGTGTTATTTACTTTCTTCTGTGTGTAATTTCTTTTCAACATGTGCAAGAAGGTTATTAGTTAAAAAGTATTCTATGCACAAAACTATGTACAAACCCAGACACTTCTGTAGCTATGCACAAACTCGATTTCATGAGTCATTTTCATTCAAAGTGCAATTCATGTCAGAATGCATTTCATAATGTGTTTATATGTACTTGCTTAAAGAATGTTTCTGCCATTGGAATGCTGTGAACCTCAGCTGAGATAATTACTTTTATTTATGAATGATCTCATTGCTTTTCCTTATGTATTTATTTTCCCTGAGGTCAACGCTAGGCTAATGTTAGCCAAGATTTGTTTATGCCACATCACAGTTTTTTTTTCATGATCATGTCCACCCTTTTTCTTATCCTCTAACTGTTAAGATCAGACTGAAATGATCATGGACGCTGTTCACTGTAACTTCAGCTACACGCAGCCCATAGCAGAACATAGACAAAATAATGCATTATAAATTCCAAGTGTTAAAAAGAACAGCTTTCTGTCTTTACAGTATCTCTTTTTTATCATTACCCTTTTTCATTTCTAATGTACTGTTGATTGTTCAACATCACACTGCAGTGACACAATACCTTCACATGCTATGCAAGTCAACGTCTTCTCCACTTTTGTAATATTTGCCAACGCTTGGAGTATTCCACTGTTACAAGAGAACATATTAGCAGAATGCTGTTACTGTACTTTTGGGAAATCTTACAAATCTTACACATCCTGTATCTTGTCTTTTTTATTGGTTTCAGATGCAGATCTTTCAAGTATGTATGCATGTGTAGATCACCTAAAGCAAAATGAGCTCCGCTGCTTTGTGCCATGACTGTGTTGGGATTTGAATGTATTTGCTTTCACAGAAATTGTTCTATTCATGACAGAGACTTTAGGATAAATTTACAACAGAAGTTCACCTCAAAATCTTCTATTACTTAATGCTGGAATAGACTATACAACTTTTGCCCAGATTTTTGCCCTTATTTCTGGACAAATTGACGTTAGTTGCCGAAAGTCCGAGCCAGTCTGCAGATTTGCGTTGACCGTTTTAATGGAAAATCACGTAGTGTATGATGGTCATAGACTCCAGACTATGATTCCATCCAGTCTGAGGATATCAAATATTTTTGATGCAGTTTTACATCACATATTGTTTTTAACTGTCATGCATATCCTAGTAACAAGGCACGTGTTTCTGCCTGAATTTGTTGTGTTCTGAAACAACTTTAAGTTGACATATCATGAAAAACTGACTTTTTCATGTTTAAGTTCATTTGTTGTGTTCTGAAACAACTTTAAGTTGACATATCATGAAAAACTGACTTTTTCATGTTTAAGTTCAATAATCGGTTCCCCAGTGCATCTATACCAACCCAGGAAACATGGAAAAGTACAACCCAGTATTTTTTTTTGTGATGTTGTGATGTTACCCCCCCTTAATTAATCTGCAAGTTTCCACCCACGACCCAGCCATTGTGTTTTCACGAGTGACAATGGTGTTCCAGTTCTAACTCCATTGCTAAAATTTGAGCAAAGCATGCTAACTGTTCTGTCTTTGGCTGCACTGACGAGCACAGAACACTATTTAGAGTCCCAGTCTCAGAGGAGACAACCAGAGCAGTGGATTTATTTTTATTTCTTTTATATGTGGGTTTCAAGACAACAGCAACAATACAACAATATCAGATTTTTTGCAGGTGGGCAGCTCGTTTCCATGGATTCACCAAAGGCTGTGTTTGTACTGAGCTTTGTGCTGTGAGGTTTCCGTTGACGTCAGAATCTCTGGCTGTAATCTGGAATAGTCACCATGGTTGCAGTGTATTTTTATTTTTTTCTTCCTCTCTCTGGGAGTAGTTCCAAGTTAGTGCTTGTCTTTTCCAGTTAAAACAAACAGGCCCGTTTCTCTCTCTCTTTGACTTGATCATTTTTGTTTTGTTTTGTGGCGTTTTGTGGAGACTGACTCTGGGTCAGAGCTATAATTAGGTATTTTAGAGAAAATTTTAACATGAGAAGTAAAAAAAAAAAAAAAAACAAACAAACAAAAAAAAAAAAATTTAACTTTAAAATTGTTATGGTTTGGGTTTTAGTGATAGTTTAAATTTTGTGGCTGGATGATTAATTTGATTGTGTATCTTCTTTTGTGTGGTTATCAATGATAACATCATTCAATTGTTCCACATAAAAAAGAAAAAAAAAGGAAATTGCGAATGATAAAGATTCAATGTGATTCATGTTGTAACCTGTTCTTTGGAAGCGTCTTGGACGTTCATGGAGAGATGGCATTCCCCATCACTGTCTGGGAGTTAGACAGACCTTTGAAGAAGCTTTATAAAATAACTACACTACAAACATTTGAGAAGTGATGCAGTGGAGAGGAATTGCTCAAAGAAGTTATTGTGTGCTAAATGCACATGATGGCACAGTGCTTTCCTCTTTTATATATATATGAGTTTTATGTTTTTACCTGTATTGTTGAATTTTAATAAGTTGGGATTTGAAGCACAACCTTTTATGGTGCAAAATTAAATATTAATGCATATTGCAGGAAATGCTGAAAGGCTGTTTAATTATTCCATGTTTTTAATGAGCAATGTTGATAGAGTTACTATAAAATACATTATGTAATAGTTCTCACACTATACACCCTTTACATGAGAAGCATGACAGATGAATTATCATACATAAGATAGGGTATTCAATAAATCTTTGATCTTTGAGAATCACTATGAATCACCTTTTTACTCTTTTTCATCTTTTCTTTTTCACTTTCTACCTTAACCTCGTTGCTTTTCTTTAAGCACTTTTACGGTAAGCAAAAACTGCCCTCCCTGCCTGTTTTGAAAATGAAACAAAGGGCATGAAATATTTTGACCTTTTCTTTGTTTCTTCTGGTTTTATGAATGGCATTCATTGTGATGCCACATGCGCACATATGAGCATTCAGCCTTTTCTGTGGAACTAAAATAAATGGAAACATATGAGGTTTTCTGGTTGGAAATGATTAAACAATAGATAAATGAAGACAGAAACGTATTGTGACATTTATATTTATATATGAAGAACTGGCTTCATATATCCACTTAAAATCACTAAAACACTCGCAGATTTAAAGACATTGCAAAATATATTTTTTTTGTATTTTGCCTGGTCTTTTAGTATCTAAATATTCCTAAATCGAGATGAGAAGCAAAGTGACAGAGCAAAGTGAGGAAGTGATAAAAATAAAAATAAAAATTATGCCAATGAGGTGAGAAAAGTTATTTTAATTCAACAGGAAATATTATTTTTCTTGCCCCATTGGCAGAATCCTTGTTTTAAGCAAAAACTAACATCATTCATTCATTAATTTATTCATTCATTCATTCATTCATTCATTCATTCAAGCAATAAGCCCCAAGAAGCCGTGGTTTACAGTGAATTTATAACAGATAAGGGTGTTGTTAGGCATGACGCGAAGCGGACCCCCTTAGCTGTTATAAATTCACTGTAAACTATGGCTTCAAGGGTCTTATTGCATTTATAAAACAGTTATTCCATATACGTAATAAGGTTTCAGAAAATAAAACAGAGCAAACAAAGTGCAATCATAATAATAACATTATTCTTCCGCCAAACAATGTAGTTCCTCAGAAATGGTTGTGGTTGCAACAATTGGTTGCCGAGCAACACACAGATGCAAACAAAGGTGTATGTTTGTAGAGTAATTTACAACAGCTTTGAACGCGGCTCAACCAATCAGAATCAAGGACCAGAACTATTCATTTTATAATCATTCATTCATTCCAGAAAATGAGAGTAAATATCTTAAAGCATTTTGAGACAAAAATTCTAAGAAATGTCTTAGTTTTAATTGTTGCATGTTAAACATTTACATTGAACATTTAGTTTGTTTTAAATTCCATGAAATTATGTGAAATATGCGAATATTACATGTGTTTTGATCAATTAATAAATAAATAAAAAATAATAAATTTTTACGATTAGTAAACAAAAGCCATGTAAATACACAAAACAGTTTGACGGTTGTGAGGTGTGGTCTGCACATTACGTAAAGGCAATGCATGACTTAGTTCTAATAAAGAACTGAATGTCCTCATTTCTAATTTTGCCCTGTCTGAACACGTAATTTAACCACGTTTCCACGAGAACGCTAAATAGAATTTGTGGTTTTGAGAACATAACTATTATATTACTTCTGTGAAACACCTTCCATCCAAACCAGCTGATGCGGTTGTCTGCCTGAAGTTATAATTAGTTCTCTTATTATGAGTAGAAGTATTCTGTCCGATGAGGAAGGAATATATTGTGGCGGTTTCACTGGAGCGTCGGGGATTCCTGTGAGCTCTTTATCTCTGCCTCAAACCAAAACAGCAGAACAGAAGTACTAAAGCACCTCGGGCCTCTTGACTGGTCCGTCTGGTATTTTTACCATCATTCCCAGCGAATTTCGTCTGAATCAGGGCCTTTTGAGGGAAAACGCCGTTTAGATGTTTTCAATACAATTTGCCAAAATCTCAGACCAAATCTGCATTCAGACTTCCATGGAAATGTTTCACTGATAAAACATGTCACATAATTAAAGGCAACATGCTTATCTACCTGTTCTGAGGTATTAATAGCCTTTCCACTGTTTTATGAGTTATGCAAATTGTTCTTTATTTAGTGTAACAAAACCAAGGTCAGTTTGCGAATGATGGCATCAGCTTTCAGTGTTTCCATGAACTTTGCCATGCTGCTAGATGTTGCAATGCTCATTTGGGTCTTCATATTGAGCAATGCTGACAGATATGCACAGAGCTGTAATGTCATTTAAGCTGGTTAGTAATCAAGATTAGTAACTTCCTGTATGAGAGCATTTGCCCCATTTCACAGAAGCCCTCTTTGAAAAAGATTAGCTTACTTAGTACGGATTGCAGTAATCTTAAAGGGATACTCCACCCCAGAATGAAAATTTTGTCATTAATCACTTACCCCCATGTCGTTCCAAACCCCTAAAAGTTTTGTCCATCTTCGGAACACAATTTAAGATATTTTGGATGAAAACCGGGAGGCTTGTGACTGTCCCATAGACTGCCAAGTAAGTAACATTGTCAAGGTCCAGGAAAGTATGAAAAGCATTGTCAGAATAGTCCATCTGCCATCAGTGATTCAACCGTAACGTTGTGAAGCGACGAGAATACTTTTTGTACACGAAGAAAACAAAAATAACGACTTTATTCAACAATTCCTCTCCTCTGTGTCTCTCCAAATCAGTATAGCGTCACTTCAACAAATCTGAGCAGTACGCAGACTTCTGTATCAGCCGTGCTGCGCTGATGCACTGTTTGCTTTCAAACCAAAGCGTAAATACACATAAAAAACGTACCCGTGTGCAGGGCTGATAAAATTTTCATTTTTGGGGTGGAGTAACCCTTTAAGTTCAGTGAAACAAAAAAGGCATGTAAACTCGTCCCAAATCATTTGGCTTGCTGAGGATAGCAACTCTTAAGATTTTAGGCCAGCAGACAAGTATGGCTAAGAAAAAAAAAATCACTGAAGACGGGACCTGAGCCATATACAAAGAAGCCTAGCAACCACTAGGAGTTCCCCGTAAATATATACATAGATGCCTCATTAGCATATGTTTTTATGGGCCGCTATACGTAAGCTGTCAGCCATATTGGAAAGGTCAAAGCAGGTCCGTGAACACTTGAGAGCAAGTTAGAAACCATAGCTATACGTATATATGAATAGTAAACCATTTGTTTCATGTAGGGCTATGGGACAGGCAACCACACAAAACATAACTTAGGTGTCCAAGATTCAATGCTGGGTAGTAACTGATTATATGTAATCAGATTCCAGAAATTAAGTACTCGTAATTACAGTATATGACATTTTATGTGCTCATAAAACAGATTACAGTTACTTTTTATAGATTACATGATTACATAGTGTTCACACAAGGGCAGTAAATTCTTATTTTAAACAGGAAAACAGTGTGTCGATAATGCAAGAGGACAATAGTACACACTCAATTTTCCAGTTTTCTTTATTGATTCAGTGATCTCATCATCCAGCTCAGTTCAGTTCAAATAGTATCTGTGAAATCGAAGAAATCAAAGTAGTTATTTTTCATCATGTAATCTGTAATCAGTGACGGATTACAATTTGTAAGTAATCCACCCAGCACTGCCAATATTACACTTTTTTTCAGTTAATTGCATCATTTGGATATTATTTAGTCATAAAAAAACACTACTTACACACTATTTGTACTACAAAATGCAATTTAATAGTGCTTAATTAGGCTATGCAAGTTGGGACACAGCTATAGTTGTATTATTATGTAACTATTTTAATTTAAACATTAATCATTTTGCCTTGAATTTGCATCAAAAAGAAAATATCACAATTTTATTGTGTCATTGAGAGATCAGACTGCTATGAGATTCGATAATATTTCCTCACGCGCTTAGCGTCGTCATAAAAGACATATACTGTAAGCACAATGAGCATGATGTATATGTAGGTGTCTTTATGTCTGCGTCTAGTGCACTTGTATGAGTGGGAGTGAGACTTACCCTGCCTGACTCAATCTACAGATCCATTGACTGCTCTGTATCACGGATACATGCCAAACAAGCATTTGTGTTGGATTCTGAGTCTGTTTGTAACAGTGTGCTTTAAATTATACACCTTAGGGGAGTAACCAGTCACCGTGTTTAAACACAGAGAGCACTTTCGAAATGTTGATGAAAAGCCTCTCACAAAAGCATCTTCCCTGCATAGAGATTACATCATTTCCCTTTCGTCATACTGGAAAAGTGCAGCCACAGCTGCAAAATGAGAAGAATGACAATGAGGTGCTTGTAAGGGGCAGTCCCTTTGAACAAGACCGACGTCTTTCATTTTAGTACATATTTTCATGTCGTAAGCATTGGTTATCTTTAGAGTCCATAAAGGCGTCATTTTATTTTCATAGACATCTGAGATAAGTGTTCTGGGAAGTTATGACATCTGTTGTAAAGTCGGGTTGGAAGTTGATAACAAAAGTAATTCATATGAATATGTAAGCAGTTCTTTTTTCAGAGTAGTTTTAGGTAAATTCCTTAATATTTGACCTCAGTAGTGTCAATGAATCATTATAATGTCATACTTCCAAATAGCTGAGCTGAAATAATTTTAAGCATCATATATACTTCCTTCTCTCACTAGATCGACTTTCGTTCGTTTTTTCATTTCACTGTAGATCTACAACTTCCTTATTTCTAAAGAAAAGAATGCAGTCAAGGTGGCACTCGTTAAGCTCAGGTAAGACAAAAGCAGCGTGGCACATGCCATATGAAAGCAAAAAAAAGAATAAGCAAGAGAAGGCGTGAGGTATTTGTGACGGCGCGTTACTATTACAGCTCACTGGCTTGCACAATTACAAAGAAGTTCTGTGGAATCACATGATCATTCGCTCGGGTACTAGAGAATTTCACATTTGATTATGGAGTACACTGGAAAAGCTGGCAGCTGGCTTAGAACTGAAATGTGATATTAACCTTATTAGAACTGATGAAAGGAGCTTTTGTGTTTTACCACAGCAATCTAAAATAAAAATAAAAATGACTGCTACAGCTCACACACAGGGTTAAAGATTTGAACACAACCCTAACACTCAACAAAATAAATAAACAAATAATGCCATACATAAAACAAAGATTAGTACTTTTGTACAAGAAAGTGTTTTGGTTAAATTTTCAATTTTTATTTTATTTTATTTTATTTTATTTTATTTTATTTTATTTTATTTTATTTTATTTTATTTTATTTTATTTTATTTTATTTATTTTTTTGTTACCTGTTTCTTTGTGATTGTTGATTAAATTTACTAAAATTGTATTTAAACATGTTTAAAAGTCTCGGTATGTAAATATATTTCTAATCTAATATCAAAGGTCTTTGGGAGGCAGATTTATGATGACTATGACTTGACTCATACAAATGCATATTAGTTTTATAGTTTCATGTTTATTCTCGTCTATCCGGGTAAAAAAATATATATATATATTATTATTTTTTTTTATTTTTATTTTTTTAATGCAACATTATCAACGAGGATGTAGAAAACAAATACTACCAGACCAGAAAGAATTTGCACCTAAACAACAGACTGTCAGTGAATTCTGGTAAATGCAGAAAAATGAGTTGGTTCTGCACATGCATGCAGCAGCAGCTGGTTGCACGCCTTTGTGTGGCTGGTACGAAACTGTTTCCTGCTTTAGAGTCTTATAGTTCACGTGTTGTGAGAGAAGGAAGGTTTTTTTTTTGTTGTTTTTTTTTTCTCGTTTTACTGTAAACATCAGTATAGCAGGAAGAAGAAAAAGGCATAGGGTTTTTAGTACACAATGTGCCTGTTTGTCAGAAGCAACTAATTTCTCTGTGGTGAAACAGTTTTTCCCATGCGACCAAAACTCATTATTTCAAATTTGACATTTTGTTGACTCAATCCATGGGCCTGAACTGTGTATTATTGCCAAGCTCAGTAATATTTCTTGAAGGGTTGAATGAAATTTATAGCATTTTAAAGAAACTGGATGATTTGGTGCTGCATGCAAGCAAAGCTCAGGTTTGAGCTTGAACATGCATGGGCCACTGTAGTTATAATTCATAAACAGCAGCTTAACCTCTGGAGCAATTCGGCTATTTTTTATTTTTTTCATTGGAATAGTACAAATTCATTCCTTTGGCTTTGGCACTTGCTATGCGAACATGCACAAAAATAAATAAAAAACAAGGAGATGATTCAAAAAGATTAAATGGTCCTCATTTGTTGATATCAACCTCAAATTTGGAACATAACTTCTTTTGATGAATGGCTTTTATTTTCTCAGAGTAGCACACAAGTAGAACTGTTTGGGAATTTTTTTTGTGCACTTTTCACAACAATAAACTCTTATACTGCTTTTACGTTCACATTTTTTTTTTTTTACTTCAGCATTAATCTGCAAAGTGTCTTCAAAGTGTGACCAAACTTCAAAGCATTCATGATTTACCACAGTTTAAGTTGGGAATTTTATTTTCAGGTATATGCTTCAAAAATGGTTAACATGTGATACATAGGTTATAACCACTGCATAAATATAATTTAGTACCATAAAATAGCCTGAAAATACAAAATATCAAACTAGTACATTCATTTTATTGACGTAAACAAATAATAAAAAAAAAATTCTGTCATTTTTGACTGCCATGCGAGGAGCACTAGAGGGCTTAAACTTTAACTCTATCAAGGTCTGAACTCAGATATAAATTATAATTTTTTTCCTCATTGTGACAACATATTGATTCTGGTGATGTACCAACTGTCACATGCACATTGCCTTGCTCATATAAATACAGTCGCTCTCTATCACACATTCTCAGAAAAACTCACTCACACACACACACACACACACTCCCCAGCTGTGTGAAGTACATTCCAATCCTGTTAGGTATGCCACAACACAGTGTGACTTTAGAAACCTGATTGGTTTCCCAGAAGACTGAGTTCAAAAGAGTTGCAGCAGTCACACCTCTTCCCCTTTATCACAGTCTCTACCAAGTAAAGCTACACTTGTTTAAAGAGAGAGCGAGAGAGAGAGAGAGAGAGAGATCAGCTGTTTCTACTCTTACACTACCATTTAAAGGACTGAACATTTACTGCATTAATATTTAATATTTCCGATGGCTTCTGTTTAATTGAATTTTAATTTAATATAAACTGTCTTTGTGTATGAGTTTCTTTAATAAAATATTTTTAGCATTCATTTGATTTTTATTGATCTATTTTTTTTTTTTTTTTTTTTTGTGAAATGTGAAGAATCAAGTGTGTGGCATACATATGAACTCCCTCAATGCTGTTTAAAAAGTATGAAATGAAGTTGATTGAGAAGAAAATAAAACAACATCCATTTTAGTTAAAAATAGTAATAACTATGAACAAGTAGTTGTGTTTGAACCTTTGGCTAGTTGTATTATATTAAATATGTTTTGTAAATAGAATCTGATCACTTTATTATAGAAAATGTAACTTTATTATCATTCACAGAAACAATGAGTTATTTTTCTTCTCTTATGTAATCTGCTCATTTGTTCCTGCATGCAAGATATTAAGCCACATTTGTTCTCTTAAATACTGTTTAAAACATTAACTGTAATCCAGAGCTTCCTTATATCAGTCAAAGTCTTACTGGAAGAGCCTTGTCAGAGAAGGCGAAGGGTGGGGGAAACATTCCCGCTCACTAAAGTGAATATCTCTGAATCAACTTTAACCCTTCCAGGCGCGGCGCTCCGGGAATCTGAATCATAGGCGCCGGCAACGCTGATTCATCTACATTTTGATCTATTTCATACCTTTGCAGTGTGAATCTGAGGTAAAACACTGTGCGAAATGAAAAACCCAGAGACATGGAGTTCATTTTTACAAAAATATTGCTCTTTAATAAATTACTGAAATGTTTTCTTGTTTTTATAAATATAAATATGTAACATCAAAACATGGTTGAGATGTCTATACAAAAGATAACCGATCTAAAGTCATCTTCATGTTTGTAAACAGCATCATGTGTGACAAGGTGAAACATGGGTGATCTGTAGACACAAAACACTCATGTATGTTAATACATTCAATAACAAGCAGTCTGCTTTGAACTGCTCCTGACACAGACATTTTGTTCCAAAGTGTTTTTCAAGTACAAGTAGAATATCAACATTTGTCCATCTCAATCTGTGTTCAGTCCTGGAGTGTTTTATCGGAACCGCTTTGACTCCAGAAGGCATTTCTCAGTGGCATGTCTGCTATGCCTCAGTGCTGTGCTGTAACTGACTTCTTCCTTTTTCTGCTGAAAGGCAAAAATATTTACAGTACTTGGAAGAAGGCGGCAGCGGCTGATTTCTGTTAAATGGCTCGCTATCTCCCTGCTTGGTGGAGCTCACAGATTCGGGGCAGTGCAGAGGCAATGATTGGTGCCCACAGAGTGGGTTATGATACTGGCACTGGTACAGAAAACAGTACAAACGTCCATTCATCGAGACTGTCATGGCAAGAACGGTGCTTCAAGATCAGTCCCAAAAGAATGCATCAGTGAAAGTTCTCATGACCGCACACGGTTGACTGGCAAACTCCATGTACTCATGGACAGCTCAATACTTCTTGGTCCAACAAGCTTTACCTCGAGTTACACCTAGCTTTAGCTCTCTCACCACTTCTCATTTCTTCGCTAGGCAGAGCTCTTTAAATGGGAGCGTCATACTCTTGTAAGAAGTCTTTCAGCTGTTGAGGCAGCTGCTCTCTTTTGCTGGAAACGTCTATATGTCCATTGACAGTCTTCCTGCAGAGATGCTGCAGGGAGGACATTATGCAAGGAAGGGGTCTCAACAGCTCCAGAGGGATCTTCTCGCCCCCCGTGTAGATGTAGTATGAGTTCCTTGAGCTCCCGATGGACAGAGAGCTTCTGGACGAGGGCATGTAGTGATGGACGAGTTTCAGCACGCAGTCGAAGCGGGGCACGGACTGCATGCTCTTGGAGTCCGTCTGAAGGAAAAAGGACTTGTTGTCACACTGCACCCGCAGGTTCTTGGTGCCCGACTCGGTCTTGACGCTGAGCGTGAAGAAGTGCCGGTTGTCTGAGCTGTCTCGCACCAGAAAGGTCCCGCTGGGCTCCGAGTTCAACAGGTGATTGGCGTCTTTGCCGCTGATGGAGCCCCAGTAGAATCCGCTCTCCTGGAGCATCCTGACGGCGTGCTGCACCATCTGGAACTGCAGCTTTGAGCTGAAGGTCTTGTAATGGTGAGACGTCAGCCGCATGCTTGCATCAAACAGGCTGCTGCTCATTGCGTTGTCAAACTTGCTGTGGGTGACCATGGCGCTACGCACAAACCTCCAGCTGCCGGGAATACAACGCAGTGTGCAGCTCTTACGGCGAAAGAGTGAGCCTCTTAAAGCTGACAACAGATGAAAGATTTTAGATTAGTACCACAGAAAACGTACGTTCAGTAAAACTGAATTGGAGTAAATGTCTATATTAAAGTATCAGTTAAAGTAAGCCAGTTATCAAACTAAGACGTGATGCTGTATCATTGTAGACTGAAGTACATGTAGTAAAGTTACACTTAATCTAGTATAAAATTATTTTAATTTAAGCTTGATAAAATCATGATTTTTTGGCATTACTTTTTCTTAGTCCTTCATACATAGCCTACAGTAATAAACAAGATACATATGTAAGCTGTATGTGTTTAAATAAGTATATAAGGTAAGGCTTAATCCTAAAATTATATACAGATAAACTATACTGTATAAAGCACTTTATAAATACTCTAATTTCAAAAGAAGACTCTGAAAGTGTCTCTTACCTTTGAGTCTCTTTTGGTAGATGAGAACTTTTAGTAATATCCAAAGTAGTTTGTCTCTACTCCGGCTGGCTGAGCGAGCTGGTGTCTTGTTCAGAGAAGTTAGTGTTTCTTCACTCTGCAGTGCTGAAGTCCTCTGTTATTTGTAGTGGCATCCCAGTCATGTTCTAGTTTAGCTCCGCCCTCACTAGGGTTCCAGTAAGGGTAGGTTGTCAGTAATACTATTCCTGGTACTTCAAATGCTCTTCCCCTCCCCCTCTGTGCTCTTCCAGATCTGCCGCCTTACTGTAAACGTATTCCCTAACAAAACACCTCCCTATTGTTGATGAACAGATATTACCAAACTTATGTTATTTTATGGTATTTTGACATGTTTGTGCCCAGAAACATGACTATACTGAATAACATTCGAGTCGTAAGCTATGACACGATAGCTCTGACTTTCCTTTTAGTCACGATAATACACGTCTATCCACAAGAAGGCGCTAATGTTATCGGCTTAACTTTTACAAGCAGATAGGCTACTAAGTAGCAGTAAAATTTTATTTTAGCTCATAAACTTGAATTAAAAATTAAAATCGTTTACAACATGCATTTTAAACAAGACAGACATAATAATCCGATGCAGAAGGAGCTTGTGTGCACAAACACACAAGGAATTTGCTTTGGCTTTCAGGAACTCTGGGTACTTGCATATACATAAAATATTGACTTAAAAAGTAAGTAGAATAAAAAAATAAAAACAACAATAAGCAAGAATCAGAAGACCTGTATAGATGTGCACATGATTTACTGTGTATGGGCTGTAAGTAACAAAATATGTATTTACACATAATATGTATCTAAAAGGGTATATATATATATACACACACACAATAATTATAATAACAGATATAACCCTAATGGGTACTTTAATGCACACACACACACAGACACACACACACACAAAAAAAGGAAATTCAGTTGCCCTGTTTCTGAAGAAATCCGGTGTACATTTCATGACACTTTATATGAACACTTCCCAAAACTACCAAAATACCAATGGCCTATAATTATAAGCTTTTCATATAAGTACTCATTGCTAAATAAATGATAAATTAAGTCGTCTTGACTAATCCTTTTTCAAAAGTCAATAGTAAGAGAAAACAATATGGAATGGCATGTGAGCAGTGAAGCTTGTTTACTGAAAATGCTGACTCTATTTGTCATGATGTCTTCAGGCAGAAATGTAAGCTAAAATTACCATGAAAATAAGGGTAGTCTGACGGGATGAGAAAAAGGAACAGAAAGACGCATTGTGTATACAAAATATAGCTCTGTTACTGACTGCTGGTCAGTTTTCCATTAACACTCAGGGAAAACTGGCCTGGACTTTCCGCAGCTTTCTCAAGCAGATTGTTTTGCATAAAAAGGAAAGAAAAATGATGTCACAGTTCTTATTTAAAAGCATTGTTGAATACAACAGAAACACATTATCGGTGTCAGTATATCATCTTCATAAGAAGTTTTTCTGGCTTCAGTTTTCCTGCTAACCCTCATATACATACAAATGGCTTCAACAAACTTTTTTTATTTGGCTGCATCCTCTGTTGACACGGGAGAATGGCAGCTCATCACAGAACAAGTGACTAACTTGGGAATAATATGCTAATAAGTCAGTGCACTTACCAGATAGCATTTGCTCAGAGTAAACATGTAATGTTGATAATTGTTATAAGATCCAGGAAGAGTTTTTATTATATTTAAACAAGACTAGCTGGACTGAACCTGCTGCGGTTTATCAAGTTCATCTTGTAAAAGCACTCAGACAGTTGCAGAGTAAAGGAGATAAATGGGTTGGAAAAGATAAGAGTTGAATAAAAGGCTGGAATGAAAATTTTTTTGCTGGATATTGTTTACATTTGTGTGAAATGGTTTCGTCATTGCTAGGAATTTTGCATTAAGGAAGAAATGTCCCTATTCTGACTCTTAAGTATTTTCTGTTCTGCTTCCAGATTTCCCCCTCTGCAATTCCACAAATAAAGGGAGGTGGTATTGCTGTGCAGTTTGTAAACTATCCATAAATTATCCATAGACTGTTTCTATTCAAGTCAAGTCACCTTTATATATATACCGCTTTTAACAATACAGGTTGTGTCAAAGCAGCTTTACAGTATCAAATAGGAAAATAGTGTGTCAATAACACAAAAGGACAATAGAAAACACAAAGACAGTTCATCATTGAATTCAGTGATGTCATCATCCAGCTCGGTTCAGTTTAAATAGTATCTGTGCAATCAAGACAACAAAGTCGCTGGATATTATTAAGTGTCTCCAACTAAGCAAGCCAGAGGTGACAGCGGCAAGGAACCAAAACTCCATCGGTGACAGAATGGAGAAAAAACCTTGGGAGAAACCAGGCTCAGTCAGGGGGCCAGTTCTCCTCTGGCCAGACGAAACCAGCAGTTCAATTCCAGGCTGCAGCAAAGTCAGATTGTACAGAAAGAATCATCTGTTTCCTGTGGTCTTGTCCTGGTGGCCATCTGAGTCAAGGTCTTTACAGGGGATCTGTCTCTGGGGCTCTAGTTGTCCTGGTCTCCGCTGTCTTTCAGGGCTGTAGAGGTCCTTTCTAGGTGCTGGTCCACCATCTGGGCTGGATACGTACTGGATCCGGGTGACTGTAGTGACCATCTGACCTGGATACAGACTGGATCTGGTGGCTACGGTGACCTTGGAATAAGAGAGAAACAGACCAATAGTAGCATAGATGCCATTCTTCTAACGATGTAGCAAGTACATTGAGTGTTATGGGAAGTGTTCCCGGTTCCAGTCATCCTAATTAATGTTGCTGTCTGGGAATTCCCAGAGTTCTGAGAGTGCAGTGGCTAATACCTGGGTTTATGTTTGTTTTCTTCTAAAAGAGACGAAAAAAAAAGTAATCAGATCTAGCAGTTTTTAATGCTTTTCTGTAGGATAGGGTACTTTCCAGCTATGCAACACAAAATACCTCTTGTTTTGTTTTCCTCCAGCTGCTCTCTGTTTTATAGGGTGCTTTCTTTATGTTGAGAGTGTGATAATTATTGTTTTGTTTTAGTCTTTTTTCCTTAATCTTCCGTAAGTGTAAAGGAACAACCGTATCTAAAATGCTAGAAAAGAGAGAGTCCATAGTTTCTGTTACGTCATCAAGTTTTTCTGAGCTACAGTATTGGATATGCTAAAGAACTGAGATAAATCAGGAAGATTACTTACACAGCAGTCTTTTTTGGTAGAAGTGATGGTTCTACCATACTTGTTAAAAGGAGTAGAATTTATAGTTTTAGCTATATGAAGTTTGCACAAGACTAGATAATGATCTGAGATGTCATCGCTTTGCTGCAGAATTTCAACACCGTTAACATCAATTCCATGTGACAGTATTAAATCTAGAGTATGATTTTGAAAATAAGCAGGTCTTGACACATGTTGCCTAACCCTAAAAGGGTTCAGAATGTCTATGAATGCTGATCCCAATGCATCTTTTTCATTATCAACATGGATACTAAGATCACTAACAATTAAGACTTTATCTGCAACCAGCACTTACTCTGATATAAAATCAGCAAACTCTTTAATAAAGTCTGTATGGTGCCCTGGTGGCCTGTATACAGTAGGCAGTACAAACATCACAGGGGATTTACCATTAACGTGTTTTTCTGGATAATGTTATATGAAGCACCATTACTTCAAACAAGTTATACTTGAAGCCCGCTCTCTGAAAAATACTGAAAATATTGTTATAAATTGTAGCAACACCTCCCCCTTTACTGTTTTAAACATGAGCCGTGTCTAAAAGGTAATCTTGTGGGGTAGACTCATTTAAAATAATGTTATCATCTGGTTTAACCAGGTTTCTGTCAAACACAAAAACAAGTGTTTCTACAAAAATAAGAGCACAGTTTTGTCTAAAAATGTATAAGCATATGCTGTACTCAGACAATTATTCATATGAAGCTTCAGCAGTATCCTTACTGTAAAACAACCATGCTGCAGTCAAGTCTCATTGGTTTACTTCCTTCTGGAATATTACAGCTGTTACTCCTCTTCCCATCATTGTGTACTCGGTAATTACAATTTGGGAAGTGGTTTCCATATTCAAATTGTGCAGATACAAAAAATATGTAAATAAAAACATAAATAAAATATTATGTATTGATTGATTCTCATTTAAATGTGATCTGTTTTTTGTATTTGCTGTTTTGGTTTAAAATGTTTTGAAGTTTCACATGACAATTGTTTTGTAGTGGGCTACATTTGATAATCATTTTATTTTATTATTTTTTCAAATGATAAAAGAAAACAGTCTAATGCCATTTTCATCTCAACATATTATGAATTATTAACCAAAATATAAAAACATATGATGGCATATGCATAACAGCATGCAGTGACGTTTACCATAATATCTAAAGTGACTTTATACTAAAATTCCTCACAATGGTCACTGTTTGCTGGAATCAAATGAAAATATAAGACAATTCTAACCATAATCATTCAAGCAGAAGTATTCAATTAAATTAAACCTTTTAATGTGGAAAATAAATGCAGTCAGTTGTGACCATACTTTCACTGTGTGCAGAAAAAAAAACCCCTGCAATATCTGCCAATGTGGATTCCTGTTAGGATTTCTATATATAAAAATTAGGCTAATCCTCATTGTGTAATTATATTATAGCATTAACAGTATATATCTTTATGGCATACTGTAAAATGGATCAAATAAAGTCACTTATTTCCTTGTTATAGAAGTGTAGCCTGCTCCCTGCAGGCAAATGAGAATTCCCAGCAACGTTTGCTTCCTTAAGTATTGTGCACATTAATAACAAGTTATTCAGCCTTATAATCAAAATTAGTAAAATGTTATACAAGGGAATTTCTGTGTTGATAAGATCGCAGTGAAGTTTCCTGTAGGCCTATACCATCTGTGTTTCATCATGATTCATATCGAGGGGAAAACCTTTTCTATGGTATGGTGGTGAGGATTAAAGCTTCTTTTTAAAAGAAAAGAGCCTGATTCGTTTAAGCCATGTGATGTCTGATGATGCGATGCTTTCAGACATGCTGTACTGTGGATGCAAAAGAACAAAAGCTCACTGCAGACCGGCAGACACCTGGGCTGGAAAAGAAAACACACCTACACATAATCTCCTGTAATTGTCTAATGAAGGCACACTATTTGTTAACCAACGGACAGTTTTATTTGGACATGATAATGGTTGTCTTTTCTGTAAGGAAGTATGGCATGCAGAGAACGCTTATCAGTTTCCTTTTGGAAAAAGAGGAAGATGATTTCCTTTGGAAAATAATGTTTTAAATTCGTTTAGGCAAATTTGTTTAGCAAATTATTTTAAAGTTTAGTATAGCAAAAAGTAAGAAAAATGTAATCAATAAAACGTTAATAAATGATGACACACTGAGACAATTTTCATAATTTCGGCTCTGTAAGCCACCAGAATAGGATTCAAATGAAACAAGATGAAACTGAAGTGCAGACTTTAGGCTTTAATTCAAGGGGTTGAACAAAATTATAACAATAAAAGCTTAGAAATGACATCTATTTTTATACACAGTCCCCCCATTTTCAGGGGCTCAAATGTAATTGGACAAATAAATATAATCATAAACAAAATGCTCATTTTTAATATTTTGTTGAGAAAACTTTGCATGCAATGACTGCCTTAAGTCTGGAACTCATGGACATCACCAAAGACTGGTTTTCCTCCCTTGTGATGCTTTGCCAGGCCTTTGCTGCAGCTGACTTCAGTTGTTGTTTGTTTGAGGGTCTTTCTGCCTTTAATTTTGTCTTCAGCGAGTGAAATGCATGCTCAATCGGTTGAGATCAGGAGACTGACTTTATGACTGAGAATATTCCACTTGTTTACCTTCAAAAACTCCTGGGTTGCTTTTGCTGTATGTTTTGGGTCATTGTCCACTTGTACTATGAAGCGCTGCCCAATCAACTTTGCTGCATTTGACTGAATCTGGGCCAAATGTCCCCACGAGGATAGCAAAACCTGACGTTTTTGAAGCTGTGGAGACTGGAGAAGTCTGTGGAAAGTCCCCACAATTTACAGAAACCAACATGTGTGTGTGTGTGTGTGTGTGTGTGTGTGTGTGTTTGTGGTTGAGGTATTGTCTATGTTGTGGAGACCCCTACAAGGATAGTAATAATCACAATATTTTACCTTATGTGGCCCTGTTTTTGTTACCAGAAATTGTTTTTGTTGTTGTTTGTTTGTTTTTTAAATGCAAACAAATTTCTGTGGAGGGTTGTGTGTTTAGGAGTAGTTGATATACAGTTTGTACAATAAAAATAAATAAATTGTCTATGAAAACTCTGCACTTCAGTGTGTGTATGCTTGTGTGTGTACCTATTGAACCATATTTTGGGAACACATTTGTGCCCAGAAGTGAGCTTAACCTGACAAAACCTCCCAAGAACTCCTTTTGGGGAACATCCTCATTTAACATTATAAGAATTAAAAATGGTAAAAATGCATAGTGAATAATTTAATTATCAAGCAGTACTGCAGTGCTGCTTCAGTCTGATTTTTAGCACTCTGTAGCATTGAGCGGTGTTCATTTCCTCTGCTCATCTGGGCTGACCCATGTGGGGCCCTCATGGAAACTGAGGACAAAACTGACTGGGCCATAGTTAGGGTGCCACCCATCTGGGCCCCACATGAATTTGCTGGCTGGGTAAACAGAGATATTTTGATGGACTTCTAAGTAATTGCGTGTGCACATGTGTTTATATTGAGGCTTAACAAGCACTATTTGAAAGACACAGAGAGCAGACAGCATGGTAGAGCCTGGTGGTCTGAAACTCTCTGCTGCAGTTTCCTGCCTGGACTCTTAGATCTTCTCATTCTATGGTTTCTGGCAGCTGTCTGCACTTCCTCTATGCCTCTTTTTTTCAGCTCAGTGAGAACAGTAGAGCAGTGTTAAGCAAGAAGGCATTTGCCAGTTACCCACTTCAGCATGTGCTCACAGCAAACATATTCCCCTGCTGTCTGTGAACCTTTAGTACAAGCACAGCTCCTTTATTCTTATCAATATCTCTTGACTCCGAGTTCCAGAGAGCTGGAGCAGGCTGAGGCCTGTTATCTCGTGCCACTTCCTTGTTGATCCCTTCATTTGAAAGAGAGTTCCGGCCAACAGGAAGCTCCACTGGAAGCATGCCAAGACTCTCAGTCACAAGGGTTCAAGAGAAGCACAGAACAATCTGTTCCAACAATACCAACCTAAAACAATCTGCTCAACCTGTTCGTGACCTTTGATGCAGTTGAGAGAAAAAGCATTTGTTCAGTTTAAAGTACTAAAGGAATAGTTAAGTGTTTTTCCCCAAAAATTACACAATATAATATCAGATTTTGACTTTGACTGTTGTAGGAATTTCAGACTGCTGTGGTAGAGCTTCTATCTACTGTGAATCTCCACAAAAATGCTTTCATATTTTTACCAAGGTTAACCGGATTTACATGGTTAGAAGCTGAAAGAGATGACAGACAGACAGATATACAAATTTGTAAGATACATAAATCAAATGATAGTAAACCTCGTAATTTTTACATGACACAACCAGGCATACCAGAATGATGTGTAACTCTCTACAACTTTACAGAGAACATCATTTAAAAATAAAAATAATGAAATAATCTAATGTAAATGCTTAAAAAAGCTATATTTTATTGCCAGTAATGATCTCAACTGAACTGAAGCATTCACTGTAAAAAAATAAAAATAAATAAATAAAAAATGAAATAAAATGCTGCTGCAATTAGTTACTTCAACTTAGTTTAGTTTCAAATCCTTCAAAAGGTTTAGTTAAGTTGGGTCTTTAAAAGGGATAGTTCAACCACAAATGAAAATTACCCCATGATTACTCACCCACAAGGAATCCTAGGGCGGCGCCAGAGAATTTTGAACGCCAGTGCTGAGGGGTTACTAAATCATTGACAGGGGGAGCTGGGCAATTAATAGTTAATATGGCCAAAACAAGGTATTATTTTTTTTATATGAAAGATAAAATCGCTATATAGGCCCATTTCAAGTGTTTATGAGGAGTGTGGGAGTATCATCGTGCTTAATGTTGGCTATGACATGGAGGCACCCACGCAATCCCTTGCATTTTTTTTTGTTTGTTTTTTCCTGCTGAAAGAACTTAACACTTTTTGTGTTTGTATTGAGGTCGTCACAATGTTAATGGGGCTCATAGAAGTGATGAATGGGTTTAGGGTATTGAGAGATTGTATTGTGCACTATTAAACAAACAATTCAAATAAAAAACAATTCTTCTCTAATTATGTAGTCCATAGGTGCATTTCTCTATTAAATGCACACATGTGGAGATGTGACTCTGACACTGTGCATCTGACACTGACTGAGAGAGCACTAGTTAAGTAATAAATAATTAAAATGTCTTCTTTTTCCCTGATGCATCATAATCATTACTTTTGCCGGTGCTAGGCTGTAATACACCTAAATGCCTATATTAAAGTCAAGTAAAGTAAAGTCACCCTTATTTATATAGTGCTTTTAACAATACAGATTGTGTCAAAGCAACTTTAAAGTATTAAATAGGAAAATAGTGTCAATAATGCAAAAGGACAATAGTAAACACTCAATTTTCAGTTAAAGGCAGTTCATCATTTCAGTGATGTCATCATTCAGCTCGGTTCTGTTTAAATAGTATCTGTGCAATCAAGTCGACGATATCACTGAATATTATTAAGTGTCCCAAACTAAGCAAGCCAGAGGCGACAGTGGCAAGGAACCAAAACTCCATCGGTGACAGAATGCAGAAAAGACTTTGGGAGAAACCAGGCTCAGTCGGGGGCCAGTTCTCCTCTGACCAGACGAAACCAGCAGTTCAATTCCAGGCTGCAGCAAAGTCAGATTGTGCAGAGGACTCAACTAGTTCCAGGTGTAGGGCAGGTGTAGTAGGTTATTACATTAATCAAATTAATATAAACGTGTGACTAGTCGGGGGCAGGCCTAGTTGACACATGGTATGATCCATTTTCTAAATAAAATGCTATGACATTATCAAGTGTGTGACTGCAAATCACATCGATGTATTGCATTGCACAAGTTATGCATATGTATGCAATGAGTCAATTGTTTTTATTTTATTTCATATTTTTATGCATGGGGGTGCTATGGTATTTCTTAGGCGTGCTGCTAGCACCTGAATGGGGTTGATATTCAATAGTCCAATAGAAGTCCAATTAAAGTGCCCCCATCCATAATAAAAAGTGCTCTACATGGAGATGGTTCACCCAAATAAGAAAATTCTGTCATTAATTACTCACCCTCATGTCATTTTTTTGCACACAAAAAGTATTCTCGTTACTTGGACATTTTTACAATGTCCTTACTGCGTTTCGGGGCCGGGGAACATTTCAGTTGCTTTGCTGTCTACGGAGGATCAGAGAGCTCTCTGATTTCATTTTTGGAACAATGTGAGGGTGAGTAATTAATGACACAATTTGCAGTGAGTGAATTAACCCTTTAACAAAGGCCTTCTGAAGAGAATCTATATGTTTGAGTAAGAAAAATATCCATATTTACAACTTTATAAACCGTAATCTCCAGCTTCCACTAACTGTCATAAGCAAGTTCACAAGAGAGTGGTGTTCCAGCAGATGGGGGAGGATGTAGGCGTAGCATAAGCTCCAGGGAGAATTGATGAACATGGAATCACAGAGAAGAGAGCAAAACAAACATCAGTCTCTAATTAGAAGTACAAAATGAGGATTTGTAAAGAAAATGTTTCGATATAAATTTCGATATAAACCAAGAAGAGACTGGTTTTACTTTACTTTAAAAAAAAATTGATTTTCATGAGACTAGCATATTCTCACCAAAGATTACGCTACGCCTACATCCTCCGTCATCTGCTGGAACACCACTCTCTCGTGAATGTGCGTACAATAATTAGTGGAAGCTAGAGATTACGGTTTATAAAGTTTTAAACCACTCTGAGCATTTTGCTCAGTTGTTCAAGATCACAGAGTGATATATTACATTTTGGCTTTATGGGTTTTAATAGTTTTCCATTAAAGGGGTCATATGATGCGATTTCAATTTTTCCTTTCTCTTTGGAGTGTTACAAGCTCTTGGTGCATAAAGAAGATCTGTAAAGTTGCAAAGACTAAAGTCTCAAATCCAAAGAGATATTCTTTATAAAAGTTAAGAGTCAACCACGCCCTCCTAAAACGGCTCATTCTAGCACGCCCCCACATGTCTATGTCATGATGTGGGAAGATTTGCATAACACCGCCCAAATGTTCACACAAAGAAAGAAGGCGTAACTTTGATTCTCACTGTTGCCTCCGGCACCATGTTGTGGAGACACTGTGTGTTTCTTTGTGAAAGTGAAGCTACTTTGTTTGACCTTCCAAAAGAGGACACAACTAGAAATCAGTGGTTAAGTTGTATTTACAACACTTTTCCAGAACAGTTCAACCCAAATATTCAGATGTGTGCAGCGCATTTTACTGAGGACAAGGACTGTTTCCTGTGAGAGTGGCCTACAGTGCCAGTGTCTGTTTCTATAAAGTGGTGCAAATCCAGCTTTGCAAGGACAGTCTGGTGCTTCTGACTCACTCTGTAAGTATGTTTTCATATTTAAATAATTTGCTACTGATGATTCAAACAAGAGTTTTGAGCAGTGTAGAGTAGCACTTGTTGTTTGTTGGTTCTCCGATTACAAATGCAGACATGGTTTTATGTTTACGCAGTGGGATATGCAACGCAACATGTAAAAAGACAGTATAAGTCATAATAATCAGTAATTATGTCCCCACTGGATGCAACCAATGCCTTGTTTTTTTTCTCGTCACGCCGGGACACACAGCATCGGCCAATCACAATGAACTGGATAACTGGCCAATCAGCATACACCTCATGTTTCAGAAAGGCAGGGCATAGAGGAACAACAATAATGTATAGTATGTGGAAAATCGTGTTTTTTAACCTTAAGTCAAGTCAAGTCACCTTTATTTATATAGTGCTTTAAACAAAAAAGATTGCGTCAAAGCAACTGAACAACATTAATTAGGAAAACTCAATAATGTCAATAATGCAAAATGACAGTTAAAGGCAGTTCATCATTGAATTCAGTGATGTCATCATGCAGCTCAGTTCAGTTTAAATAGTATTTGTGCAATAATTTGCAATCAAGTCAACGATATCGCTGTAAATGAAGTGTCCCCAACTAAGCAAGCCAGAGGCGACAGCGGCAAGGAACCAAAACTCCATCGGTGATAGAATGGAGAAAAAAACCTTGGAAGAAACCAGGCTCAGTCGGGGTGCCAGTTCTCCTCTGGCCAGACGAAACCAGCAGTTCAATTCCAGGCTGCAGCAAAGTCAGATTGTGCAGAAGAATCATCTTTTTCCTATGGTCTTGTCCCGGTGGTCGTCTGAGACAAGGTCTTTACAGGGGATCTGTCTCTGGGGCTCTAGTTGTCCTGGTCTCCGCTGTCTTTCAGGGCTGTAGAGGTCCTTTCTAGATGCTGATCCACCATCTGGGCTGGATACATACTGGATCCTGGTGACTGCAGTGACCCTCTGACTTGGATACAGACTGGATCTGGTGGCTATGGTGACCCTGGAATAAGAGAGAAACAGACTAATATGAGCATAGATGCCATTCTTCTAACGATGTAACAAGTACATCGGGTGTTATGGGAAGTGTTCCCGGTTCCGGTTTACCGAATTTATGCAGCCTAAAAATCCTTTAACGGATTTGGATATTAGAAGTGTATTAGTATGTTATGTGTAAGCTAGGTTAAAGAGATAGGTCTTTAGTCTAGATTTAAACTGACAGAGTGTGTCTGCCTCCCGAACAATGTTAGGTAGGTTATTCCAGAGTTTGGGCGCTAAATATGAGAATGACAGTTGACTTAGATATTCTAAGTATTATCAAGTTGCCAGAGTTTTGAGAATGCAGCGGACATGGAGGACCATAATGTAACAAGAGCTCGTTCAAATACTGAGGTGCTAAACCATTCAGGGCTTTATAAATTATAAGCAAGATTTTAAAATCTATACGATGTTTCATAGGGAGCCAGTGCAGTGTTGACATGACCGGGCTAATATGGTCATACTTCCTGGTTCTAGTAAGAACTCTAGCTGCTGCATTTTGGACTAGTTGGAGTTTGTTTACTAAGCGTGCAGAACAACCACTCAATAAAGCATTACAATAATCTAACCTTGAGGTCATAAACGCATGGATTAACATTTCTGCATATGACATTGAGAGCATAGGCCGTAATTTAGATATATTTTTGAGATAGAAAAATGCAGTTTTACAAATGCTAGAAACGTGGCTTTCTAAGGAAAGGTTGCTATCAAATAACACACCTAGGTTTCTAACTGATGACGAAGAATTGACAGAGCAGCCATCAAATCTTAGACAGCGTTCTAGGTCATTACATGCAGAGCTTTTAGGTCCTATAATTAACACCTCTGTTTTTTTCAGAATTTAGCAGTAAGAAATTACTCGTCATCCAGTTTTTTATATGGACTATGCATCCCGTTAGTTTTTCAAATTGGTATGTTTCGCCGGGCCGCGAAGAAATATAGAGCTGAGTATCATCAGCATAACAGTGAAAGCTAACACCGTGTTTCCTGATGATATTTCCCAAGGGTAACATGTAAAGCGTGAATGGTAACGGCCCTAGTACTGAGCCTTGAGGTACTCCATACTGCACTTGTGAACGATATGATACCTCTTCATTCACTGCTACGAATTGATGGCGGTCATATAAGTACGATTTAAACCATGCTAATGCACTTCCATTAATGCCAACAAAGTGTTCTAGTCTATGCAAAAGAATGTTGTGGTCAATAGTGTTGAACGCTGCACTAAGATCCAACAGCACTAATAGAGAGATACAACCACGATCAGATGATAAGAGCAGGTCATTTGTAACTCTAAGGAGAGCAGTCTCAGTACTATGATACAGTCTAAATTCTGACTGGAAATCCTCACAGATGCCATTTTTCTCTAAGAAGGAATATAATTGTGAGGACACTACCTTTTCTAGTATCTTGGACAGAAAAGGGAGATTCGAGATCGGTCTATAATTAACTAGTTCTTTGGGGTCAAGTTGTGGTTTTTTGATGAGAGGCTTAATAACAGCCAGTTTGAAGGTTTTGGGGACATGTCCTAATAACAATGAGGAATTAATAATAGTCAGAAGAGGATATATGACTTCTGGAAGCACCTTAAACCACATAAACACATAAACCACATGCATCAAATACACAAAATTATATTATTTTTAGCAATGTCATATGACCCCTTTAACCTGCAGTTATATGTAGGTTTGTAGGTTAGGTGTATTTAATCAATAGTTAATGTAGGTCAAAACAGAGCAATATTTTTTGCCATTAAGCCATTTCTCATCATAAACATAATGTACAGGTGTCTGCAATAAGGAAGGAAGACGTCAATGAACTTTAACATTTAATTCCTTCTATGAAGCAGGAGTTCAAGGTTTGCCAGGCTGACCCCAAAAAGCATTGTATCGTATTTAATTATTTTATGGCACTGAGAAGTAAACATAACCTATATTTTGTTGAACGGGAATGCTAATGGCTAGCTTTATCCAGGTGTTGCTGACCTCCTTGGTGTGAACTCATGGCTTTGTGAACCATCTTTTTATGTCCTAGGTTTCCAAGAAACTCTAGCAGCTTCTTTATTGTTATTCCCACAATGAATCCAGTGTAGAATGAAACACAGCCACTCTTGTGAGTTCAGCCTACAATAATATCTCTACAGCAGTCTCTCTCTCTCTGTGTTTGTGTGTGTGTGTGTGTGTGTGTGAGATCCAGTGTTGCTGAATCAGGCAAAAGTGTGTGAGAGCGGGAGGAGCTCCTCTCTTCTGGGAAACAGGCTGTAGTTAATTGGTGGCCTGTGAGTTCGCACATGGATCTATTTAGGAGAGAGGACGAGGAATCCCGCAAGCTGACATATCTGTCCCCACTGCAGCATGAGACATGAAAAACATGCTCGTCTCGTAGCAGCGGCTGCCAAGCGGGCCTTTCTCGGCATTTCCAGGCTGCTGTTCAGTTTCCCATTCCTGTACAAGGAAACCCTCACACTGAGTTCGGGGGCCGATGATGCAGTTTAAAGTGGGCAGGATATACCGCATGTACTTGTTTTAAACCACCCTCCATTACTGCTGCTGCCTATTAAGTGAAGCATGACATGCATTAGTTAACATAAGCTTAAAACAAACACACACACATTTATATATATATATATATATATATATATATATATATATATATATATATATATGTATATATATATATATATGTTCTCATAAGCATGCATATACATTAAATACATATTGTTAACATATGGTTGCTACAAAATTCTAGCATAGAAAATGTATTATTAAATATATTATTGACATATGTACATATACAAATTATACTGGGTATTTTAATAAACATATCTTTGTATGTCCAGATCATCTGTCACTGGCAATATCACTCCATATATTATATTCCCGTATTGTATTATTCATCAAATCCTCAGTAAACACTGCATGTATGGTATATTTATGATGGCAACATTGTCTTAAACAGCAGTTTTCTCACAGATCATTCCAAGACATTTCAATTTGGAAGTGAACATAAGTGAATGTCAGAGTGAGTTAGTCTATTTTTACTAGTTTAACATGTTGCAAACCTGTTACAAACAATTTTGATGGTGATTATACCGCTGACAGAGTATGCAGCCAATAACAGCACACTAACAGCAATTTAAATAATTAATTTTTATTTTATTTTATTTTGGGAAACACCCATTTTAATCTTTTTAAATGATATAGTCACCTTTTTAAATCATCCCATAGCCAAATATAATATACATATATTACTGTACATCACCTATAAATCAAATCGCCTGTGAAAGTCGCTGTCATGAATGTCTACTGTCTAAATGTATTATGGATATGTACAGAATATATAGTTGTGTATGATTAGTTGTTTTTTTAAGACAGCTCAGCTTCCATGCCTTCTTGAAGGGAAACACCTGCTACACATTTCCTTCATAGTAATCATAACATCTGCACTGCAGAAGAATCACGATCTTGTCGCAGTTAAACATTTTGTTACAACAGATGGAGTTCTTGTATGTTTATCCATCTGGAGGTCAGTATGTTGCACAGATGCCTCCTCACAATATATCGGAGAAGACATCAAATACTGAACAGCAGATACACTTACACAATGAAAGAAAAAAGACTGACCGTTCTAGCACATCTATTGTTCAGTTGTCAGGTTTGTTAAAAGGCCCTTTACTGAGGACACACTGTGCTGTGTGTTTTCATGTGCTCACACTTCCCCAAATCTGCATGTAAAATTACCAAAACAAAACAGCATTTCTTCTGGTTTCCTTTCCATGCTGTACTCTCTCTCTCTGTTTCTCTCTCTCACACTTGTTCTGTATTCTTTCTGTTTCTGGAAAATGTCAAATTTCTACAAAGTGGATCAAACGCCCCTCTGTTCCTCAGGAGAGCTGACAAGACTGTGCAGATTTACAATAAAGAGGGTGTCATGAGGAAATGTCAATGTTGGGGGTATTGATAAGGAGTCCATAAAAGTCTTTAAATATATATGACACAGTTTTCTGAAGAGTGTGTTGCAATCGTTTTGAGGAAGAACTCCAAGGAAGTAATAGAGAACAAAGAAATGTGTCACAGATGCCCTTCCCAGACATCTTGTTTTTAATATGAGTGCTGTAACAATTAGCTCCCTTGCCAATGAATGTGTAAGTTTGTATTTAATCTAATTATAATGCAGTCTTTTCTTTTTTGGTTAATGTATCACTAACCAGCCTTTGCTGTTATTCCTCATGCAGCTGTGTGATTGTATTCACTGTAAACACATCTGTGTCATGGATTACCAACGAAAATAGTTTATCATCTAAAACAAAATATTACACTATGCTGAAAGTGTTTAAAAGCAGAAATGAGACGTGCTTATCCATATAAAATTAGCTGTTTGAGTGGTTCCTTTAAGGGTGAGATGACTATATAATGTTTGTTGAGTCACAGACATAATAATTATGGGTTGAGTTTTCCACACCAGTTCTTTACTCATTACTTTCTGGTATCCATGCGCATCGTACAAAAGTTACATGGTCATGGCAGATTGAAAGATTCAGTATAATCTTGCCCTGACCGCATTGGTATGTTTACCCAGCTAGTCTTACAGCAACATACAGTATCTAATGTTTTAGTCTTGTGGGTGCATTTATTTATTTATTTTGAATATTATTATAATTTTTTTTTTTTTTTTTTTTTTTGTGATGTTGTAATGTTCTATAGGGGTTTTATATATAGTGTTTTTTTTTGAAATACATTTTAAAATTTGAGCTATTCTATTATTAGTTTAAACAAATATATTCTAATATTAGTTTGGTAACATTTTAGGCAACATTTCTCACTATTAAGTAGTTGTTTATAAGCATGCAAATGACTAGCATTATGAAATTTAATTGAAATTAAATAAGCTCTCCATTGATGTATGGTTTATTAGAATAATATTGGAAAATATTTGGCCAAAATACAACTATTTGTACAAAATCTGGAATCTTAAGGGTGCAAAAAAATACAAATACAAATAAAATATAATTAAATAAATACATTAATATTGAGGAAATCACCTTTAAAATTGTCAAAATTAAGTTTTTAGCAAGGCATACTACTAATCAAAAATTAAGAATCTATATATTTACGGAAGGATATTTACAAAATATATACAGGTCCTTCTCAAAAAATTAGCATATTGTGATAAAAGTTCATTATTTTCCATAATGTAATGATAAAAATTAAACTTTCATATATTTTAGATTCATTGCACACCAACTGAAATATTTCAGGTCTTTTATTGTTTTAATACTGATGATTTTGGCATACAGCTCATGAAAACCCAAAATTTCTCAAAAAATTAGCATATCATGAAAAGGTTCTCTAAACGAGCTATTAACCTAATCATCTGAATCAACTAATTAACTCTAAACACCTGCAAAAGATTCCTGAGGCTTTTAAAAACTCCCAGCCTGGTTCATTACTCAAAACCGCAATCATGGGTAAGACTGCCGACCTGACTGCTGTCCAGAAGGCCATCATTGACACCCTCAAGCGAGAGGGTAAGACACAGAAAGACATTTCTGAACGAATAGGCTGTTCCCAGAGTGCTGTATCAAGGCACCTCAGTGGGAAGTCTGTGGGAAGGAAAAAGTGTGGCAAAAAAAAACGCTACACAACGAGAAGAGGTGACCGGACCCTGAGGAAGATTGTGGAGAAGGACCGATTCCAGACCTTGGGGGACCTGCGGAAGCAGTGGACTGAGTCTGGAGTAGAAACATCTAGAGCCACCGTGCACAGGCGTGTGCTTTTGAACCAGAAACAGCGGCAGAAGCGCCTGACCTGGGCTACAGAGAAGCAGCACTGGACTGTTGCTCAGTGGTCCAAAGTACTTTTTTCGGATGAAAGCAAATTTTGCATGTCATTCGGAAATCAAGGTGCCAGAGTCTGGAGGAAGACTGGGGAGAAGGAAATGCCAAAATGACTGAAGTCCAGTGTCAAGTACCCACCGTCAGTGATGGTCTGGGGTGCCATGTCAGCTGCTGGTGTTGGTCCACTGTGTTTTATCAAGGGCAGGGTCAATGCAGCTAGCTATCAGGAGATTTTGGAGCACTTCATGCTTCCATCTGCTGAAAACTTTATGGAGATGAAGATTTTGTTTTTCAGCGCGACATGGCACCTGCTCACAGTGCCAAAACCACTGGTAAATGGTTTACTGACCATGGTATTACTGTGCTCAATTGGCCTGCCAACTCTCCTGACCTGAACCCCATAGAGAATCTGTGGGATATTGTGAAGAGAAACTTGAGAGACGCAAGATCCAACACTCTGGATGAGCTTAAGGCTGCTATCGAAGCATCCTGGGCCTCCATAACACCTCAGCAGTGCCACAGGCTGATTGCCTCCATGCCACGCCGCATTGAAGCAGTCATTTCTGCAAAAGGATTCCCGACCAAGTATTGAGTGCATAACTGAACATAATTATTTGAAGGTTGACTTTTTTTGTATTAAAAACACTTTTCTTTTATTGGTCGGATGAAATATGCAAATTTTTTGAGATAGGAATTTTGGGTTTTCATGAGCTGTATGCCAAAATCATCAGTATTAAAACAATAAAAGACCTGAAATATTTCAGTTGGTGTGCAATGAATCTAAAATATATGAAAGTTTAATTTTATCATTACATTATGGAAAATAATGAACTTTTATCACAATATGCTAATTTTTTGAGAAGGACCTGTACATGGAAAATGATCTTTACTTAATATCCTGATTTTTTGTAAAAGAAAAATGGATAATTTTGACACATACAATATATTGTTGTCTATTGCTACAAATATACCCATGTGTCACGATCTGCCTATTGTGTAGGAGCACGAAGAGAAGAAGCAAGGAGACGCGGAGACATGGGAGAATCTTCGAAGAGTTTTTAATAAACAAAACCAGGGTTACACACAAATAGGACATGGAGATGATGTTTAATACTGGATGCAGGACTCAGGAAAACACAGGGCTTAAATACATGAACTAAATGGGGAACACCTGGAATCAATGAACACAGGAAAAACTGGGTCATGGGGAGCAAAACACAAGACACAGAACACAGGGGCAGTCCAAGGGACGTGACATTACCTCCCCCTCCTGGAAGGCGCGTCTACACGCCTCTTGACGTCAAACGAGGAGTTGGGGGGTGCCCTGGAGGCCTCTAAGGACTGGCCTACACAAGAAGGACAGCCTCCAGGGTGGTACCCATTCCGGGACCCATGGCGGAGCAGACAGTCCAGGCAGCCATGGCGGAGCAGGCAGACTAGGAAGCCATGGTAGAGCAGACAGTTTAGGAGGCCACGGTGGAGCAGACAGTTCAGGGGGTCAGGTGGGAGCAGACAGTTCAGGGGGCACTCAGCACTCAGCCCAGCCTCTACGTGGGAACAGGAGCCCTATCTGGCCTGGACGTGAGAACAGGAGCCCTCTCTGGGCTTAACAGGGGAACAGGAGCCCTCTTTGGGTTTAACTTGGGAACAGGAGCCTTCTCTGGGCTTGATGTGGGAACTGGAGCCCTCCTTGGGTTGGACGTGGGAACTGGAGCCCTTTCTGGGACGGACTCAGGGGCTGAAGCTGACACTGGAGGGGACTCATGGGCTCCAGCTAACATCTTTTCCTCCTCAGATTCCTCCTTTGGTTTGAGGTGAGGGAGACTTGGGAGTGAATTGGCCGGCGGGATTGACTGTGGAGCAGCCGATGGACTTGACAATCGAACGGCTGCGGCTTGAGAGTGCAGCGGCCTTGACTTCTGAGTGGCTTGATGGCGGGCTGGTACTGAATCGAGGCCAGACACTCTCCAGACACCGGAGGATACCTTCTCTCCAGCTCAGTCCAGTGGTGTCTGGGAGGTCCACGGGGCGATGGTAGTTGGCTCCGATCCAGAACAGTGAATTCAGTGTTGCGTCATTCAAAGCTGTGATCACCGCGAGTACGCAGAATTCCCGGGCGAATTCCACAAAGGGTAGGTCCTTCCGGGCTAGGGCGGCGAATCTTGCAGCGCTTTCCTCGGAGGAAACAGCTGCTTCACATTTCCTTCATAGTAATCATAACATCTGCACTGCAGAAGAATCACAACCTTGTCACAGTTTAACATTTTGTTACAACAGATGGAGTTCTTGTATGTTTATCCATCTGGAGGTCAGTATGTTGCACAGATGCCTCCTCACAATATATCGGAGAAGACATCAAATACTGAACAGCAGATACACTTACACAACGAAAGAAAAAAGACTGACCGTTCTAGCACATCTATTTTTCAGTTGTCAGGTTTGTTAAAAGGCCCTTTACTGAGGACACACTGTGCTGTGTGTTTTCATGAGCTCACACTTCCCCAAATCTGTGTGTAAAATTACCAAAACAAAACAGCATTTCTTCTGGTTTCCTTTCCATGCTGTACTCTCTCTCTCTGTTTCTCTCTCTCACACTTGTTCTGTATTCTTTCTGTTTCTGGAAAATGTCAAATTTCTACAAAGTGGATCAAACGCCCCTCTGTTCCTCAGGAGAGCTGACAAGACTGTGCAGATTTACAATAAAGAGGGTGTCATGAGGAAATGTCAACGTTGGGGGTATTGATAAGGAGTCCATAAAAGTCTTTAAATATATATGACACAGTTTTTTGTGGAGTGTGTTGCAATTGTTTTGAGACCGATGTGGCAAGGAAGTAATTGAGAACAAAGAAATATGTCACAGATGCCCTTCCCAGACATCTTGTTTTTAAAATGAGTGCTGTAACAATTAGATCCCTTGCCAATGAATTAGGATTTCATCCAATTATAATGTAGTTTTTCAATTTTGGTTAATGTATCACTAACCAGCATTTGCTGTTATTCCTCATGCAGCTGTGTGATTGTATTCACTGTAAACACATCTGTGGCATGGATTACCAATGAAAATAGTTTATTATCTAAAACAAATAGTATTATACTATGCAGCAAGTGTTTAAAAGCAGAAATGAGACGTGCTTATCCATATAAAATTAGCTGTTTGAGATATAAGTGGTTCCTTTAAGGGTGAGATGACTAATGTTTGTTGAGTCATAGACATAATAATTATGGGTTGAGTTTTCCACACCAGTTCTTTACTCATTATTTTCTGGTATCCATGCGCATCGTACAAAAGTTACATGGTCATGGCAGATTGAAAGATTCAGTATAATCTTGCCCTGACCGCATTGGTATGTTTACCCAGCTAGTCTTATAGCAACATACAGTATCTAATGTTTTAGTCTTGTGGGTGCAGTTAACAGTAAGAATTGGTCCTTAAACTAAATTGTTTATCAGTGTTGGGGTAACACATTACAAGTAATGCGAGTTACCTAATCAGAATTACAATGAAATATCTCAAGTTACTTTTTTCCATTTATTAACTGACTTCCTTTCCTATGCAGAGGCAGAGGACTTTATTTCAGATTTCAGCTTATTAATTTAACTTTTGGTGTAAAAGTGTCTTTATTGCTTTAATAATAATAATAATAATAATAATAATAAATCAAGCCCAGCCTAGGTGACAAAAAGTTATGCAAAAGTATTTTTAATAGAGTAACAAAATATTCTAATCCATTACTTTTAAAAGTAACTTTCCCCAACTCTTTTTCATTATTATTGTATAATACATAAAAAACATCCACAACATGAACAAATTCGTTCAACAAATTATTAAATAATAATGACATGGGTTCACCTTTATTAATACAGTGTCATTCTATACAGTATAGAGTGAAATGCACAAACAAGTTTTTAAGTCAGAATTTCTTGTTTTGTTGTATATACATACAAATGAAAAAGAGGACGAAAACCCTACATCTTTACCTCTGTATTATTAGCGGGAACTCTAGCAAAAATGTCGGTATGCTGCCACCTACCGGTATACCTCAGATGTTGCGTACAGATTGTATACAGAAATCTGCTCAGTTTTGTGCTTTTCCTTTCTTTTTAGTCAGTAATTGGCACTCATTTTGAGGAGATAAAAACAGCTGTTCTAAGCTTATATGTGACTGAATCAGATAAAGTCAAAAAGCAACACACGACCACAGCTGCGATAATATGTTTATTTCAGCATGATCTGGCCACCACTACAATGGTATCGACCTCCAGAACACAAAAATCAAATAGAAAGAAAGTGAATGGCGATTGGTTAGTTAATTATTGATACATTAAGTACATGTATGTATGGAATGGAATATTATATTTTCTATAAAGTATATACATCTTTGATAAATTAAACCAATACTGCTTAGATTTAATATTGCGCTTGAAGAATAACTGCTAGACCGATGGAAACCTAAGAACGGAAGGTGACTGGAGAAACGCAAGCAGGCACTGGAGCATCTTCTGATTGAACTGCCATTGACAGTCTTCACTGAAACTGAACTTTTATTGTTATTAGGCACGTTTATACATTTTATCAAAAGCATTTTATGTGAAAGTCCAAACACTCACGTAAAATTTAAAAAGAAAACATTACAATATGCTAATTACGTCTTGTCTGTCTGAGAGGTAGTACCAATGCATGATTTCCAGGAAATGGTGATATCCCATAATCCCTAGCTGGCCACCATCCAGGCTTTCTGCTCATGTGTTACACTGCAAACCCAGCTGCCAAGCATTGCAGAAGCTTCTCACAACATGCTAAATACGCATGTCGCATCTTAAGAAAATAAACAAATGCCTATTTACCGTAAAAGGCAAATTAATCTACCAACCATATAGGGTGATTTTCCACCGTCCCTACAAAGTTAGATTTCCTTTGCAAATTATAGAAGTCTCTTGGAAAATGTTTTTACAATTAAATACACAAATAAATCTCTGAGGACTAAGCAGCTTGTGCACGGTTAAAAAAGTTTAAAAATACACTTATTGCCTGTACATATCCTCGGCACGAATTGTGTGTAGGAGCTTTCGTTTGGTTTTCCACATTCTGTCAGACCTGCTGATTTCAGATAATGCAAGAGTGTGTGCGTGTGCAAGAGACGAGAGGCATAGAAAGAGGACAAAGCGTATTTTGGTTAAGTGTGAGGAAAAATGTTCTCTTTGGGGGTTTCAAGGAAGCAGCAGCAAGTAAAAAGCCCACTTCCTTCCTTCCAACACACACACACACACACTAGAGCTGAGCAAGAAGATGTTTAGAAAGAGATACTTTTCCGCTGATCCGGTCTGGTTTCTTTCTGAATCTGGGGTTGTTTTTCTCTGTGCGCAGCTCACTGTCTCCACAAGGGGGAGCAGTTCCAGTAGCCCTGAATCTGTAACTCCAGCGTCCTGAGCAGCTCTAGTGTCTCTTCATAGAGGAGACCTTCTTCTTCCTCGCTGCCAGCATCTCGTAGAAAGGATCTCTACTGATGGCCGCCCTGGAGATGAAGAGAAGGAATATTATGAGAACTAATGTTAGAGATAAAGATTGCTCAGTTGTGGTTAAATAACACTTAATACTTTCGAATATTATCGATTTGATTGATATTATTGGATGAAAACACAATTTAGGGGCCAGATTTACTAAACAGGGCAAATATTAGCATTAGAGAACAGTTCCGTAAAAGCGCAGATGGGAGGGGCTTTCTGTGTGTGATTTACTAACGATGCGCACATTAAAGAACTCAGATGCCGCCATATACAATTTCAAAAATTACCAACGCAATCTAGCAAGAGCAGCGCAAATTACCGCCTGCTTTAAGACATGCCTTTTTTTGGCCGTTAAATGCAATTTAACTTAAATAAATGTAATTTAATTTAAATGCCGCCAGGATACGTTTTCTACGTTTATTTACGCTTTGATTCGAAAGAAAACAGCACATCAGTGGAGCGTCGCTGACACAGAAGAGCTTAAGCTGCCTACGTACTGCTCAGATTCCCTAAATGGCGCTACGCTGATGTGGAGTGACACAGAGAAGACAAATTGTTAAATAAAGTCGTTATTTTTGTTTTTTTCACGTACAAAAAGTATTGTTGTCGATTCATAATGTTACGGTTGAACCACTGATGGCAGATGAACTATTCTGACGATGCCTTTCATACTCTTCTGGGCCTTGACAGTGTATTTTACTTGGCAGTCTATGGGACAGTCACAAGCCTCCCGGTTTTCATCCAAAATATCTTAAATTGTGCTCCGAAGACGAATTAAGCTTTTACGGGTTTGGAACGACATGGGGGTAAGTGATTAATGACAAAATTTTCAGTTTGGGTTGGAGTATCCCTTTAATTTATGTTCTGAAGATGAACAGAGGTCTTACGTGTTTGAAACGACATGAGGGTGAGTAATTAATGACAATTTTCATTTTTGGGTGAACCATCCCTTTAAAGGGACAGTAAAACCTGCCATGCTCCTACCCTTAACTCTTCTTTTTTACTCCACTTTTTGAATATTCCCTCCATTTTTACTAAAAATAAACACCTTTCCATTATGATATGTGATTGGAAAAGAGTGAAGAAAGAGAGAGGAACGAGTTCGGCAAAAGGCTAATTCAAACTCGGGTCTTTTGTCTATCCCAGCCACACATTTGTGGACGGAGATAATGTAAATAGCCTCTTTCAACAAGATGGGCTATTTGCGCTTAGTGTAAAAAAACACACTGAAACATACATTAAATTTACATTAAATATTGACTTATTCCATTACGTCTGAACAAAGTGAAAGTGGACTCATATAAGAGAAAAAAAACTAGCCCAGCTATGTAGGAAATCACTTGATCAGTTATACATTGTGTCATTATAGAAAAATACCTGACACCAGAGTGGAAATTATCTGGATCTGACCACAAATGAATATTCCGGTAACATAAACTGTATTTGCTGTATTTAAACCAGAATATGCCTTGAGTAGCACTCACTTAATGCTGTTCATCCATTCGTCTTTCTCCTCGGTGGTGGGAGCGGAGATCCGGTAGAAGGTGTGATTTCCTTCTACGACCCGTCCGTCCGCCTCGGTCTTACACGCCTTGATCACCTGGTCCTTATTGTCAGGGATGAAGAGCTCAAAGCAGTTCTGAGAAGCAAACCCATGCAGACAATCACATATCTGACCACGAGGGGGAGACACGGTGTCAAACTGTCCCGAGATAATCAGGAAAAGATCCTGTCTCTGCAGTTTAAAAATAGCAGAGAAGGATGTTTTACCGGCTTCTTGTCCTCCACTTCACGGATGCTGAGGTTTTCCAGAGGGATGATGCCTCTTGGTTCTTTATCCTACATGAAAAAGAGACACGTTTCCATTTATTACAATTCACCATCATCTATTGCTGGTCAAAAACGAAGAAGACAAAAACGGTTTTGCATGTCAGATATCATACACACAAAAAAAAACCCATAAACCTCTCGCATGACAAGTTCTTTTTTCTTCAGTACTTACAGTAGTGTACTCAAAGTAGTAAAGGCAGTTATCTGTGAGAATGAACCACCGTCTTTTCCAGGTTTTGACGCGTCCCCCTGAGGAACAAAAGCTGAGAGTTAGTTTTCCGTGTGATGAAATCCGTGCAGCTGAAGAGTTGAGCGGCAAAAGAGCAGACAGACAGATGAACAGACAACGAGAGCTCTTCTACAGCGACTCCATATCCAATAAGGCCCAAGCACAGCATTCCTTACCAGCAGCAGCACACCATGCTCAAACCAGCCACCGTCCAACACACTCCACGAGTCCACCTTCACAACTATCAGACATCACCTGAGTGTTGCCATTCCTCTTAACCCCCTGCTCAAAAACTCTGCTTACCTCCGAAAGGATCAGCCAAAGGTAAAACGTGTTTAAACAGAGCAATATCCTCTAGAACTATTTGATGTTCGCTTTCCAGAAACATGTGAAATACACACAGGTTATCATTTACCTAAACTGTCTTCTCCTCATTATTTCTTGTCCTCTCTTTTATATTCTTAATAATATAATTGGCAAAACTGTCCAAATATTAATAAAATGTAGGCTTGAATGACAATTCCTAAAACTTGTTACATTTAAAAAACAAAACTAAACTAAGAACAAGAATCAAGAGTGCAGCAGAGATGACATTTTTGCAGAACAAAACCCTGAAACGAGATCAAAATCCGCTTGTTTTAAAATGGGTTTTGTGGCTGAAATAAGGTCTATGGTTAACACAAGCTAAGGATATGCTTACATTTTATTTGAAGACATAAAATACATCAATAAAACCCCCTTGTGACTTTTTAAAAAAAGCTATTACTAGTCTTAAGTCCTGTTCACACCAAGAACAATAACTATAAAGATAACGATATTAGCGTCCACACCAGCGAATGATATCATCTGTTTATTCAAAGCACACACACGTCACTTATCGTTCGAGCAGGATGGATTCTGATTGGCTGTCAATGTTTGTATCGTTCATCACCTGGAAAAAATCGTTCTGAAAATGATCCCAACTTTATCGTTTCTCTGTGCCTTTATCATTATAGTTGTGGTGTGGATTCAACAACACTGAGAACAATTTTTAGAACTATATCTTTAAGGTTATCTTTTATATTAATCGTGCTTGGTGTGAATGGGCCTTTAAAAAAGCCAAACAAGCTTTGATTTTGAAAACCGAACAGATAAAGTCATGGTGTAGTTCACTTATGGCCTACTTTTAGCTTTTTACTTCTGGCGAGTGTATTTAAGCTTTGAAATGTTGTTCATTTGTGACGGTTACCTTATTTTCTTCAATAATCCGAAAGCTTATTGAAAACACTAACTGGCTTTTTGTCACCATAACCAGGGTGATGCAAACTGGACTGGCCTACAAAAATACGTCAACACTGCAGCGCTCTGTTTGGGGATAATAAATTTAACCACCTAATTAACTTACAGACTGACTTAGTAATCTGCTGTGACAAACTCTGACGGCGGGTCAGTGCAGTACATTCTGAAGCTCACATTCTTGAGACATTTTCCCACATCCCTCTCTATGTAACACAGCGCTCAGTGATCCGAGGATGACCTCTGACCTGCACCACCCTCGTTTCCTCTGCAGGGAAACCTGATGACCTGGCAAAGCAGATGCAACCAAACTGCAACCAAAACCACTTTCAACTGTGTTTAAGTGTGCTTGATGTCTGTAGACACCTTTAAGTCATTTAAAACAAAATAGTCTATTTCTGCTTGTTCAGAATTATATCTCAAATTTGATTTTGGCTGATTCTGCAGTGGATTTTCAAATGTGCTGTATCAAATATCATATGAAGCCTCTCAGTGATTATGAACTCATAAAACCTGCATGCATAAAGATTATAAAATCAGTAGCAAAATGTTGTTTAGGCCTGTCGCAATTACTGATTAATCACCTGATCACGGTTCTTTTATCTAATCACCAATATTTGAGATAACCATGATACTACTGCAGTTTTTTCATTTAAATAATGTAAATAATGTACATTTTAATGCAGAAGTTTATTATAAAGGATTAATCTGTGTAATGGTCGAAAAATGCTTTGGTTTTACTGTTATTCTACTTCCTTGTCACGCTAAACAGAAGATGAGTCGCTCATTTTATTTATGAAAATAATAAAACTGCTGTAAAGTATACAAAGGCACTTCTTCAGTTCTTTATTCATAGAAAATATAGTCTTGTAGGTTCCCTCTATTATATTATATTATATTATATTATATTATATTATATTATATTATATTATATTATATTATACAAAAGTTTGGAATAGTTTAGATTTTTTTATGTTTTTTTAAAGTCTCGTGTTCACTGTGATTACATTCATTTGATTAAAAACATTATTGTGAAATATTACAATTTAATGTATATATTAGCAGCAATAATAATTGATAATAACTGAGAAGCAGATCTGCATATTATAATTTTTTTTGAAGGATCATGTGACACTGAAGACTGCAGTAATGATGCAGAAAATTCAGCTTTGACATCACAAGAATAAATTGCATTTTAAAATATATTCAAATACAGAACCAATTTTAAATTGTAATAATATTTCACAATATTGTATAATATTATACTGTACAAAACATTACACAATATTTTACTGTATTTTATATATTAAATTCTATTATATAGATGCACACACAAAAAAAATTTAACTTTTAAAATATTATTTTTTTACAGCAGTAAAAAAAAAAAAAATCATATTGGCCTATAATTACATGTTTTCCTGTGAAAAATAAAAAAATCAGCTTCAGCACAAAATTCATGATCGTGACAGGCCTAGTACTGTTCAATTAGTTTTCTACACAATACAGCACTGCACACAAGCAGGTCATGTCAAGCACCCTAAAGCATTTCAAGCATTTCTGCTAAACAGGAAATGATCCTTCTGCACTACAGACTGCCATTGTGTTCTAATACTGGCATGAGCGACAAACAAAACAAACACGAATCAGAGCACTACAGCAGGTGAGAGGTTTCTGAGCAAGCTGATTGGCTGATTGAGTTATCGGCTGTGATTAATGATCACTCCAGCTGTGGGTGTACAGCAGAAACCCCGTCCAGAAATGCCTCAGAGAGGGAGGAGATTTGTGGAGGGGGGCATGAGGAGCCTTGCTGGGCAGCAGAGGCGGCAGACTGATTGATTGATTGACATTGATACAGGGCTGGGTGAGCATTGGGTGTTCCTAGTCAGGTCTCTGATGTGACAACAGAAAGTCTTTTATTATACTAATGTAGGTGCTTATCTCGTATTCTTGACTTGAGAGTGAATCAGAACACTTCAGATTATGATTTGATTTCGATTTCAGTGATTCACAAAACCCACCCTCACCCAGCATCCTAGTGGTGAGTCCGATCTGACCAAGCATACACACACACACACGCACACACACACATTTTCCTCAGCGCTGCAATCCAGCATCACACACACACACACACACACACACATCTATACTTTACATACAGCATGAAGAACAGCAGTCTTTGGTCCAGATGCAGTTTTCTGACTCAGTCTAACCAGACCAAACACCACATCCTGTGCAGACATTTAACCATTAATGATTGAATATCATTTTAAAAGAAACAGTTCACAGAGAAATGAACATTCTGTCATCATTTTGTTCCAAATCCATATGAATTCCTTCTTCAACTGAACACAAAGGACAATGTTTAGAAGAATGCCCAAGCTGCTCTTTTCCAAAATCTTATATAACCAAAATCTTAAGTGCAACTTTATTTCATGATAACAATATTATTTTTGCTAAAAAAAGTTATTTTTGCCTAAATTATGTTTGTCCTGACATCATTAGATTTTCTATTTATTTATATTTACAAATTTCACAATTCTTGCACTGCAAAAATGAATACTAAAAAATACTAGCTTAACTAATACAAGTAAAAGCTCAAAAGTAAACAGACAGTAAGAAAATATGAACAATGAAAATAATTCAGGTCTATCTTTTTCACATCCATCTAAAAAAAAAATAAACAGACAGTAAGAAAAACCATCTAAAAAAAAAAACCCAAAACAAAATGAAGTAATCAAATGTTAAAAACTGCATGGTCTTTTATTCATGCATTAAATATACATTGATTCTTATTAAATCTTACTCATTCAAGAGCAGTAAGTAATTTTCTCTTTGTCTTGTGTTGTTTAATTATCATTACACAGACAGTAGCAGGGGTGTTAGGCTGCTGTCACTTTAAGACCTAATGCACAAATCTAATATACTGTACTGATACACGATTTTCTACCAACTGAGAAATAACCAGCTGTGTTTTATGTATTTGCCCATTTAAGCACAACAGGATGCAAACGTTTGCATCTGAGAGGTGGCTTTCTGTTCACGTGCTTTGGGTTTGTTTACACAGAAACTTCTCTTCGACATTACGTAAGTACTGAATTGAGTTCTCTTTTGAGGTTTATAGTGCTTGAATGGTTTAAAATCACTTGATTTATATATTTTTGTAATTGGTATGGCTTAACTGCAAAGATACAATAATCCAAAATCTGTATCAGTTGACAAATTCATACCAATTTATTGCAGTGTGTTGCTCACTCCTACATAAAATGAATCTGAATGGGGACAGATGGCGTGTTCCTCAGGAGAAAATCATACGAGTTTGGAACAACATAAGGGCGATGACAGAATTTTCATTTTTGGGTGAACAATCCCTTTAAACTTCTTTTTTTGTTGTTTTCATTGGTGTTTGTTGGGCTCCGTTCAGACTGAGAGGAAGCAGAAAAATACTGCAGCTCCCAAAGTGGAAATGACACAGAGAGAATGTTTCGAACACCACAGCAAACAGAGAGAGGTGCTCTTCAATACGGTGGTCACAAAATCAAAATCCAAGCACCCGCCACCTCGCAGAGACAGGGCGGCACATGGACAAAAATCGCTGATTCAATGAATAAAACGAGCGATCAGACAAACATGTAAAAACTAGAGCAAAAACTCATGGAAAGACAAACCCCATGGAAAAAAAATTAACCTAGAGCGACTAATAACAGAAAGAGGGGACAGGAAGCAAGGCTGATCACCAAAAGCACCTGAGAGCGAGAGATGAGCGATTGTTTGGGAAGAACAGGTGTACATACCTCCTGAGGGAAAGACAACAGCCAAAATCATGGGAACAAACAAACAAACGAGGAAGAAAAGGAAACAAAAAAAATGAAATTAAATAGGAAATCATACTCTCCACAAGCTGATCAAAGGAAGAACTTGTGCATTTCCTGTTGCTGTGAATTACGGAGAACCATTCCAAAATAAAACAGGGGATAAAAGTACAAATATACACTGGGAAGCATTCAATTTACAAAGTTTAACACAGCTTTCCTGTTCATATTAATGAAAAGGGAAAATGTCTCTGGGTGCAGTTTTGTTTTGAAGGGTCTTTAACCGTTTTCAGACCATTTTAAACATGGTTTATAATAATATGCTATAGTAAAATACTAATGAATTTACTTTGTTTTGATGCTTATACTGAAAAGCTGTATCACTGATGTATCTGTATGAATCATATTTGTGTAAAATACATGTTATTTTACTTAATTACAATATGGGAGAGACACTGGTCAACTTTGGTGACCGACTTTTGACGATAAATATTATATGTTTTAGTGCTGTCAAATGATTAATCGCAATTAATTGCATCCAAAATAAAAGTTTTTTTTTTTTTACATAATATATTTGTGTTTACTCTGTACATTTATTATTTCTATATAAATACACACACATACATTATACATTTTGAAACTATTTACATGTATTTTTTTGTTTTTTTTTTTTTTATTATTATTTTTTTTATTATTATAGATAGTGTTATTTATTAAATGTTAATAGTTAATATATAAACATAACATATTTTTCTTAAATATATACATGCATGTGTGTGTATTTATATATAATAAATATACACAGCACACACATGTTAACAAAAACTTTTATTTTGGATGCGATTAATCGCAATTAATCATTTGACAGCACTAGTATTTTTGTTGCATATTGTCATTTCAAACAATAATTGGTGGGCTCTCTGTGAAACCCTCATTGAAGTCTATGAAGTCTCTTTAATGCTCTGAAGCTGTGAGTCTCAACCAGGTGGCTTTGAAGAAATATAAAAGTGTGATTTCTAGACCTGGAAAGTGTTGTGAAGATCATAGAAATGGGCTTTCTGGAAGTGTGTGTAAATGTGTTCGATCAGGACATCTCTTATTCAAGTGTAAGTGCATGTGAAGGTAAAAATGAATCCATATTTTACTCTTATAGTCCCACTCACCCAGTTTGAGCAGCCAGCCCTCTCTGTCTGGGTTGAAGAAAGTGTGTGTCAGGTCATTGCCGTCATCTTCGGGGATTTTGAAGGGCTCGTTCTTGATGCTGTCATATAGATTCTGCATAATTCAAAGCAAAAGACTATGAAGTTCAAAAGATAAACAAGCCCATGCTCTCCAACTACAGAACAGCCACAAATATCATTATATGGTGAAACAGAATGCATTCAAAAAAAAAATACAACAACAATATAAATACATCCTCAGACATAAAAAGAAGTGAGAGCGAGGAAACTGACCCTGAGCAGTTCTTCTGGCAGGTCTCCTCCATCATTAATGCCTCTGTTCATGGAGATGAAACGCTCCACTGTGGGCTTGTCCTTAACGTTTGGGTTGTGAAGGCTGGTGTTTAACATGATGACGGCGAAGGACAAAATGTAGCATGTGTCTGCAAAAAAAACACGCTGTTCGTCACAACCATTTACAATGACATTCAGCATCTTTCCATCACTGTCATTTAAATATTTCATGTTCATACTGTACGTAAAATGAATACGAAAGCCCGTTTCCGCCACTGAATAAAAAAAATAAAAAAAGGTTATTGCGACTTTTTATCTTACACTTCTGACTTTTTTTTCACAGAATTGTGAGATAAAAACTCGCAATTACGAGTTATGAAGTCAGAATTGTATTTCTCACAAAAAAAAAAAAGTCAGAATTGGGGGGGGGGCTGATATGTTCTCAGAATTGTGTGACAAACTCACAATTGCGTGTTATAAAGTCAGAATTGTGAGATATAAACTCACATCTCTGAGAAAAAAAGTCAGAATTGCAAGTTTATATCTCAAAATTCTGACTTTATTTCTCAGAATTGCAACTTTATGATCAGAATTGCAAGTTTATATCTCAAATGATTTCTCAGAATTGAACTTTTGATCAGAATTGGCAAGTTTATATCTCCAAAATTCTGACTTTATTTCTCAGAATGCGATTATTCTCAGAATATATGTCATTACAATTACACGCAATTCTGAGAAAAAAAAATCAGAATTGTGAGATAAAAAGTCACAATAACCTTTTTTTCTTTTTTATTCAGTGGTGGAAACGGGCTTCCATAAATGAATGCTAAGAAGTAGTAGTATGATTGTGAAGTCACTGAGGGTGAACATGACATGAACATCCAGGAAGAATGTCTAATACATACACAGCAAACAGACCAAAGACAGAACTTAAAGGGGGTGCAGGTTAGCAAGGTGTAAATATGTGTGTGAGGGCATTTAACAACTTGCTAGCATTTACACACACAAAAAAAAATATATAATGCCATGGAAATTTCTTTTAACTGTATTGGAAATATAGTCTACTGTTAAATCTAATTTATTTAGAGAAGGATGCATCTGTCCAATTCAATATTTCAAACTCTCAATTTGTGAGCTTTACTGTGGAAAACAGTATTGGTAAAACACAGCTCATTTCTTGGAAATGCTATGAATGCAGGATTGAACACAGAACACAGACTAAAATGTAAAGCAGAGCCACCTGTGGACTGAAAGACTCCCGGGTTGCACTGGCAGTAGCGCTGGGCAAATGCCTCCATCATTCTGTCAATCTTCTGGGCCTCACCAGGAAGTCTGAAACTCCAGAGAAACTGCCTGTGTGGAGACAAATATCATAATGATATTTAAAACACATTATATACCCGGACATTCAAATGAGATTAAATTACACATGCTTCTTGTAAAATCCACTGGTTATATACTGCTTTTATACAGTAGTTACAGTAATCATATAGTAGTATTTTTGGTAAATATTTCAAACAGCAGCTGTTGGCACATTATAATCTCATTATGTTGCATACTTGGTGGTCTGATGTCACTGATATCACATCTGATATACTGGGATACTGTACCCAATGAACTGTGTTGTTTGCATACTGCACACAGTGGCAAATATAGCAGGTCTTTCATAATACATACTGCATATTATTTTCTAATAAAAAGAAGGAGGTAGTATGTCATTTGGAACATACTAATAGAAACTAATTGAACCCACACTGGATTCTACAGACAGTTTTACCTGAGAGCCTGAACCAGGTTCAAATCTGTGAACTCGTGCAGCTCCACAAAAGCATGAAGGACTTGGATATTGAAGTCATCCCTGTTGAACAAAGCGAAAATGAGAGCAAGTAGTAAGTTACATTCAACAGACAATTTCATCCAAAGCAACCTATAGTACACGTAATAGTTTTAGGGATAGTTCACTCAAAAGAAAATTCTGTTATTCCAGACCTATAATATTTCTTATGCTTACCATATATTTAAGTGTTCTTAGCATTGCTAATTGTTTATATGTGAATGAAAGACTAAATTAAAACTGTTGTATCATATACGAATTATTTCTCTCTTCAAATGATTTGAATTAAACTGCTTGATTCATATGCACTACTTTTATGATGTCCTTATAAACGTTTTGATGCTTGAAAGTTTTAGTGGAATTCATTTTCAATGAAGAAACAAAAATCACTCAGGTTTAATTAAAAAAAATATGCATTCATTTGTGTTTCAAAGGTGAGTCTTAAGGGTTTATAATGTCATGAGGATGAGAAAATGACAGAATTTTCAATTTTGGGTGAACTATCCCTTTAAAGGGTGACTCACCCACAAATAAATATCCTGTCATTTTTAATACCACTCATGCTGTTTCAAACCAGTATGACATACTGTACTGAAATGTACTGGCTGCTCATTTCCATGCAATAAGGATAAGCAAATTTGTCTAATTATGTGTGGATAAAAGTTTATACTTCAGTCTCTTGAACAAGACTTATTCAAGTCAAAGTGGATGTGGGATCATTTAACACTGCACCATTTTTCAAAGCCTTGCCATTTAACCTCTACAAGCAGAGGATGCGATATCCCTCATGGGGATGATGGCGATCTTGATCTGGTGACAGTGCACTCACTGAACCAAGCGCCGCAGCCCCCCCCCCCACTAGAGGAGCTGAAGTGCTCAGAGATACAATCTGATCTGCTGTCTTAGAGAGCCCTGCTTTCCACTTCCTGACTACTTCAGCAGCCTCACACAGACTGAAGCAATAGAGAAAACAAGGAAGCGGTGGGAACGAAATCCAAGATGAGACAAAGAAGGAAAAAAAGGAATTCTTGCACAGATGCAACCCAGTCATTAGGTGTTGCCAGTGAACTAGAATAACACGGCTCTTTGAATTACTGAATTTTAGTCCTGTTTGAGTCAACATTCCTTCGATATGAAGAGTCAAATGAGCTTAGAGTCAGGATAAAAGACTAATCAGAGAAATTTTACTTTCTATTGAGAATGGACATGCACTTATATCCACACACTCACCTCTCTCCCAGGTAGTCTCCTATTGCAGTCTTGTTAAGACCTTCACCCTTGTAGAGGAAGCGTGCGATGTCTTCACTGGTGTTCTTCACAAGGTCATTTTCAATGAGGAACTGGATCCCCTACAATAAACACATGTATTGAAGTTGTTTAGCCTTAAAAAAAGACAAATGATACAAAATACATTCAGTGAATATGCTTTAAAGGACTGCTTAATCACCTTTTTGGGGTCCATGTTGAATTTCTTGCGGCCCATTCCCACTTGTTTGTTCCTCTGCATGTTTTTCCTGCAGCGACAATAATGACTTATGATGTTCATAAATGTTTTTTATGCCCTTTTACAAAAGGATCCAAAAGTGAAACTGAATTGAAATGTGGTTCTCATTTTAAATCAGTTCCATTTGTTTTAGTTTTTTGTTTGTTTGTTTGTTTTTTAAAAAGAGTACTGGAATCATTTTTGAATCTCAGTATTCTTTCACAGACAGAAATACGCTGACAGTTCTCTGGAAATTCTCTATGGTGCTTCAGTTTGCAGAGTAGTAGATTTTGTAGCCAGATGCTAAGATGCTAATCAGATCTGACCTCACGAATGACTCACAAAGTGAGCACATCAGTGGAAGTGAAGTGTGTGTGAGTAGTCTGTCAGGGGATGCCCACTCACCTCTCCTCTGTGGAACCCAGGTTCTCGATCTCACTAGTCACTTCGGCTATCTCATCTTTCAGACGCTGTGGTGAGAGGACAAGAGACGGTTCAAATCAAACAAGACTTCAGGGATAACAATAACACTACTATAGTGGTTGATAAAGACGAGAAATGGAACAAAAAGACATGCACATTCTGTTTGGAGTTGTGTTGCGAGTAAAGCAACCGCGTTTGCTTTCACAGTAACCATGTCCTACAAAGGAGCGATGAAATTTTCGGTCTTCAAAGAAAGCAAAATTCAACATGAAGCAAAAAAATCAACCAGTCGAGGTTGGCTGTTTGAACACACACTTATCTGCGCATGATTATAGGACAATGTGTAAAGGTCTACTAGAAGAGAGTACTGTGGCTGTCCCACCTCACCGAGGTCTGACATTAACAGCTCAAATCTAATTCCAGCGAATGAATCGTTTGCTCTAGACTGCTCTGTTTGATATAAATGTCATTAAAGGAGGACAACTGGAGAATGGCCTCAGAGTAAAGACTAGAGACATCAAAATTGGATTATTTTACCATGTGTTTGAAGAGATTAACGGAGTTAGGATATAAACCCGTCTCTTCTGCCAAGAGTTTAGTGACGGTCTGGAGCCAGACCGGTCCTGAGGTCACACAATGAAGAGCTTTCCCTCCTCGTATTCATTTTTCCCATTTAACCACCAACTGTATGGTGGTGAAATTCGCTCAAGTGTTTGTTCTTGTCTGTTTATATGTTTAAAACATTCACTAGCAAAGGAAAGGCTGTCTTGGATTTCCCAGACGTCTGTCTTCCCAAAGGAAGAAGGAAAAAATTATGTCAGCAGACCTTAAAGTGTGGGTGTTTGTTTTGGTGTGGGCAGGGAAGTTTTCTTAAATTTGTTAAGCTGTAAGAAATTAAACATTCCCATGGAAAAGGTCATTTGAAGCAAGTCTGTTGTATATTGAAGGTCAGTGCCGTGACAGATTGAATTGATTTGACTGTGTCATAGTAGTAAAGCTGAAAATGATCAGCATTTGGCTTATGTATGAGTGTCCTTTCCTAAACAATTCCGCCCTGTTCCTGTCAGCTTGAGTATTAGTGTCCTTTCCTAAACAATTCCGCCCTGTTCCTGTCAGCTTGACTCATCACACTTTCATGGTCCGTTATCAAAATTCCGACAGTCGCCCTGTTCCTGTCAGCTTGACTCATTTCCTATTTGGACAAATTGTGTTCATATTTAGTGAATTACTGGTCACATTCTGAATTGTCAGCTGTTAATTAAGATTATATTTTAGTTTAATTAATGCCTTCAATTGATTTATTTAAGCAACTTGGCACATTAACAAAGCACTGCATGCTACACATTTAATAAAAGATCAGAAGGTATTCAGCTAAACTGAGTGGAGGACAAATGCAGAGAAAAACTGAAACATTCGGCCACTTTATTTTAATTTTTGATTATTTATTTTATTGTTTATTTTGTTTAAGTAATTTACTATTTTTTGTTGATTAATTAATAGTTTGTTGGTTATTTGTGGTTTTTAGCTACTGGGTAGGATTAGGGATGTAGAATATTGTCATGCATTAATATGTGCTTTATAAGTACTAATAAACAGCCAATATGTTAAAAATAGGCATGCTAATAAGCAATAAGTTAATAGTGACAATTGGTCCCTATATGAAAGTGTTACCAAACATTACATTTTTAATAATAAGACAAATAAAAAAAACAAAGAGCCTCTACTACACATGCAGCTAAAACATTTAGCTCATATCAGAGCTGGAGCTGAATGAATGATTCACCCCAGTTCTTCAGTACCTGAATGTCGTCCAGCAGCTCCTGCTTTCGCCGGCGGATGTTTTCCAGTTCTTTCTGCTCCTCAGGAGTGAGGTCGTCAGGCACTGAGGACAAGAAAAAAGAAAACATGAAAAGCCAAACAACTTAACCTGTACCTAGTGCTGATATTACAAGCTAACAGGGGTGATATGGTAAATCAACACAGCAGCGACATACACATTACTGTAAAGGCCTGGTTTCTTTCCACGGTTCAGCATTGTGATGCATTATGATATTGCAATTGGATAAAGAGGAGGTTGAGTAGTTAAAGCTGTTCCAAACATGCAACAGTGGCACAAAAGAGTAAATAAATAGATCCGCAAATACCTGCAGATGTCCTCAAGAGGCTCAAACTGATCCAAATGACAATGCACAAATCAATAAAAACTCTCCTGTGTCACCAGCAAACTTGTCTAAATCATGTCTTCAGCATCACAGAAACGCGCTTATTGCTCTCTAGCCAGACGCCACAGTGTCCTCACAAACTTTAATTCGCCATGTGACTGCTAGATCTCACTCACAGTATCCTCCTGTAGCCATGGCAATCCCTCACTGTTTCAAACCCCATCTGTGAGGGTGCCGAAAACTCAGTGGGCAAAACCACTCATCTCACAGCAGATTATCATCTGAAACATTCAGTTACAATCGAAGCTATAGGGATTATACAGTGAAACTGATTAAAACTCAGAGCTTTCAGCACAGGCCATTAAAATTATTGCATAAAACTTAACTGCTAAATAATTCTATGATGGTAATAAATAACATGGTTATAAATCACAACTGTAAGACAGATTACTACATTTATTCAACCTGATTTTCTAAAGGAATTCAAAGTACTGAAACATAGCTACAGATCTATAGGAAGTACATATTTGCACAAATTAAAAAGAAAAAAAATCTGTTCATACTGGGTCGACACATTCTAAAAACCTCTGAAACATTGGAATAATGGCCCTAAAAACACCATCACCAACTATGCACAAATACTGCACAGAATGAATGAAAGCTGATTTGAAAAGAAACTTAATTTACGCATGTAAAAACCCTTGTAATTCTTGTGAGTCTGAGGGAAAGACATGGTGAACCGCTTCACATACACACTGCTGTATTCTGTCTCCTGTACTGACGCAGTTTGATGATGGAAAACCCCTCAAAATCATGCAAGTTACAAACACAGAAATGTCACAGTTCTGCATTCTTCAGCAATGAACAATGAAACGTGGTGAAGAGAGAGCTCAGTGTTTGCTTTGCTCAAAAAAACCCACATGAGGAGCATGGATTCACTGTAATGCCACAGGAGGACGGGTTTCCCACACTGGTTCTTTCCCTCCACTGCCTAAACATCATCTGGAGTTTTTGCCTCGGCACAACCGCCTCTGACGATGTACAGTAAATGCATGATTTCCTGTAAAGATGCCTTTAAAAATTAAAGTACTTAACATTAATTCAGACCGATGTAGCATAACTACAAAACTGATAAACGAAGCAATCTCAAATTTTAGGGCTGCAGGATCAGTTCAGGTCTCAAATGGAGTAATTTCACAGTCAGGCTGTTAATCAGAATCACCCACGCATGCTACAACAACCCCCCCACACACACAGCTAAAGTGTCAAGAGCCAAAAACAAAAGCAGTCATTTCAAGCTTTCTGTCCCTTATCCATCTTATTTTGCAAACCAAAAGTACACCGTTTTCTGTCAATGTGCAAGACATTCAAATGATTAGCCACTATAGGTAAATAACTAGAAAAACAAATATTATTATCCAATATAAAGCAGCCAGCTAAGTTACAAACAGCTGCTGTGTGTCTATATTGCCTAGAATTATTTTCTTGACTAAGCATTTTCCGATGTTGAAGACTAATACAGGGTAATTATTCGATTATGGCAACCATATTTTTTCAAGTAGTGCTGGAAAGTATTTATATTTAGACCTTTAATTTCAATAAATTGTTTAAAAAGTGTTTTTATGTTATTGTTTAAATTGACATTTTATTTTTATTTTTTGTGTGCATTGCTGCATTTATATGTTAGCATCCTTATTATTTTGGTAGCCAATGATTTTAAGTTTTATTAGATAAGATAAATATCGGTCTGTTTTAGGAAAACATGGAATATGATGAAAAGAAACATTATTGCATAAAATAAGCCTAAAAGCATTTTCATTAGTGGTCCCAGATTTTTGGAACCCACTGTAGCATATATTCTCAGACGTGCTCTAAATAGTGGTTGCGTATGAATTTAAAACATATAAAACATAGTCCAACTAAACAAGACAACAGAAACTGAAGATTCAAAGTGCCAAAACCAGCATCTTTCGTCTCGCGTCTCACACGCCCATGTTCTGGATTTGTGAAACACAGCTCAGCTTGGTTTGATCAGGGTATTATCCAGAACATGCTCTTCTGCTTATTCATTGACCTGGTTTAGCATGGGCTTTTCGCTGACATATTTAGTGTGCATGCTCACATCTCTCCTCTGAGTTCTGCTGCTGACAGCAGCAGGAGTTTTTATTGACCTGCTTGTGTGGTCTATTTAAGGCCTGAACAGTGAAGACTGTTTTGCTCTGATTAGTCACTAAAGCAGCTCTACAGTTGTTCAGAGTGAATGGAAGGGTGGAGACCTTCCTAATGGGTAGAGGCACCATAACCCAGCAAAGAAAACCACAATTACCGAGAGCCTCTTGACATAAACAAGCCCTTGAAGACCCAGCCCAATTTCCATCTTGTCAGAATTGGCACACACTTATTTTCCATCCAGAACCACTCTAGAACTCTTCTCTCAAGTCAGGAAATTAATTGTCGAGGATCTCCTCTCTTGGATCTAACCCAGTTTAGCATGTGCCTATGGGAGCCCGAGGCTCTACGGTAAAAAAAAGCCCATAAATCAGCTCAAGTGCTCTGACTTTATTATGTAATGAATGAGCTGCAGAAACTGCAGAGACATACAACCTCTCCAAGTGATCCTGGTTTTATTTCTGATCATTGTAGGAACCTGCAGTAACAGTAACAGAATTACATTGTTAAGGCAACAGACATCAATTCCAACAGCTGGATAATGCAAGTAGATGCTGACAGACATTTGTCTCAGGGATTGGAGCAAGGACAGTGGAACAATCCACCAAGAAGTTTAGAAGCTCAGGACCAGAGTGTAGAAGGTTCCAGAAGGTTCTTCTCCAAAGATCAGGACACAAGCTTTTAGTACCTCATCACTTAAGGGAGACTATGCCTACAAGTGTGCAGTAGATCACTTTTGAAAGAATGTGGTGAATGACAGCATGGTGGCTTAGTGGGGAGAATTGTAACATCACAGCAATGTCCCTCGTTCGAATCCCTACTGTGTGAAGTTTCAATGGGTTTTTTTTCAAGGTGCTTTGGTTTCCCCCATAATCCAAAGACATTTTAACCCTGTGATGGACCGGCTGTGCATCCAGGGTGTTTCCCTTCTTGAAAGCATCCCTGCAACCCTATATAGTACAAGTGGTTTGGAAAACGAATGGAAGGAATGAGGTAAATGTCTATTTACTTGCTGGCTAAGTGGAATACTGAAGTAATGGCTTATGGCTCACTCCTTGTAGGGACAAAAAGAGCTCAACCTTCACCACCACACCTCAGCTTGCTCCATTGTTGTTAAAGGGATAGTGCACCCCAAAAATAATTACAGAATTTTATTTATTACTCAACCTTGCGTCGTTTCAAACCCGTAAGACCTTCGTTCATCTTTGTAACACAATTTAAGATATTTTGAATGAAATCCGAGAGCTTTCTGACCCTCCATAGACAGCAACACAAACTACCACGTTCAAGGTCCAGAAAAGTAATAAGGACATCGTTAAAATAGTCCATGTGACATCAGTGGTTTAAACGTAATTTTATGAAGCTACAAGAATACTTTTTGTGGGAAAAGAAGAAAAATAATGACTTTATTCAACAATTTGTTCTCTTCCATGTCAGTCTTCAATGCACATTCACGAGAGTACCACGTCACATGCATGTCATTATGTTATTATCATTATTTTTTACTTTTTTTTTTTGCACACAAAAAGTATTCTCGTAGCTTCATGAAATTAAGATTGAACAAATGTCACATGAACTATTTTAACAATGTCCTTACTACCTTTCTGGGCACTGAACATGGTAGTTCAAGGTCAGAAAGCTCTCTGATTTCATCAAAAATATCTTATTGTTTGTGTTCCGAAGATAAACGAAGGTCTAACGGTTTGGAACAACATGAGGATGAGTAACTAAGGACAGAATTTTTGGGTAAACTATCCTTTTAAAATGTCTCCGCATTCATCCACCATTGTCCTTATTTCTCAAATACAGCTGATTCCCTGCATAGTGTCTTCAGTAGAACCTTCCTTTATCTCTTTGGTTTTACTTCCAAAGCATAACACATAGAATGGCCCTTGCAAAGATACTGACACAAACCTGACCCCTGGTAGCATGACTCTAAAGCCTCTTTCACACAGAAATTCTGGAAAATACACAAATAATGTGTCCCGGGATTTGTCCCGTTTGATTGTGGTTCATTCACACTGCCAGTGATTTTCCAGAATCTGTGTGCGTTCACACCTTCACACACATCCCGTAAAGACTAGGGATGTAACGATTACTGGTTTGACAATAAATAATGATAAAATTCCCCACGGATAGTATTACCGTTTCATCTTTTAATTATCATTAAATTCCTATTAGATTACCGCGATTTGAACAACTCGTGATAAATAAATACTGTCCAGCATAAAGCACAGTTTTCAGTAACAGTCTCATGTGCACACAGCACGCAGAGTAGTTTCGTTTTGAGTCAAAACAGGGCGGAAAAGCTGGGAGGTTTTAAAAGAGGGCTAAGGGAATTATTCAAATGAATATATGAATGAATTAATTATAGGAATGTACCTCTGAAGATTCTGACTGTCTTCGGAAACGATTCAATGGCATTTTGTTTTCATCTTTGCTCTATGTAATAGCTTACCTAAAGGAAGTGTTCTTAATAGCAATGCTGTTTTTTGGTTATGGGAAACAGCTGTAATTCAGCTTTTCCATAAGCGCTACCTGCTGTCAGAGAGTGGATTTATGCAGCTTCTGTCTGGCCAAAAACGGACTGAATTTGCATGCCCTGCTGTAAATTTTGACCAGTTAATGAAAAACAAGTTTATGTGGATTCTACACATTTAAACAATTCAGATAAGTTATCTAGAATTACTTACGGAGCAGATAAAATACATATAATCATTTATTAAGCAATTATCATTTTGACTTATATCTTGTCTTTATTTAAAGGCTGAAAGGTGAGGTTTACCTTTTTATTAACCTTTTTCAAAGCTTTATTTGAACATTTACATTAGATATCTCAACTGTTGTCAGTCAAGTTGTCATTTAAAATCTGGACATCATTGGTAATGTTATTGTTTTAGTGATTATGCAAACAAAAAGTCCTTTTATTTGTTGTTTGTTGATTTTTAAATATAAAACTTGGTTAAGTGATTTATGTGTCTGTAATTTTGTAACATCTCCAGCACATTTTGACAATACTGTGATAATACTGATAACCGTGATAATTTTGGTCACTACAATCGTGATAAGAAATTTTCATACCGTTACATCCCTAGTAAAGACACGTGACATTACGAAGTGACGTGTAACGTGACGCGTTATGTTTCACTTAATCTGGCGAAACGTCACAACTTCAGCGCGGATAGTGAGGAACTACCTGATATCCATTTCATTACAGTTTGCACATGTTTTTTCATCGCGGTATACACTCCTTATCGGAGTTCCACAATAAGGTGCATCATCTCTACAACACACCGTTTACGGCATTGGTTCTGGCTTTTGTTCACACAGAACTTGTTCTGGGACTGAACCCGGCAATGTTGCTAGATCCCCAACCAGGGATCGATCCCGGAATCAATCCCGGGACGTGTTTGCACTCACACAGAAGGCACTGCGGCAATTTTCTGGGACCAACGTGGAGTGTGAAAGGGGCTTAAGAGACTGAAATACTGGGAAACACATGCACTGCATGTAAAGGGGCATTGTTCAAGGCACTGGCCTCACTTTAATGGAGCAGGGGACCAGTTCTAACCTGCTGAAAAATACAGAATCCAGCATTTCCAAGGGCCGCGTGGGACTGCTTGGCAGACAAACACAGAAGCAGTGGGCAGATCATTGATCACTGAACTCCATAAAGCCACCACTGCAACTGTCCTCTGGATAAATGAGACGATACCTTTCTTCACAGTGCTTTTCTGCCTGAGTTTCGCTACCTGGAATCAAATACAGTTTGACAGCGTATCACAGAAACATCCTCGGCTCTAGCCGACCACATATTTTCTGTTCTTACATTCTTCATCTGAACATGAACAAGTGTAATTAGTGCTCATACAACTCCTCACAGACATGCAATGACTCTTGTAGATGGATGATATGAAGCTGATGGTTGGCCAGTGACTGCTAGACATAGCAGGAATGGAACAGAAGATAAGCCACGTGCCTCTAACCTCACATGCTCAATAGACACTAATAACCACTGAGAGTTTACTCAAGTCCACAAATGATCCTTCTGAATGCCATCAAGCCACACGATATGTAAGACAGCAAAGAAAATGTAACATGTCATACCTGAAACATTACAAAGTCTCAACATTTCCAAAAACCCAGCCATGTACAGCCATATAATTATTAAAGCAAACTGACCTGTTTCTGCAATTTTTAGTGAAATCAGTCTGTCGTTCTGATACCCTTCCACTTCTGTTTGCTCATCAAAACTCTCTCTTCTTCTTCATTTTCCAAGTTAGAGACACAACCACAGATAAACTCAACCCAGACTACATATACAGGTAAGAAGTGGCAGTCGAGTGTTTAGAATGCCAGAGAGAGCAAACCGAGGAAAAAGAAGACACATTTCACATACTGCTGAAAGTCAATGTGTAGACACTCCTCTCCATCCCACACTCTGTCTATCTCTCTCTCTCTCCTCCCTCCTCTCTCAGACATAATGCCATCACAAACAAGGAAGCCCCATCTAGTGGTCATTCTCAAGTCTTCATTGCAGACGTTCACTCCTAATTTGTTGTTCACCCCATTTTTTTCTAGATCAAGCAGATACACCGTCCACAGGAGGGATCCAGTTACTTGGACCAAGTTATATCAGTGCCAGCCAAAGGACAAAGAGAACGATACTTTTTTAATTATGTTTAATTTATAATTTAGTCTCATATTGTCATTCTGGTCCACATTACACATTCAACTCTCAGGACATACAATCTGACCAACCACAGTTTGCATGATTTAGGTGTACCTTGTGTACTTGATATTAAAGTCTCTTGAATATTCATGAATATTTTGCAAAGCTGCATTATATTAGAGCCACATTACCTCAGTGTGTGAAGGGCAAGCAGGGGAGGAAATGTCATCGGTCTCACTCAGGCCAATGAGTCACATTCACGTCACTCACACAGAATATTTGTAGTGTAAATGTTAAGCTGACGTAGTTCAAGCAGAGCATGGCACTATCAATGTATAGGTCATGAGTTTCATTTCTATGCAAGGTCCTACAAATGTATTTGGACACTAAAATCGATCATAATAACTCTACAGTAAACAAAAACAAAAAAACTGTTAATTGGTTAATGGTAAGTTCCCTTACTCTATTCACAGTGAAAAACTATAATATATCAAATGGAACATTCCATTTAATTTTACAGTAAAAATACTGGTACATTTACAGTTTTTGAAAGCGTAGGTTTCTTATTAAGTGTCTAAGTTTCTTAATAGTTATGCACTTTTATGTAACATCTTATGTTACATTAATGTTTATTGCATTATTTTTTGTTTCATATTTGTGTATTTGACACAGAGCACCTTTTATAAACCCATCTGTGTTTTAAGGTAGGTGCTAATGTTAGTATATTATAAAAGTAAAAAAACAGATTTCAGTAATATGGTATATTAAGAAATGAATCAGTATGAGTTATGTACCAGATTTTTTACAGTAAAGTTCTGGTAACTACAGCTGCTGTGTTTTTTTAACTTCAAATATATATTTTTATAGTACAAATGTAAAATGTGTTCATGTCAACATCATTAATTTCTTAAAGTTTTCTCTTTATATCTTTACAGTTGTGGGCCCACTGTATGCAGCTCATCTATGCTGATAAACTTAATAAGAGCATGATCAACATGACAGCTCATCAAGGCCTGAGATCATCTTTAAATGTGTTTTCCTGGAATCCGTCAGCTTCAGTGCGTCCTGAGAGCGTCTTAAATAAGTCAAGGGCAGAACTCCAGAGAGATGACACATCTCTGTGTCATACACACTCTTATTCAATATCACACGACTCACGTGAGCGAGTGAAAGCCAGGGAATCAGTGCAGCAGACATAAGCCAAAAATAACACAAACAACAATAACAGAGTGCTTCAAGCTGTGTATGAGGAATGCAGACTAACTTATTTTTATCATTAGCCTAGCTAAACAATCACGGGGCACCGGAGCAGACGGGCCGCTTTGCTGAGCAAACATCATGAAGCTCTGCAGAGTAAACATCCTGACGTTTATGTGAACAAATGAAAGCGTACAGGAGAAATCTGATGAGTAAACACCACATATGACTATAGACCCAGAATGAGACCGTGATCCTTTCGATCTCACAGTGACAATTATCATGGGAAATGTTAGCAATTATTCACAACATATTCTACATTCCTAATCCTACCCAAACTTAACAACTACCTTACTAACTATTAATAAGCAGCAAATTAGCAGTTTATTGAGGAAAAAGCCTCAGCTAATGGTTTGTTAATAGAAAGAACTGGACCTTAAAATACAGAGGAATTTAGCCTCCGGTTTTCAAACCAGGTCTAAAGAGAATGAAAATTATTTCAAACAGAATGTCCAAAATATACACTTTGATTGTATTGAAGAAAAGCAGCATGAACATTCAGTGAAAGTGAACCGGTTTCAGGTCTGGCCTTTATGTAAGCCGGTTAAACTGGTAATGCAGCACCTGCACTAACTAACAAAACAGCTCAACTGTTGTCTGACATAAGCATGAATTTAATTCAGTACCCTACCCAAACTGACCCATTTAACAAAAACCACCATCCAAAAGTTTTGGAGGGCTCCAGCGCCGCTATTACATGCATCATAATCACACACTTAAATCCGAAACGCATAAAAGGTGATATTAAATAATATAAACAATGAACATTATTTGATATTTAAACCCGCAGTTCCTGGGACAGGGGTAATGTCACGTGAGAATAGAAAAGTGTCATCCTCATACTGTTGAGTTCACAGTTAAGCTCTATAAAGCATGCTGTCAAGCTTCAGCTTATAAAAACAAGCAAATATTGTGTAAAGGGTAAAGCATAGGCCTATACAATGAAAGTCTGGGGCAAAAAAAAAATGTGAAGCTTGAATTGTTTTAAAGTACCATAGATAATAAAGTCATTGACTAGCCTACGTTTACATGCACCCTCATAATGCAATTATAATGAGATTTGGGCAATATCATGATTAAATGTAACCTAATGTTAATACAATAATTTAATCATGCTAACGTTATTAAGCTAATAAGTGTATTAACCATAATCATAATAACACGTGTGTTCTATGCTGATTTTAATCACAATGAGCAGGCATATAAACACCTTAAATTGCATTACTATATTATTCACACAATATCAAGAATGAACTTTGTGACATTCTGAACTTTTCCATCACTGTGCTGTGACGGCACAAATGGCAGTAAAAATAACCACGCTTACCAAATTTAAAACAGCTTAAAAATTGCCTGTTAAACGGGAGTGACGATGTTTGCTCATGTCATATAAACATCTTGCCACAAAGTCTGATTAACACAGACTTCTACTGCTAAACTGCAAACGCCACTTTTACTTGATTTTATAAACTGAAGGATGGATGGATTCATTTATTTAAAGTGACAGTCAAGAGCATATCACAGATGCTTGCTGTCCATGTACCACTATAAACATCTATGTCCTGTATATCTATTGATGATAACAGCACAGAAACACAGTCAACATCCCACATGCCCTTCACTTGCTTAACACAGTGCCTAACGCACACATGACAGGAAGTCACGTGACCACAGCGGTCACAAACAGAGCACAGACAGGAAACTGAGCAGAGCTGAGCTGAGAAAATAAAAATCAATACCACTGCAGCTCAACTAACTCAAGTCAAACACTAATAATATTAATCAGCACTGCATTTCCCACGATCCTTAGCTGCAGTAAGTTTTAAAGGGCAGTGAGATGAAGGCTTTTTCCTGCCAGGGTTCAGTTTAAGTTGACATTTCCTGTCAAGTCTCTTTCTCAAGTGGCGCTTTAGACAGCCCACACCCTTACTATGGGAACGAGCTCCAGCTCCAGACATACTTTTAAACACCCACCCATGTTGCAATATGTAATTACAAGTATAAAAATGTATGCAAATATGTTGTTCAAAATTTATAATCAGAAAAATCTGGATATACAAAAAACGATGATCTGTTAACCAATATATTTCAAACAGACAATATCAACACCAATCAATATTTAATGTATATTTATTTAAATTAAAAAGTATAGGTGGGAAAAAGTACAGTCAGTCCTGCCGCGAGTTACATTTACATTTATTCATTTAGCAGTAATTATAATTAAATATTAGTAATAATAACATAATAATTATAATTATATATCAATAATTATACCCTACATGCTTTGGGATCAAACATAATTTTATAAGAGCTTAAGAAACTGAACACATTCATGTTTGTACAGGTTTATACAAATATGTATGCGTCTAAAGAAGTTTTTGCACATGGATATGATAAAGGCTCAATCTTCTTGTAGCACGTACACAAGAAATACTCAAGCAAAGTTGCATGCTGTGCTTGAGCCAAAATGTATTCTGTTGAAATTCTTCCTTCGTGGATGGTTATTGAAACACTTGCAAAGTGAAAAAATATATATTTTTACGCTGATACTTAATATTCAAAAGTCTGGCTATGTGAGATTGAGATATCAGCATTCAGCATTCTCCTAAAAACATCCCAACCCCCTTCACCGAACCCAGACAGCTGAGCCACATTCCTCACCATCAGACAACAAGTGTTACAAACACACTCGACTGCAGCACGTTACAATAAACTGCTAAACCTTCAGGAAACATGCTGCTTATAAAGCAGGGAATTCAAAGAGAAATGCTGCTCATGTATTCAGTGATATGCTGGATATTGTCTCAGACTTCAGGAGTCTGGACAAGTTGCAGCCTGTCTGAGTCACACTAGGAAGACAGACAAATTAAACATTACAGGTAAATATGCACAAAACAGAATAGAACGGAGTCAGAATTAGTAGAAGTGAGGACATAGTTGTCAAAAAAGGTTTAACACCCATGCAAAAACACAAACTTTCTACAGCAATAAAGCACAAGTAACAAAGCACATCTGCATTTGCACACAGGGTGTTTTTAAATAAGTATCATGAAGGAACAACAAAACACATTACTCGACAAAACCAGCGAGGCCTTTGATTCACGATGAATAATTCACAACATAACTGCATACTCAACTAAGAAAAGATGATGGACAGTTCACGTGAGGGGAGTTTTGTTGTCTATAACAACCCTGAGCTACAGTAGGACAGCATTACACTCGTTCGGCATAATAGCCCACAAATAGTTTTTGACTGCCGTCAAACTACGATTTTGGTGTTTAGATATGATGAGCACTAAAAATGTGTTTGTTTGCCATGTTTTGTCAGAACATAGGCTATCGCTTGAGAACCGTGAAATAAGACCATCATATTTGTTTAAAGTGAACTAAATCAAAATAAAAACATTCTGGACATTAAACGTTTCATACAAGAAAAAAACACGTCAACTTCTAAATGAGTTAAAGAACTGAATAGTGAATCAAATGTCAACTTATTTTAATTGATCTCAAAAGTCACGCTTGGCACGAGCAAACACAGGCGCGTGTTTTAATGAAGAATAAGTTCGGCAAAAGTAACAGCTGCCGATCGTCAGTCACTCACCGACACCGTCCTCGGATTTCAGCACCATCGCTCTGAGTCTGCAGTCACACGATACCGTCAATAAAATATCTCGCTTTACAACAACAACTCAACTTTACCGTCAACTTTCGAGAACAGAAGCGGGGGTTTTACATAACAGTCGAGAGCGGAAGGATTGCGGTCAAGGAAGGGTGTTCATCCGTGAACTGGGGAGTGTCTTTAACCGTAACCGGCCAATCCCGAGCGCGTACCGAGACCGAGAGGACAAGCGAGTGATTCTACCCCGCTTCCGACACGGGCCGTGTCTCAAATCCCGGATCACTCACTACTGTGTGGCTATAATTTTCAGATTCTGTTAGATTACCAACAAACGCTAAAATTCGAGCATGTATGCATCTGAAATTAAGCTTGTTTTTGTAAATAAGTTTTAACACCAGCAGCTTGTGTGATCCTTGAGAAAATTCATCCACCCTTCCTCCACAGCCTGTGAAACTTCCAAGAGGGCAGCAAGAGAACTCAAATAAATTAAGTTATATAAGAAATAGGCCTATTCTCATAATTAAAATGCAGTGTTGTGCAAGTTACTTCCAAACTGTAATGCATTATAGATTACTTGTTACTGTTATTTAAAAGTAATTCCTTACCTTACAATATTACTGTCTCAGAATTGTAATGCGTTACACGACTCCTGTATTACTCTTGAGTTACTTTCACCAAAATAGCTACAGAAGTACAACGTAAAGGGTTAGTTTACCCAAAAATGAAAACTGGCTTGTGTTTTATTTACCCTCGAAGCATCCTAGGTGTATATGACTTTCTTCTTTCAGACGAATCCAGTCAGAGTTATATTAGAAATCGTCCTGGCTATTCAAAGCTCTACCATTGCAGTCAGTGGGTGTTGCAGTTTAACAGTCCACAAGTCGTCAAATAAAGTGTGCACATCCATAATAAACGTGCTTCACACGGGGGTGAATAAAGGCCTCCCGTAGCAAATCCATGTGTTTTTGTAAGAAAAAATATCCATATTACAAACGTAATAAACACTTTTCTATCACTTCCGCCGTCTGTCATACGCGGAAGCCGTGCCGGCGGATGACGCAGCACGTATGCGTAGCGTGATTAGTGACAAACACAGAGAGAGAACTAAACAAAACCTCGGTCATGAATTAGAAGTACAAACCGAAGATATGCAAAGACAAATGTTGGAGGATTTTGATATAAGCCAAGAGTAGACTGGTTTTCCTTTGCTAAAGTAAGGAAACTTTGCTTCCTTTGTGCCTATAAACAAACTAGCATTACATACAAGCTGCGTCATCCGCCGTTCTGCCTATGACAGATACCAGAAGTGAGAGAAAAGTGTTTATTACGTTTGAAACATGGATATTTTTCTTACAAAAACACATGGACTTGCTATGGGAGGCCTTTATTCACCCCCAGAGCGGTGTGAGGCATGTTTTATTATGGATGTGCGCACTTTATTTGACGACTTGTGGACTGTTCAACTGAAACAACCGCTGACTGCAATGATAGAGCTTGGAATAGCCAGGACAATTTTTAATATAACTCTGACTGGGTTTGTCTGAAGGAAGAAATTCATATACACCTAGGATGCTTTGAGGGTGAATAAAACACAGGCTAATTTTCATTTTTGGGTGAACTAACCTTTGTACTGCAGAGCATTTTACATCCAGTAAAGGGCGATATGGTGTAGCATAATGACTGTGGGCTATCCAGGATACTAACAATATAGCTTTTAATTGGCAAAGTGAAGACTCAAGAGAATTTAAGAAAGGATGACAGCCAGAATCACAAACAATCCAAGTCTGTTAAAAGTATGGTAGAGTGATTATCAGCCAATATCTGTGAATAGCTTTGGTCTATTCATATTAGACACAACAGGACTATATGTAAACTCTAATGCCATGACAAGATGCACATACTTCCATCTCGCACACGTACAATCTCCTGCCATCTTCACCCATCAGCCGCTTTTCCTCTGGCCAGTGCGACCCGGGGCTTACAGCGAGCCAGGTGGGGCTAATAGCCTCGGACCTTGAGCACAGAGGCCGAAATCATGCCGTGTTTCCATTCTCCGTCCAGTAGCCTCGTGGCACTCCTGTAAAACCCGCCCTAAACACGCCTTCACTGGACGACGTCACACAATTCAAAGTTCCACCAGCGAGAGGGAGATGAATGAAATAATAAATCGCTAAACAAATATTTCAGAAGTTGTCATTTAGTCTTTATTTACAAACTTGGACACCACATGCAGATATTGACTGACCACGAACAGGAAATAGAACTTACTTGCGGCATTTTTTATTCTTGTGGTCTTACTGTTTTTTCTTCTTTTTTTTCTTTGAAACAGTTACATTTTGGGCTAAAAGTGTGGATACAGAACATGTACCGAGTAAAATATTACTGAAAAATAATTAGTAATGCCTTACACAGCAAAAAGTAATCTGTTACTGTAATGCATTACTTTTGTAACGCGTTAAGGCCCGTTCACACTAAGGACAATAACTATAAAGATAACAATAAAGATATAGTTCTAAAAATCATTTTCAGTATTAAAGAAGTATTAGAGTCCACACCACAACTATAACGATAAAGACAAAGAAAAAGATATCGTTGGAATCACTTTCAAAACGAATTTTTTTCCAGCTGATGAACGATAAAAAATTGACAGCCAATCAGAATCCATCCTGCTGTAACGAGCTCGATAATTTAAAGCGCCAGACGAGCGTGCGCTTCGATTAAAAAAAAGATATCTTTCGCTGGAATGGACGCTAATATCGTTATCTTTATAGTTATCTTTATAGTTATCGTTCTTGGTGTGAACAGGCCTTTACTCCCAACACTGTTAAAATGTTCGATCACAAACTGACCTCATGTTTTACAGCTATTTTTTACAGAAACCAAATCTTTGTTATGGTTATTATCACTATATCAATCATCACATTTTGGGAGTGACTCCTTTATTAGCACACCCAAAGCAATAATTTAGGAGATTCGCTACAGACTGTCACTCCCATAATTTTGCAGTGTGCACTGTATATCACCACTGATAGCCATTTATGTGTGTCACACCTACAGCAGTCCTCATAAACTGCTCTAAATTACTCTCATGTCTGATTTGGACGTATGTAATTAACAAGCTCTTACTTTAATAAGCACAAAAATACAGTGGATGGTTTGAGATGTTAACATTGGGAGCTTGCCTAAAATGCTGTCTAAGTAGGCAGCTTACTAGGGATTGAGACAAAGCCACAGTATTGAGTTTCGCTTCCACACCCTGTGCTGCTGTGAGGAGTGTGTGTGTAGGTGGGGGCAGGGAGACTGAATGACGAACGCAGACAGAGAACGGCCCTGAATGTGTGTTTGTGTGGGTGTGTGCGGCCCTGAGCCGAGAGCAGCATAAAACAGATAACACCTGATCGGCTACTAAAACAAGTGTACAAGGTACACTGTGCAGAATGATCCCTTGTTATATCTGTTGTATAGGTGTACTTGTATGTAGCGTAAGATTTGCACATGGCCATACAATTGCACATTTCTACCAATAAGCTAAACTGAACAAAGGTCAAATTAATTTAATTCATCGTGCTAATAAAAAAAGGGTGTGCACAACAAAACTAGAAGATTTGGTATACAGTGAAAACGGTTTCTTTTATTATGTAAGATTTAAGTCACAAAACACTTGATGTTCAGGAGAAACGCACCACACCTGTTGCATTATCTATTGGATATATAATTGGAAACGTGTGATATTTGTTCTTGTTTATTGTAATATAGTTTCATACTTCTAGCCATTGTGATGAGTACATAGATTAGTGTACTAAATAATCAAGTTGCCACGGCCCATTTGAGATCAAATCTAAAGTCTCACTCATGCATGTTGAGGTGAGAGGAGTATTATGTTTCACAATAAATAAAGAAGTGACCATAATGGAGGGCAGCTCTTTAGCCAAAGTGCTTTCAGGAACAGAAACTGTAAAATAAATAAATAAATAAAGGAAGAGGAAAAGCCTGAGTTTTAGTGAGTACTCACCTGTAAAAAAGAAGTACACTTTAGCGTGATTACTCATTATGGAAATAATATATTTTAAAAGAATAAATTCAAGATGAGTGTTAATTGCAATTAAATGAAAATATATTATAGTTACATTTATGTTAAATGCATTTAGTTGAACTTAAGAGTGCCTATTTTGACCCTCTTTAGTAGGACTTCCTTAAGTGAAAAATAAATGTCCTAAAATGTATTTGAAATTCATTTATTTCATGCTAAGTATACTACAAATACATTTACATATTTATGTACTTAAACAATACCCTGCTATTGTACTTTTAGTATATACTTAACTGATATACTTAAAGTGGGCTAATTTGGAACAACTAATTTTATACTAAATGCTCTTTAACTGTGCAAAAGTAGTGCTGAAGTGCAACTCAAGATATACTGAAGTATATTTGATTGTGTTAAAATGGATCTATTCCAAGTATACTTCAGGTAGTCTTTAAATATATTGCATTTAAAGACCGATATTATTCAAAGATCATAAAATTCTCATCAATTAAAACACATTTTAGGCTTAATATTTAGAAATGTGCATTGTGCACAAGTACTACACCAAATAAAGTTTAATTACAGTTTTTATATCAGTAAGTCTCAAGCGATTTGTCAGCAAATATGTTATACTTAGTAAAAAAAAAATGTACAGTATTTCAAATATATTACTTTTTCACTAGGGTTAAGAACGTCTTTATATGTAATTTCTTTTGTTGTCACTGAAAAATGCTAAAACTGTTGAATGTGCTAATAAGCATTTATGGTAAACTAATATGTACTTTAATGTAATTTCTATGGAAACTTGTATTTCACGTACTATATTTGTAATTCCACATTTTAAATGAAGTTGCAATTTAGCACATTTAAAATATATTACATTTAATTCAGTTAAATTATAATCAAGTATTTTACATGTGCTTTAGGATGTTAGTCAACGCATCAAATCAAGTGTAGTTTTTCAAATCACACCCAAAGATTATTAAAATATTATTATTTAAAATGTAGACTGGTATAATAATTTAAAATAAAATTAAACTGTACTTTAAAGTACAGTACAAGTGCACATTTTGATACAATCAAGCACACTTCTTTTACACAAGGGCTAGAGAGCATTCGTGTCTAGGTTAACAAATATCACGGCTGTGTAACAATGCGTCCTCTGTCCAGCGGTGCTGTACTGCATATGAAGAATGTCTTCTGAGTCCGAGTGCGTCAACTGACATACATACGTCAATTATACAGTACAAGAAATCCTTGTTTTCGGATGTCTGGTGAGTTTTACAATAAGTGGACCTTCAGGCTATTATGGAATATAGAAGTATGCAGTCCATTCAGCATACAAATTAGATGTCTAGATGTGTGGGCTGGAAATCTGATTTATGTAAATATTATGTAAAAGTCAAATTGACATGATTTGTTGGTTTCCATGCCTACATTTATTGTGTAAAATCCATGTGCTGTAAATACCAGTGTCTGCATAAAATTCCAGATTATACATGGTCCGAAGAAAATGGGAAAATGGAACCATCTGTAAGATGCCTTCACCCACAAAGTGAATATTGTATATATGAACTCTTAGCTAAGTCTAGTACACCTCTCCTCAATAAGCCGCATGATCGTGAGTTATGAGTCAAGTTAATTCTTAGATTAAAGGTTTGTGCAAATGCTAGCAAACTATTTTATAAAACAAAACAGGTCTGTATGTTCCGAAATCTGCAGGATTATTCAACGTGTTCTCAAACTGCTTTGTAAATGTGATTGTTGGCTTGTTATCATAGCAGCACAAACGTAGCTATTTGTGGAATGTTGTTTTTCCTTGTATTGTTTCTCAAGGCAGTGTCGGGAACACTGGAATGTGGCTGTGGGAACGAGGGCCAGCTAGGTCGTGAACACTCTGACACAGATTGAATCCAGCATCTACCTGCTGCATGTGCCAGCAATCAGACAACCATTAGAAAGCACACAGATAAACAGGCCCTACTACCAAACAGCTGACGGTAGCTATTGACTTCCATACAATTTTTTTTTCCATACTATGGAAGTCAGTGGCTCCCGTCAACTGTTTGGTTTCCAACATTCTTCAAAATGTCTTCTTTTGAGCTCACCTTATCTTGAACATAAAACCTTCCATATTAAGCATGTAAATATTTTCAGTTGTCAATTTTGATTTCATGTTGACAAGGACAAACGCTTCGGTGAATCCCATTTGACATTAAAGCTTGCAAAGACACTGTGATCACAGGCCAAAATCTGCTTGAAGAGAAATGCACTGAGTGACCTCTGCTGGCTCTTACTGGAAACTTACAGCACAGCACATAACATCAGATCCAGCCTCAAAAAACACCAAAAGGCTTTAAAATGGTATGAAATAATAATAAAAATATCTCCAGTTTATTACCACTGTTTTGCAGCTGACGGTAGCTATTGAAAAAAAAAAAAAAAAAAAAAAAAAAAAAAAAAAATATAATATATATAAATAAATATATATATATATATTTTTTTTTTTTTTTTTTAGATTAAATAATCCAAAGGAAGACTTTAAGTATATAGATTTAAAGAAAGAAAAATTCAAGGAGAACATGTATCAAAGACTATCATTTATGCCATATTTCATTAGCATACAGTGAATTTCATAACTGATGTTCTGATAGGAAATCAATAGGAATTGTGTTTATTTTGTGGCCATAAGAGCCTCAGTAATCCACTAAATCCTGGATTTGGCTCTCCAGCTGGTTCCTCTCAGTTTCTGACCTTGCTAGAGAGATTAAAGCAGTGGACATTTCCTGACAAAGGCCCCACAGCAGACAGCCGCAGTGTCCCATGCACTTTAGGACATAGACCCCACATACATATTACATTGTATGTCTACTGTCAGAAAAGCTTCCTCCGTTTCTGACCTGATAAGACAAGGTTTGATTCTATTTTTTAATTGGTGGTCTTTAAACAAATGCAGGTGGATGTTCCAGTATCTAGTGGAAAACCTTCCTAGAAGAGTTTGCTTCTGTTATACAGCAGCAGCAACTGCTTTTTCTCCTCATACCACTGAAATTAAATGTTCATCAAGTCACAAGAGGTCAGGCTCTGATGGTAATTGATGATGATGGGGTCTGGCTCACTGTTCCAGTTCATCCTAAAGGTGTTCAGTGGGGCAGACGGCCAACATGGCAGATCTTCAAGCACTGTTTATCACTAAAGAGACCAGGCTCACCAGAAGAGTGCATATTTATCATACAGTTGTGAAAAAGAAGTGAGTTAATCTGCACTTGTAATGTAGTTCAACATTTTCAAGTATATTTTAAAAAGCTGGACTTGAAATACAATGAAAAATATACTAAATACAGGTGCTGGTCGTATAATTAGAATATCATCAAAAAGTTGATTTATTTCACTAATTCCATTCAAAAAGTGAAACTTGTATATTATATTCATTCATTACACACAGACTGATATATTTCAAATGTTTATTTCTTTTAATTTTGATGATTATAACTGACAACTAAGGAAAATCCCAAATTCAGTATCTCAGAAAATTAGAATATTGTGAAAAGGTTCAATATTGAAGACACCTGGTGCCACACTCTAATCAGCTAATTAACTCAAAACACCTGCAAAAGCCTTTAAATGGTCTCTCAGTCTAGTTCTGTAGACTACACAATCACGGGGAAGACTGCTGACTTGACAGTTGTCCAAAAGACGACCATTGACACCTTGCACAAGGAGGGCAAGACACAAAAGGTCATTGATAAAGAGGCTGGCTGTTCACAGAGCGCTGTGTCCAAGCACATTAATAGAGAGGCGAAGGGAAGGGAAAGATGTGGTAGAAAAAAATGTACAAGCAATAGGGATAACTGCACCCTGGAGAGGATTGTGAAACAAAATCCAGAAGTTACCAAAAGCTTTTGGTAACTTTTTAATCAGCATGGTCTGATGATCTGAGACATGATCTGGTATTGATGTTCTCAGAATGATCCAAGGAATATATCAAGACCATAAAAACATTTCGTTATATATTTTGAACAGAAGGCGGCGCTGTTCCGTTCGTTTTTATTTAAAAACCATTCAGAAGTTATCAGCAAAAAAATATATATTTGTTTTAATCCCTTGACCAGTAGGTGGCACAATGCCAAAACACTGCATGTAGTCTCAGGTGATGCTTATGATCATAGATATACATAATAAAGCCTTTATTATGTATATCTATGCTTATGATGACGTACCAAATTTGGTCAGAATATGTAAAAGCATTTTGGAGATATAGCCTCACGTCCATTTTGGCGTACTCTTTTTCGAATTGGTTTGCACGTTATCCGAGAACAGATGGATCTATCAAAAATATTTTAATCACTTTTAGTCGGAATGGTCTGAAGCAAATTTTGGAAAAAAAATATATTTAGTCACCTTTATTTATATAGCGCTTTAAACTAAACAGATTGTGTCAAAGCAACTGAACAACATTAATTAGGAAAACAGTGTGTCAATAATGCAAAATTTCAGTTTAAAGGCAGTTCATCATTGAATTCAGTGATGTCATCATGCAGCTCAGTTCAGTTTAAATAGTATCTGTGCAATAATTTGCAATCAAAGTCATCGATATCGCTGTAAATGAAGTGTACCCAACTAAGCAAACCAGAGGCGACAGCGGCAAGGAACCAAAACTCCATCAGTGACAGAATGGAGAAAAAACCTTGGGAGAAACCAGGCTCAGTTGGGGGGCCAGTTCTCCTCTGACCAGACGAAACCAGCAGTTCAATTCCAGGCCGCAGCAAAGTCACATTGTGCAGAGGACTCAACTGGTTCCTGTGGTCTTGTCCCGGTGTTCGTCTGAGACAAGGTCTTTACCTTATATATATATATATACACACACACACCCATAGATAGATAGATAGATAGATAGATAGATAGATAGATAGATAGATAAACTGTCTAGGATGATTTTGAAAAAAAAAAAAGATAGATAGATAGATAGATAGAAGATAAATAGATCCAAAAAATCTTGACCTGTAGAAATGTAAGTTTTGGTGTGCATTTGCATCCAAAAAATCTTGACCTGTAGTTTTGGTGTGCATTTGCCTCAGCATAAAAAAAAAAAAAAAAACATACAATTTTATACAACTTTATGGTTCAAAAGTTATTAGCATAAACATAAGTGCAACTTTGAGATGTTGGTGGTGCTAGAGGGTTTAAGTTAGAGACGACAAATTTGCTGTGGTTAATGTTGAGACTGTCCTCTATCTGTGTGCCAAACTTCACAACTTTCTGTTTCTAGAAAGTGGTTCTATGGGCTGCCATAGTCTCAAGAGTGGAATATGAAGAAGAAGAAGAAGAAGAACAAGAAGTGGAAGTGGAAATGAAAAGTGGTAGTAGAAGAAGAAGAAGAAGAATTTTTATTAAAAGAAGAAGATGATGATGATGATGATGATGATGATGATGAAATGGATACGAGAGGTACCTGCGGTGCTTAGCACCTGAAACTGAAGGCTACTTAAGTGTACTTACTGTATAGACAGTGTACTTAGATGTTTATTAGACTTTGTACACTTAAGCCCACTTTTATTGCACCTTGTAAATAATGTCAAAAATAAATGTTTTACTTCAAAATACATTTTAAATCACTTTTAGTATTCCTTTGTCATGTTTTTAAGAAGTGTGGACTAATATACAAAACCATGCTAAAGTTAATATATTTTAATTACAACTTCATTATGTGTAATTACAAAATATTTAAATACACAACATAGAAATCACATAAATCTCTTTTAGTTAACCAAAAATGCTTGTCAGTACATTCAGAAGCATGTTTCAAACATAATAAAACTAATTAAGAAATTACATGTAATGCTAATGTTTTAATGTACTTAAATCCTACTTAAGTGGTTAAAATCACATAGATTCATATTAGTTTAATATTGCATTTAATATAATATATTTTCATATATAAATATATATATAGCAATCGTGTTTTTGCAAACATTAGATTTAGTTTGCACTTAAGTATGTTTATTTAAAGTATATTATTTCCATAACAAGTCTCTTTTTAAAAGTGTACTAAATTGTACTTCTTTTTTGACAATAGTATGTATATTTATCTGATTTTACAAAATCTGTAGCACACATTTATTCTCTCTCCCTCTAACAGACTTAGTCTATCATATGTTAAGTGTTGATACTCATCTCTAGTGAGCACAGTGTGACAAAATCTAAAGCAGCTATGACAAATGCAACAACAAGTATTGAATCATGCATCTTAAATCTAGAATCTCCACCTCTTCCACAACCCTCTGTGTTTTTCCAGCAGTCAGAGTAATGAGCCCTTGTCTTCATCTGTTCCCAGAGTTTAGAGCCGCCTCCAGCTGTCTCCAACCAAAAATCAAAATGTAAGGAACAATTTCCATGTCACAAAGTGGACGGTAGCTATAATTTCAAAGCACCTGCTCTGAACTGAAATACACAGGGATTTAATTAGAGTGATATCAATCTCCCAATTATCATCAATACCATTGGACTGGATGAGAGGCAAAATTAAGGCCTTGTCAATTGTTAACTTTTAAATGGACAAGTATATTCAGTTTAGCAATGATAAGGACGAACACTTTATTTTAACCAGTTACATCGATAATTCAGCTATGACTAAGTGTATGAAATTGTGATTCAGCCATTAGATGAGTCATGCGAGTCTCTCCGACAGCATTCACACATTAGTTCAAACTCACTGCCGTCATTTGTTTAAGTTGGGACGGTGTTAAAGCTGATGGAGTCACAGAGTTTAGCAACATGACCTCACATGAACGGTAACACCACCAGATGACAATATTTACGAACAAAGCTCCATTTCCCAACATGACAGGAACAAATCCCCTGTGGTCCTCTGTACATTTACAGTACATCACACCAGCTCAAGCTACAAACCGGAGTATTCAGGTTCAGAAATTCCTTTCCCATCACTACCCTCTTCCTGGACACAGTCTTTCTTCTGACTCAACATAGTGACAAAATCCTACAATCTCTTCCTTAATCTGGCAGCCTAGAGAACATGCTAACCCTGGACCAATGCCAGCCCACCTACTGCACGCAATAAATGTGCACCTTTAGAAGAACACTGTTTTTCTTTACCACTGTGAATCCACTGTGAGTTCCTGGTGAGGTACTACAACATAACCCACAATCCTGAAGCTGAGTTCCACATTAACTAATTTGAGACATAGAAAAGGGAACTGCAAGGCTAAAATTACCAGGTGACATTTCTAATCTTACAGAAAAGCGGAAGAGCTAGTGTTGGTATTTTCTGATAAGCATTTAACATACATTAAAGAGACACACTGTAAACATCCAGTCAGATGTGTTTACATCATTACAGTGAACTGAGTCTTCATAAGTACACGCTTGCTTTTTCATCATCATGATGCACTTTTTAATGTTTAATGCTTTGAATCATCTTAGGGCTTGTTGGTTTGGTTAATGGCTTAGAACTTGTTGTTTTTGTATTGTTTTTCTTCTGAAATGCCTAACATAGTAATGAAAAATGCATTCAGAATCAAGACCACTTACAGTATGAAGTAGGCTGTCTATAGCAATAAAAAAAAATATCTAAAAATCACACTGACTTGTGGCTTCGGCAGGAGAATAAAGCATTGCTTATCAGTTTTGAAGCTTGTCATGAGTTTATCTTGTTGACTAACATTAGCATTGGTGTTGGTGAACTTGAGACAGCTTAATCAATCTGACTCTGCAGCAGCCTAAATTTAAACAGCTGGTTTTGTCTGGCCAGAGGAGACCGACACACTATTTTGACACACTATTGCCCCGTTTAATACTGTAAAGCTGCTTTGACTATTTGCATTGTAAATGCACTATAGTGACTTGACTTGACTAGACTTGACTTGACTTAAGTAAAGACCATCTCTTAAGACTTAGACCAAGAAAAGACTCAAGACCTATGGTGAGTTCAAGTTAAGTTGAACGCACATTAAGGCCACCACAAAGTCGTTATTATGAGAGGGACACTCAAAATTTTCTGAATTTTAAATTGTGAGAAAAAAGTGAGAAAGCATGTCGGATGCAATGGATGCAGCAAATGACTATAGATATGCAGCATCTGTACTGATGGTAAATTTGTTGAAATTAAAAAAAAAATAAATAAATAAATAAATTGTCATGTACAATAAAACTATATGTTGCATATACAACATATATCATTGTACAATTACTAAATTGATTCAGTTATATCACAATAATAAATTGAATAAAAATGGGAAAAAAGCAAAAACACAACGATACAATTGTGTATAATTGTCATTGTGTATTAAAAACACAATGACACAATGATTCAGTTGTACATTCAACTATTTTTTTTAACTCTACATCTACAAAATGATGAATAAAGAATGTGCATATTTAGTTGGACTTCAGCATTACTTCTGCACAATTAAAAAGTCCATTAAGTACAGAATTAGTTGTTCCAGTTTAGCAGACTTTAAGTATACAAGTTTAGTATATACTAAAAGGACAATTGCAAGGTATTTTTATTAAGTACATAAATATGTAAATGTATTTGTAGTATACTTAGCATAAAATAAATGTATTTCAAATATTATATTTATTTTTTACTAGGGTGCTAATAAATTGTATTTTGTGTGTATATATATATACTCTTTAAAATTTGAACTACACTACAAGTGTGCATTCATTACTGTTAAGTACACTTTGAACAAGTGGGGGCTGAATCTTTTGAGGTTTAAAAAGGAAAGCAAAAGCACTATAGAATCAACAAGTTATCATAACTGTATGATCATGTTATTGGAGTCGCTTCAACCCACGGACATGAATAACAAATCGTGGCAACAGTGTTAAAGTAGCCCAATTCCAAGGGAAAACTGCAGACTTGGCAACACTGTCCGTACTTTTGAGTGGAACAGACCAGTTATTCTTCAAAATATCTGCCTTTCTGTTCATTTTTGGATGTACTGTTACTGTAAATTGAAAGACAGAGACAAAAACACTAAGTAATAAGACTTAAACAAACACTGTTTGTGATCTTGAGGCTTTTGGTGAAGACTCTTGAGCACTGGGTCTGAGGGATTACATCTGCCTATAGTCCTTAATGACATTAACTGATCTCTTCCCTCAGCTCCTGCCTGCGAGACTAAAGATCATGTAAGCTGACCATAAAGATTCATTAGGCAGAAACAAATTCCAAACAAATAAAAATACTGTTGCACTCCACATGATGGCTTCTCAAAGTGATGTAAATAATGGGTGACTATAAAACCTATGCCTTAACAATGCTGCTTATTGGTTCAGGTAAAAAGAGCCCACCTCCAAGTCTGTATGATATTCTGGTCTCATATGTCCCTTCTTCTGTGCAAGACAGCTGGAATTGTCTCATTTTATCATTCACCAGTCAATTTATTATTATTTGGTTGCATAAAGTAACAGCACAATGCTGAGCAGTAGTAATCATGATAAGCAATGGCTCTGCTAACCAGAGAATCAACAGAAAATATATTGGTTAAGATTACAATGCCTCAAAGATCAGACAGCTCTTACCTGAAAGACTCCTTGGTAACGATGGACACAAGAAGGCTTGAAAACTGGACACACACAATTCACTAACACTCCCCATGATCTCAGGACAAATGTTTTTTTGCTCTCTGTTTGCTGTTATTCTCCCTTCCCTAATTTCAGCGTGCGGGTCAAGCTACACACACACAAACCAGCCGCCTGTCATGTCTCAGTGTCTCACAGCGTTTGCTCTGTAGTCCACATGTCTCGTCCTCTTCCTTATTAAGTCGTCATATTTGTGTGTGTGTTTTTGCCTTGCTTGATAATCTTAACTTCTCTTTGACACTTTCAGTACTTCTCAATGCGATTTGGGGGTTGTTTCCTCTTTCTCAACTTGCCGTAAGAACTGCAACGCTTCTGTTCCCCTCTCACTGCTAATAATGTCTCGCTCCACTTCTCTGCTCCTAATCTGCCTCTTTCTCTCACACACACTGACTCTTAGATCGTTTGAAGTCTGCACAGACACAAAAGAAAAAAAGGAAAAGGACAAAAAAAAAACAAGGTAAAATTAGGTCTGTTTTTCTAAATCAAGATTTTTTTAAATTAGAATTTATCACAGGTACATTCTAGACATGTACATTCCAGTCATCCTATGAATAATTAATACTGAACAACTCATTAATGAACAACACTTTTCTAGGTCATGTGGGCTACTGGATAATCATAACTAATAGATAAATTGCCATTTGCTTTAGCAAAATCCAAATTTCAGTTATGAATCTCTAGATGGCGCAGCCCGATAGGCCAAACTCATTCTGGCACAATGACATCATCACATGAAGCAGCTGATTGGTTCTTTCTGTATCAGCAGCCAATGAGCTCGCTGCTCAATATTCAAATACTTGTCTAGTGCTTGTCTAGTGCTTGCCATAAGATTTGGAGCACACTTTGGAAACCCTCCTCCTTCCCCAGCTCCACCTGTATAGATATGCTAAAGGATGATTCATGTATGTCATATATGGAGATGACATGCTTTTAGGTCCGGCTCCAGTTTGATTGGCAATGCCTATTTTTGCCACCCAATCATTTCTCAATATAAATGTCCCGCCCCACATTTCTTCTTCATTTTAAATATCCTAGAAATACATCATATTATCAAAGTACAATGTCTTTTTTCAATTTTACATTATTTAATGTTTACTGTTGTAACATATGTTGTACACATGTTCTGTTTCTTTCTGTTAAATGTATAACATTGTGCACATTCAGTTGTCTTTTCCAACTATATCATGTCTGAGGTTGACATTGTGATCTTATATTATGTGAACAAAACAACTCACTTACCCACAGCTGCAATTTACTCCTCCAAAGACATTTTAACAACTTTATGTCTTGTTAAACCTCTGAATACTATCAACTATACTGTTGCTTGGCAACATGTGGCAGAAATACCGTGGTACTGGGTGGTAATCAGTAAACTGCTGGTTTGTTGTTTTATCTAATATTTCACTTTGGAAAACACATATGGAAACAGCTATTGCACATTTGTCTGCCAGAGCTATTTCCTCCCTTTCATTTTTTTTAAGCAATACATGCACTGAAATGTGACGTGTAACAAATGGCTCACTGAAAGAGACACTGTTCTCACATATCTAAAACATTACATGCCTCAGTAGAAATCATGAGTACAGAGAGCATGAGAGAGACACTGGGGGACAAAAGTCATGCGTGAGCTGCATAGTCAGGGACTGAAAATGCTGCAGCTGCACGTTAAACACATCACAGGACAGCACAGCCCTTTCTGTCAACTCAGCACCGCTCCTCACATCTGGGAACACACAGACTCCCAGGGAACACACATAGTGGTAAAAAAATAAAATAAACAAAAAATGTATAGCCTAATGCACTGTAAGTCGCTTCGGAAAAAAGCGTCTGCTAAATGCATAAATGTAAATGTAAATCTGACTGTCACTTTCCTTTGAGCTGCCATTTATTCTGCATCTCTGAAGACATGCAAACAATCAGGCAAAAGAAGATTCATAAACAGCTCTGAAAGTCTGAAGCAGCTCTTTAGAGGTCAAACAAAGCTCCCACATCTGATCAATGAACTCATGAATTTCCACCGTGTATTATTATTATTAATATTTTTATGTCACTATGAAAATGGAATTGAGCATGCAGTGTAGGCTATTTTGTCACTCTCCATCTCTTTGTGAAATTTCACCCATACAACGCATTTGTAAAGACGCATTGTTTTTTGTTTCTCCCATTTTGGAATATTCCACATGTGTGTGATTTTCAATGCGTTAAAGTCGATAGAATAAATGACAGAAGTTTTCTTTAACAGCCTGTTTGTCTGTGTTTTTATTTGAATCACTTGTGTCACGTACATGAGCAAAGGTCTGACTATCATTTTCACAATTCAACTAAATCTTACTGACCGAACTTTCCAGTAAAGTTACTAACCATAGCCAATTTTTACTTCTAACTAAAAATAAGTTGCAATTACTGTAGAATTGTCTGTGCTTTCCCATAAAATTTTATCTGTATACAATTTGTATAATCTGTACAATTTATTTGTGCATCTGTGCAAATAAACTTCTTAAAGAAGGAACTACTTCTTGGACTAGAATATTATATGCAATACATTATTTGATTTTGCATAGATTTAAAGATGGCAGAGCCCTGAATATCATTGATTTATTTATAATTCCAGGGCTGTCAAATGATTAATCACATCCAAAATAAAGTTTTGTTTTACATAATATATGTGCAAATATACTGTGTAAAGAAGGAACTATGTATACTAGAATACACACACATGCATGTATATTTAAGAAGAATATGTTATGTTTATATAATATATATTATATATATAATATAAATATATAAGAATATAAATATATATTTTCTAAATACATAATTTATGTGTGTGGCAAATATACCCTGTACACACATACATATCAATGTAAACAAAACTTTTATTTTGGATGTGATTAATCGTGATTAATCATTTGACAGCCCTATATAATTCACATTGAAAAATACACACGCACCATGCACATTTAGATCTTATCCTGAGTCATCTCAAAAATAATCATAACATTAATGTCTATGCAGTAATGAGTTTTCCCCTGTTACTTTTAGTATTCTAAAATGCTGATGAAATGCAAAACAGGATACTTCAATTATGCTACAATGTCGCCCCTCAAAGGCCATCAAATGTAATAACATCAAACATGTGCTGAGAATAAATAACAGATAATTTTTTTTTTTTCTTCTTCCAAAACATTTGTCCTGTACTCAACTTCACGTTCAAGCCTCTTCTTAGAGATGCAAGGCTGATACAGCAGAACTATGATTTCAGTAACTTATTATTTAAATCAGGCGTCTTCAACCATGCTCCTGGAGACCAGTTTAGCTCATTAAGGTACTTAAGATCATGAGAAAAGCATGTTGGAGCAGGTTGGAAATAAACTTTGTGGTACCGTGGATATCTGGAGCAGGAATAAAGACCCCTGATTTCAATATTTTAGTGAAAACCTATGCCCAATCCTTGAAATGATCCAAGCCCCTTTTCATGAGCTGAGCAGAGGTAGGGTACAATGTGAATTAGATTACATTAGAATATTTTCAGGTCCCAAAGAATAGAATAGAATAGAATAGAATAGAATAGAATAGAATAGAATAGAATAGAATAAAATAAAATAAAAATTGTTTGAATAGTAGTTTTTATTTATTTATTTTTGAAATCATACATATTATTTAGAGAATGAATATCAATATTCTCTTACTTCCTCCTTTGTCAACATTAGTGTTTTTGGGGCACCTTTAATGATTTTTACCCCAAATATTATTCTTATAGTCTTTTATCTCACAATGTATTTGGTAATTTCAGATTTTTTAATTAGCAACACTAATCTCTATTGGCCAGCATTTTAACCACAGATAATTATAATCTAATAGTTCTGGAAAAGCCGTACTGTCAGACTCATGGACCTGTTCTGTTGTGTTTTCTTCCCTCATGTGCCTGTGACCTAGTTTTCCCTCGTGTTTGTTTGTATCATTATGTTCAGGTGTGTCGTGTCAATTATCATTTGCCCTCCTATTTAAAGTGTAGTCTGTCCTGTCTTCTTTCGTCCGGTATTGTTGATGTGTATGTTGTGTTGTGTGTGCGCTTCTGCCTTCTGTGGATGTACCTTACTTTTGGATTTATTAAAGACTGTTTGAATTCATCTTCTTCTTCCTGTGTTCACTGTACGCCGCACCCCGTGACAAATACGTTGTATGATAGCATTAAGATTAATTCATATTGAAAAATTGAATTAAACCATTAAAACTATACTTCAAGCAGACTCTGTTTTCTACTTCATTAAATTAATTTAAACTATAATCCAGCATCCTGTTTTCTGCCTCAATTTAAATTCAAGAACTGGACTGAAATTTCAGAGTTATTCTGTATATAAATACATAAACTGGTAGGAAAGCAGTGCTAAAGAACCTCCTACGCAGCCTCCTGTCCTCCTCACACACAGATCTGTCAACACAGAAAGAACAGCTCAAACTGCACACAATCTCACATTCTGCCATGCTTTAATCAATCTTTAATTCTAGATTTTATTTAATGAATATTTAATTCTGGATTTTATTTATTTTTTTGTTTTTCTTTAATCAATCTTTAATTCTAGATTCCTTAATTCTAGATTTTATTTATTTATTTATTTTTTCACTTTTATATTTTCATAAATAAGTAGTTAGTATATATTTATTGCAGTTTTGGTGTTACTTTAGTTTTTAGATGTTTCTGTGGTTTTTCGTTTTTTTTTTGTGTGCATTCAAGAGAAGAGCTGATCTACAGTCAGGTTCAACACTGAGAGTTGATCTGAGATTGTGACCTCTAGTATTGAGTTACAACACTGACCTCACAACAGACGTTACCTGACCAGACAAAAACACACTGTTCCTCACCAGTTTGCTTCAGACATTTATTCATGTTTCCCATGTTTTTATTTTACATTATGAATCTCAACAAACAGGTTTGGTGTTTTGAGAATTTATGAAATGACACAAATATGACTTATGAATAACGTTTGTATGCCAAAACAAAACAAAAAAAGTAAATGAACAAATCTCATTCTTGACTTGCAGGTAACAAGATGCCTCAAATTTGAAACTCAGAAACATACAAAGTGCATTTAGGTCTAGTGAGTTCAGGTCATTCAAAACATTGAAGGTCATAAACATATAGCCAAGTCGCTGAGTTCAATTTAATTTGATTTTTAAATTTCCTGAAGAAAAGTGTACTTTCTCATTCAAAAGTTATTGTCACAATTCTAGGATTTGTGGGTGGTTGTCAGGATGTTTATATGTGGTTGCTGTGGTCTCTTTCTGTTTAAGTCTACTGGATTTTTTCTAGAGTTTTCCATGGATTTATCATACTAACTAGATTGTCTCAGTGAACTATCAATCAAACTAACTGCAATTAACCATGTGATTTCCATGAAGACGCTACATCAGATGGCATCCTGTACAAAGGCACTTGCCACAACTTTTCTATTTTGGGATGCATTCTGCTCTCAGCAAACTGAGCAATGAATAATTCAGAAGAGTCTTTCCATCACATGAACATCATAAAACAGCACACGCTATCCTGAAGAAGAGCATTTTGAAGCTTGTCAGTCTCGTCATGATCAACACACTCCATGTTTACACAAAGTAGGTTAATGTTTTTATTGTTGATTTGTTTTCATTTTTATTCAGAAGTTACTGAAGTTAGAACTCTGAGTAAATAGTATCATTGTATTGGCATCCTGTTTTCGTCAACAAAGTTGTACTGTGAGTTTATGTGAGCTTTGTGGAAATTTTACATTTTTTATTCTTTTTTTTTATATAGGTGAGACAGAGGCTACAAGGACTTTGTAAAGTTTTGCACCAAAATTCCCATAAAACAAATGTGACCCTTGACCACAAAACTAAAGCAGCGAGAAGTAGCACAGGGTATATTTGTAGCAATAGCAATACATTGTATGGGTCAAAATGATTGATTTTTCTTTTATGCCAAAAATCATTAAGATATTAATTAAAGATCATGTTCCATGAAGATATTTTGTAAATATATTAAAAACATCACTCCTGATTAGTAATGTGCATTGCTAAGAACTTCATTTGGACAACTTTAAAGTTGTATCTCAGCCAAATATTGTCCAATACTAACAAACCATACATCAATGAAAAGTTTATTTATTAAGCTTTCAGTATGACTGGTTTTGTGGTCCAGGGTCACAAATGCTTGTTATCTATAGCAGTGGTCTGTTAAATATATGGTTGTAAAAAAATAAATGAATTGTCAATTCTGTCAAACTAAAATTTCAATATATATTCCTGTAATAGCTGGTGTTTAAAGTGAACACAATAAAAACATGCTGACATATATTGTGATAGCCTAATGGTTTAACTATTTAATGAAAGTACTGTAGCTTTTAACTGAAAAAAAAGAAGTGTGCTTATGCTTATGTACTGAATGTAAATGCATAATGTATGTCAAAAATTTAAAAAGTATGTTAAAAAAAAACTGTACATACAGATAATAGCCTATTATGAAATTAAAGGCCACTTAAAGGGATAGTTCTCCCAAAAATGAAAATTCTGTCATTAATTACTCACCCTCATGTCGTTCCAAACCCATAAGACCTTCGTTTTCGTAGCCTCATAAATTTACGGTTGAACCACTGAACACAAAAATAACTTAATTTACGTTTCAAAGATGAACAAAGATCTTATGGGTTTGGAACAGCATGAGTAATTAATGAAAGAATTAACTATCTCTTTAAGTGTACACTCCACTTAAGAGAGCACACTTTCATCAGTATGTTTCATAACACACTCAAGTACTCCTTTAAAAGAAATCCACTTTGCAACAATATCAAATTAAAAGCTTTACTTTAAAGTACATTTTAAATTGTTGTATTTTAATAATCTTTTGTTGTGATTTAAAGTAGTTAATTTTTAATGTGTTGACTAACATACTAAAGCACATGTAAAGTACTTGATTATAATTTGAACTATAGTGTGTGATTTGATATTACATTTAAAGTTAGTATATTTTATGTACTAAGTTGGAACTTATTACAATGTGTAATTTAATATATACTGTAATAAAATAGCCTATATTTAAATAGGCCTATATAACATATTAAAATTACAAATGTTCACCTAAGTATAAAGCTACCTCGTTCTACCCTACATCTCTTATGTTTAATATTCTTAAAGGCTATAAGGAAATGAGCTTGAAGCTCTTCAATATTTCAGGATCCACGGTACATCTAAAGGACCTGTTTGAAACATGACCAAAACTTAAAACATCCGAATCCTCAGAGATATCAAACATGTTTCCCAAGCAAATAAAGCATGTGAAATCAACATCCCAGCACTGCGAAACGAAACCAGAAACATACAGCATGTACAGTATGTCCTCCATGCAGTAAAATCACAGCCCTGCAAAGCCAGTGAAGCAGACACTGAAGCGCGTGTCCTACCGTAACTCTCCTCATCCATCTCCAGTGAACTGACACTGACGCAGGAGTAGTGAAGGTGCGTCTCTGAGCGCCTGTCAACAGTAACATCGAGATCCACCTGCTCTCTTCTGCCCAGCTCATGCATTCTCTCTCTCTCTCTCTCTCAATTCAATTCAATTCAATTCAATATGCGCTTTATTGGCATGACAATTGTTACAATGTATTGCCAAAGCTACATTGAATCTATATACATGCATGTATATACATTTAAAAAGTAGAACAAATAACATTTTAAAATTCTTCAAACAATTTATAATTCAATGTGGTGTGCGTGTGTGGTGTATGTTTGTGTGTTTGTGTGTGTGTGTGTGTGTGTGTGTAGGCGCATCACTGATTTGTTGACTCCTCCCTCTTTTTGTGACAGGCATCAATGTATCTTGCTGCTAGTAAGATACAGTCTTGTTTTTTCACCTAATAAATACTGAAGTTGTGTTTTCTTGTTCAACATTTTGAAGTCAGGGTAAAGTATTTCAAATTTGGGATAAAATTTATTTCTAATTTCTTCATAGTTAGAGCAGCTGGTGAGGAAGTGTTGCTCTGTCTCCACTTCCCCATGATTACAGTAAGGGCAGATACGGCTCTCTCTGGGCAGCCAGTGTTGTCGATATCTGCCCGTCTCTATAGTCAGAGTATGACTGCTCAGTCTGTACCTCGTCATCTGTCTTTCTTAATTTACAGTCTTTCACTGTACTCAGATATTCTGCAATTGCGTAATCTCTATTTAGGACCAAATAACATTCAAGTTTACTTAGATTTTCTGTTGTTTCAGTTTAATAAGTTAGATAATGTTCTTTTTGTGCTTTTATTATTTGGTTGGGCCAAATTGTGTGGATGGATATTTCAGAGTCCTGATGCTGATCGTGTTAGTTTGCTTCTGCAGCTTCAGGATCATCTGAATCAGGGGACTTTTTTCAGGGTTCACTTCATGGGTTTTAAGGGCTTTAAAATGGTAAGAGTTGGGGGTCGCTCATTTTTAGGTGTTTCCAAAATTTGATGGCTCGTTTTTCAATGTGCATTAGTAGAGGGTATTGGCCTAATTCTGCCCTGAATGCGTTGTTCGTAGTGTTCCTCTGGACTCTGAGGAGACTCTTACAGAACTCAGCATGCAGGGCTTCAATCGGATTTTTGGTCCCATTTTTCAAATTCGTGATTCAGGAGAGGACCCCACACTTCACTGCCATATAATGCAATAGGTTCAATGACTGATTCGAATATTTTTGAGCCAGATTCGAATTGGTATTTCAATTTGGATAGATTTTTTGATGGCATAAAAGGCCCTTCTCGCTTTCTCTTTCAGTTCATTCACAGCCAAATTTAGTTTACCAGTTGCACTCATCTTCAGCCCGAGGTGTGTGTAGTTTGTGGCATGTTCTATTTTGGTCATACCAAGAGTGAAGCTGTGTCTCTTTCCCTGAACTCTGGGTCTCTTCTGGAATGTTAGTACTTTAGTTTTGTTGGGATTAATGGTCAGGGCCCAGGTCTGACAGAACGTGTGCAGGACGTCTAGGTTCTGCTGTAGACCCTCTTCTGTTGGAGACAGCAGAACCAGATCATCTGCAAACAGCAAGAGCTTTATGTCGGAGTCATGTAGTGTGAGGCCAGGTGCTGCTGATTGTTCTAGGACTGTCGCTAATTCATTAATGTAGATATTGAAGAGGGTCGGTGATAGTGGACAGCCCTGCCTCACACCCCGCCCTTGAGTGAAGAATTCTGTTCGTTTATTTCCAATTTTAATTGCGCATTGATTCTTTGAATACATTGTTTTTATAATATTGTATGTTTTACCCCCAATACCTGATTCTAGAAGTTTTGACAGCAGACCTTTCATGCCAAATTGAATCAAAGGCCTTCTGGAAATCTACAAAGCAAGCAAATATTTTGGATTTGTTTTGGTTAATGTATTTGTCGATCAAGGTGTGTAGGGTGAAGATGTGGTCTGATGTTCTATAATTTGGTAAGAATCCAATCTGACTTTTGCTGAGGACATTGTGCTCGGTGAGGAAGTGTACGAGTCTTGTGTTGATGATATTACAGAACAGCTTCCCCAGATTACTGCTCACACCAGATGCCTCTGTAGTTGTTTGGGTCTGATTTGTCTCCACTCTTGAATATGGGCGTTATGAGTCCTTGATTCCAGGCTTCAGGGAAATGACCAACACTCAGAACCAAGTTGAACAGTTTTAGTAGAGCCGATCTTAATTTGTGCTCTGTGTTCTTGAGCATTTCATTGAGGATGCCATCTGGTCCACTTGCTTTTTTGTTTTTTAGGGCCTGGATTTTATCAATCAGTTTGTTTTCTGTAATGGGTTAGTCTAATGGGTTTTGATATTTACCTATTGTATGTTCCATATGAATCATTTTTTCATATTTTTGGGTTTGTTCTGGGTTTATTGTAATTTCACTATAAAGTTGTTCAAAGTGATTTTTCCAGGTGTCTCCATTTTTTTGTATGGCTGCTTGTTCATGATGTTTTTTATGCAAGTGATTCCAGTTGTCCCAGAAATTGTTAGAATTTACGGATTCTTCAATAGTTTTGAGTTGATTTTGGATGTACTGTTCTCTCTTTTTTCTGAGTGTACTTTTATATTGTTTGAGTTCTTCACAATATTGATGGCGTAAATCTGCATTGTTTGGATGTCGGTGTTTTTGATTTGACAATTGTCTTAATTTTTTCCTCATGGTTTTACAGCCTAAATCAAACCATTTTTCATTTTTCTTGTGTTGTTTTATGGATTTTCTTAGAGAATGTGAGGTTAGATAAATTGGCCAAATATGTAAATATATAATTTATGTTCTCCACAGCCAGATGGACACCATCTCGATTATGAGGATAAATTCTGCCTTAAAAAATTGTCTATAAGTGAACACACTTTTGGATGGCCAATTGCTGTCACATATTTTTCTGTGCTGTTTTGTGCCCATCTGTAATTCTCTATAATGTTGTACAGCTTACTGGGTTGTGAATGTATGTCCGTATTTGTTGTCCTCTTTATGTAAACAGTAACTTGACTGTGGTCTGATAGGGGTGTTAGTTGGTTTGACTGTGAATGCTCTGAAAGAGAATGGATCTAAATCTGTGATCATGTAATCTACTGTTGAGCAACCATGAAATGAACTGTAGGTGTACCTTCCAAGAGAGTCTCCTCTCACCCTGCCATTGACCAGGTACAGACCGAGGCTTCGACAGAGCTCCATCAGAAGCTTCCCGTTTTTATTCACTTGGTCATCAGTGTTATTTCTTGGGAAGTTTACAATATTTTGTGGGAAGCTCTGTCCAAAAATATGGTTATTCCCATTATCTGTGGTGTAGTCAGGAAGAGACCCTGTCCTGGCATTTAGATCTCCACAGATCACACACTTCCCTGGGCCTGGAAGTGGTTTATTTGACTGTGGAGAGATTCAAAGATGTCCTCATTATAGTATGGAGATTCAGAGGGAGGAATATAGAGAGCGCATAAGAAAACATCTTTAGTGGTTTGGGTAAGGTGCTTGTTGATTTTGAGCCAGATATGTGATTCTTCTTTTTTAATTGTTTGGATGTATTTGTCAATTTCTTGTTTGTGCCAGATTATGATGCCCCCTGAATCTCTTCCACGTGTGATTTTTTTCATGTTTTATAGAGGATAAAAATATTTCACAGTATCCTGGAGGACAAAGAGTGACTTCATCAGTTTTGCGCCATGTTTCCTGTAATATTATTATGTCCATGTCTGAAATGTTTTTTCTAAAATCTGAGGTTTTAGTTTTGTAGCCAAAACTGGATGAATTAATGCCTTGTATATTCCACATTGTAATAGTTAATGATCTCATTTTGTCAACAAATGTAAAAAAAATTCAATTCAACAAATCTTAATATTGCTCTAGAGTGATACAAACCCAAGTCCAACACAGTATCAAGGATCAAAGAGTATGTGTATACATTGAATGTGTTTTTTTTTTTTTTTTTTTTTTTTTTTTTATACAGTACATATATTGTGTGTATGTCTGTTACTCACTACTACTGTTCCAGCCGTGTGTATATAAGTCTGAGCAGGTCCTTAATCTCTAGCAGGTTGGTGTGGTTTGGCTCTTTTAGGGCTGCAGCATAGCTCCTCTGCTCCTGCTGTTCGGGCCGGTGTGGGTGTGGACCGGGTTGCTGCTCTGATGAGATGATGTCGTTCCTCGCTGGAGCTGCTCTGGGTCTTTTGTGGTTGTGTTGATGTTGGTCCCAGGAGAGAGGGCCCTGTGGTGCAAGGTACTGTTGGGGTCTCAGCTGCTGTGGTGTAGGCTGATGGTAGTAGAGAGCAGGTTGTGAAGGTTGAGGTCCAGGTACAGGTCCAGGACGAGGCTGAGGACGAGGTCCAGGACGAGGCTGAGGACGAGGTACAGGTCCAGGGCGGTGGGGTGGGGTGGGGTCATAGTGGTAGGGTTTGTACAGTACTGCTTAGCCGAGCCTGGAGAGATGATGTTCTGTGGTGCTGCTGGGGGAAAGCTTCTCACTGGCTGAAGGGCAGTGGTTGCTCTGGCACTCTTTGGGGGGCTGCCAAGGGTTCGGCCCAGGGCCGCGTCTTTAAGTTTTTGGCAAACACACAAACACTGACTTTACGGAGGTGGACATGGTCGTAGAGGTGGCCGAGGTCCAGTGTAGGATGATGTGCCAGAAGAACATTTGGCATTCCAGCACATCTACGTGAGATGTCTGCATTTACTCTTTGTATGGTGCGTGGATGGAAGTCTGATCTGGGGAGGATGGTGGAGATAACTACTCTTGAGGTAGGGAAGGTTTGTGTTGCTTTCATGGCCACCCGTGTCACTGAATCTGCCACTCGCTCTTGTTGTGCCCGCAGGTCATTCGTGCCAACATGGATGATGATGTGGCTGGGTTCACCCAGGTTCTCCTTGTTCAGTTGTTGTAGGGCAATATCTGTTTTTGGGCACCAGAGTTTTAATGTTTTGTGGCCAGGAAAGAGCTGTTTCTCATTGATGAATTTGCCATTTGAATCAATTAAAATGATGACTTCTGCTTTCTGTGGGTGACTTCCTTGCTCTTGGGGGCCCTCGGGGGGCTCTGCCTGTGGTGGCTGTTGGAGTGCTGGACTCCGGTGTTGGAGTGTGGGCTGCTGCTGTCTGGGTGCTGGGAGAGCTGGGCCGCTGCTTACAGATACGGCTGAGGCTCTCTGTCTGTTCTCTCAGGCTTTGTATTTCTCCTTCTCTGAGCAGCAGCTCCTGCCTGACTGTTTCCAGTTCTTTATTCAGGGCATTTCTGTCTTGCTGTAGTTTGCATACTTCTCTTTTGAGCTCCTCAACACTAGTTTCAAAGTCTCGTGTGAGGTGATTGAGTTTATTTTCCAGGTGTTGTAGGCGTTCACTGGATACTGCATGGGAGAGTGTTAGTTCCCGGAGCTCCACCAGCTCTACCTCTTGTAGGGAGAGGCTGTTTCTGATCTGACTGACAGACTGCTCCAGCTGAGGGTTGTGTTCATCAGGCTTCAGCTCCATCTCCTCGAGCCTCTCCCTTGAGCTCTGGGGGTCACAGTCTCCTGCAGCGTCACTGTTTGCTCCTTGTGCTTGTTTCTCAGCCTCTGCCAGAGCTTTTAGGATGGTTGAAGTTTGCCTGGACAGAGCTGAGACATGCTTCAGTCCCCTGGAACATTATGGTTCCATTATGGTAAATATTTACAGTTAGAAATGCCCTGTTAGTGTCATTTTTCTTCATAAATTTGGATTTGTCTGCCGTTACAGATGCCTAGTTTTCTATAACTTTTGTAGTGTTTACAGATGACAGTGTGCCAAAGATTGCAGTCTGTTGTGTAGAGGAGCAGATTAGTGAAGATGGATCTGTCCCCTTTTTGAGAAACGTCTGCCATCAGGGTCTCTGGGTTGTTCTTCAGCAGACTGTATTTATAGGTTTTCTTGTCTTTTGCGCTCCTGATAGTCTGTGGGTAAGTGATGCAGTGGGGGAGGGGCTCTCCTGCAATGGCTTACATTGTTGTTGTTTGTTTGTTTTTTCTGTAACTGTCACTTTTTAACTGTCACTCTCAGACTGCTGCTAGTTATCTATACTTTACTATATTTCAATGGTACTAAAATAAATTTAGTCCTCCCTCACTGATTTGTAATAGTCTTTTAAAATGCAGTAGATGGAGATTCAGTCTTGCCTGTTATTTGGATGTGAACTGATCTTCTGTATCCAGTATCTTCTGCTTTATCCAGTTTTCCTCCTGATTGCTCTGCTTCAGTGCTCTTTAGCTGTCTTGTTGAAGAAGTAGCAAAAAAAAATTCACAGCTATCACGGTCACCTTAATATTCCTCTCACTTTTTCTTCGGTTTGATATATGTTTTGTTAGGCCCGCTTCACTCTAGAGATAAAAGATTGTAAAAAATTTAGGAGCTCAAGTGGATCATGACTTTCCAGTTCATGGAACTCTCTCTCTCTCTCTCTTTCTTTCTCTCTCTCTCTCTCTCTCTCTCTCTCTGCTCTCTCTGTCACTCAGGGCCCATTGTTTAGCAGCAAACAGTCATATTTTGTTGAACATCTGCTGATGGTGGAATGAATTTAATTGTTTGTTTAACCGATGTAAATTAAGGGTTTGTTGTTTATTTACTTACCCTCAGTACTTTTTGTCTTAGTTTAATTATATTCAGTAATTTTTTAGCTTTGTTTCATTATATTTAGTTGTATTTTAGCTGTTTTTAATTAACATTATAGTTAAATATAATTATTGCATTTAAATAATTTTCATCATAAAATATTGTCCTATTTATATCTTACACCAAGCATTTTCTCATGTCCCTGAGGCACTTCACTGAATTTGTTCTTAGAAAGTTATTGACAAAATGTGCACAGTGTCTAATAATGTAAGCATTTATTTGTGTTCATTTCTTGTGGAAAAAACTACTAGTTAAAAATCAAATACACTGCTGTACAATAAACAATATTTTGTATTCTAAAATTTATATTTTTCTAAATTTTCCTATATTTTTTGAATGGTTTATACTATAATGTTTTTCCATTTTATCACAGAAAATACATTTTATAGTTTCTGTTGGCTACTGTAATAAACAGTGTTGGGGAGTAACTAGTTGTTACGTAACATAATTGTAATTAAATTACGGCGTTACGTAATTTAATTACATAATAAATGTAACTGTAATCAGTTACAGTTACTAAGAAAAAAATGTGTAATTAAATTAAAGTTGCTTATAAAAATGTTTACGATTACAAAGGGGATTAAATTTGAATATTTACACACATCCACATACAGATTTAGTTGATTTATTTCCCAAATTGCACTGACTTCTCTGAGACATAGCCTACAGTATACGGCCCATAATTTCCGCGATGCGGAAAACACAGTCTGGTTCGTAGAATCCAGTCATAAAAACGGGATTCAGCCTAACGTGGACGCAATATGCCACATTTTGGATGAATAAAACACTTTAATCACAATGCGATATGGACTAGTGTCTGTGAATATTAAGCCGCAAATAGACAATGTATGAATCCTGCACGTTCTTCGTGTCTGTGTCAGACTGGCCATCGGGAGAACCGGGACAATATTTAAGGGAACCGTAAAGTGACAAATATGGCTGGGACATACTTTATCAATGTTTGCTCTAAAAAGATCTTTGTTTTTTTTTTTGCTTTTTTTTGTGTGGATATTATTAGCCTAAATAAGCTGACTAAATACACAATTACTGTAACTGTGAACGGTTATGGTAGCTGGCTAACTTACTTTTATAAAACTTACCTTACAAAAACTAAAAAGAGCCTATGGTTTTACTATTGAAAATAATAATTAATAAATACATTTATTATATAAAAAAAAAGCAAACAAAAAAGCTGGTTACTGTAATTATGCACAAATTAACCATGGATTTATTACTCTAACCATAGTTTAACCACGGTATTTGTACAACTGTGGTTATACAAATTGTATTCAATACGCCAAGAATTTAATTTTCGTTTTGTTGGGGTAATTTTGTTTGTGTTGAGTATTTGCAGCTCGTTTCTGTATTTGTTTGTGTTGTGAGCATTTGAAGCTTGTTTTTGTATTTCATTGTGTTGTGAGCATTTGCAGCACGTGTGCTGTCAAACTGATGAAGATGTTTTCTTAATTTTCTGGTGCTTTTTCTATTTGAACGTGTTTTGTGAAGTTGCAGCACGTTGAGCTCTCTCGGCCATCGTGCCTCGCCCCTATTTTGAAATCTTTGCCCCACACGTACATACGCAACCATGGCAACGACGATCACCGAAACAAGTGAAGATGACACATAAGCATATTAAAACAAAAGCCAACATGGATAAGTTGTGTGAAACAAAGCAAAATCAACGTTACTCACCTATCAAAAAGAAACAAAGCAACCTCGGCGTCCGATTCGAGCCCTTCCCAATCCTTTAGTTTCTCTCCACCGCTGGAAAGCTGCTCCGATATTTACGCGGATTCTGCCTCTTGCCTGATTATAACCCTTCTTTTTAATGTTTTGTTTCTCAGATATTTTCCGCTTTTTTATCTGCCATCTCTCTCAATCTACCTACAGTCGATCTGCTAATATTTTTTTATCATTTTTTTTCCTCTGCTAATGTTAAACTGTAATGAATATGCGTCCTGTGCACTCAAATTGAGCGCTCTCTTCTCGCTATCAGGACAAGACACACACCCTTACTGCTGATTGGCTACAAGTGTTGTTTTGGGACTTTGTCAGACACTGCGGTCCAAAAGCGTGTTTCCAAAATCGCTTAGTAAATGTTTAAGGAATGGCGGGCAGTTCGCCACTACTTAGGCTAGTGTACGTAGCGGAAACCCTGATTAATCCTCGGTTTACCAATAGAGCCTTTCATTGAGACAATGAGGCAGGACCGATCGGGTTACTATGAATCTGGGGGGGGTCATGCCCCCCCCCCCCCGTCCCTAGTGCCATCTGCGCGCCTGACTTAACCCCCAGTTGCTCCCCGGGCGCTGGATATAGCTGCCCACTGCTCTGGGTGTGTGTTCCTGGTGTGTTCACTTCTCACTGCTATGTGTGTACACTTGGAGGGGTTAAATGCAGAGCACCAGTTCCGAGTATGGGTTACCATACTTGGCAAATGTCACGACTTTCACTTTCATGATCATCTATTTTAGCGTTACAGTAGTATTTTTTAAGGTTTAGGGGCGGGAGCTAGGGCAGACAACAACACAACCCTTAACAAAAATTAACGATGATTTTACTATAAATCCAAAGACAATGGTTACTATTGTTAAACTATGTTAACCACAAATTAAACATGTTTTTTGCTACACTAACCATAGTTTAACCATCCATTTTTTTCCCTGTCCGCCCCTCGAGGAAATTAATGGCGCAGACATGCAGTTTCATTTACTACACATAGGCCTACTGAAGCTCGCTGTGTTTTCCGCCTCAAAATGAATACATGAACACATAAACATAATCTCTAGATCTGCTCTGAGCCACTTCATGGGAATTTTACTTATTTTGAGAAAACTATCAGAGACAGCAATGTTTCAGGAGTTTAGTACACAGAATAGGACAAATGCTTATTAGTTAACCGTATTTGAGTTGATGTATATGCTTTTATTTATTAATATTTTTTAATTAACTTTTTTCCCCCATACCATTGTTAGGTGCAGTGTTTCTGTTTAGTTATGCAAAGGATTGGTTTCAAAAAAAAGTATCAGTAAAACTATTTTCTTATGATTTTAAAATCTGCAAGAAACTTCAGATCAATCTCAAAGTAAAAGGCAGTACTAAAGTCTGATTTTGTGGTCGATCGGTGGTTCAAATGTGAACATTCCATGTGTTTGTTGGGAATCAATCAAAAAAACATTTTCTGATTTTTATTCAGCTGGAGGTCCATATTAGGGATTTCCTGCATGTCACAAGTTTATTACTTCTATGGAGTCGTTTGGACTTCTTGTGAGAGCGCCCTCTGGCTTCGAGTATGAATGAAACATACACTACATGAGAGTCTTTAGCGATCCATAATGTTTACATCGCCTCATTTTGGATACGAATATAGGTCATGCATAGATTATCTTGTCTCTTTGCATTGTAATCTACATTTATTCACACTTGCCCGAAAAAAAGTGTGGGGGGCTAATTTGCATTTTATTGAAAGTGGGCGGGACACGTCCCCCACATGGATTCTACGCCCATGTCCTCAGTCTAAAATCAAACTAACCCCATGATAATTACGATTCCACCCACATGTGACATCATTCACCAGAAATGACATAATTCAGGTCTCTTTAAAGAGAGTTCCAAATTATGGTAAATTTGTATTGTTTTAGAAAATGACCAATCGTTAGCTGCTGATCAGGACCATATGTTCATTGGCTGGGATGACATTCAAACCGTTGGCCACCAATGAATTCCACCATTATATGGAGAAAAATCCTGGAATTTTTTCCTCAAAAACCTTGATTTCTTTTCGACTGAAGAAAAGAAGGATGTTGGTTGGAATGTGGCTGAGTAAATGATCAGGAGATCTTTACTCTGAAATGAACTTCTCCTTTAATAATGGTACAGAAAGATGGTTAGTATTGTACTTTTTTTTTTACTCCGGTGGCGCCGCAAAATGGCGGCCAAGACACTCGAGCTCCGCAATTCTTCTGTTGTTTTTGTTTGTTTGTTCTGTTTTTTGTCATTCTTCTTCTATTAGTTTTACCAGAGACAAACTCCTTAACATTAGGCAACACATCCCAGACAATATTTTTCAGTTTTTTTGATTATTTGGACGTTTTGTTGGACATTCTAGTCGGAGATACAGCTGTGTTGTTCAAACGTACGTATAGACGCAGAAGAGGAAACGTGGCTGGCGCCCTGGTGAAGCTCCCGCACGCGTGGCTTTCGGACTACCGCTTCCAAGCATTCATCTCTCAAATGTCCGTTCCCTTCCATAACAAAACGGATGAACTTCTTCTCCTCACCCACAGCAATAAGGACTTTTTCAAACTTCTGCTGCACTGTGCTTCCTGATGAAACCTGGCGGTGAAGCTATTCCAGACAATGCGCTTCATCTGCCGGGCTATCAGCTGTTCAGAGCGGATCTCATCGCGGAATTAATGGGGAAAACGAGAGGTGGTGGATTGTGTTTCTACATCAACGAAAGTTGGTGTTCCAGATGTAATATAACGCTGAAAAAGGTATGTTGTCCTAACTTTAGGAGGCACTCCATCAGACAAACTGCAAACCTTTCTACTCACCGCGGGAGGGGTTTCCTCTTTCATTCTGTGTGAATGTCGTATGTGCCTCCCGGACCCAAACGTGTGCGTGGCTGTTGCGTGATGCAACAGCTGGCCCAAACAAATAACTGAAATGATGCAAACCAGAACCCCAGACTCTATTTAATCATTCTTGGAGATTTTAACAAATCAGATCTCTCACGTGAACTGCCAAAATATACAAGCAGCACATCACATGTCCCACCAGAGACAGTAATATATTGCCGGTCACTGTTACACAGCAATAAAAGCAAGCATATCACTCTGTTCCCCACCCCATCCCACCATTCAACCTGTGCTTAAGGTCTGTGTAGAGGAAAAGCTTCAGGCCTAGATGGTGTTTCACCTACCTGTTTAAAAGTCTGTGCTGACCAACTGGCCCCCATCTTCACACAGATCTTCGCTAACTGTCATTGGAGCTGCGTGAAGTTCTCCCTGCTGCTTCAAACACTCCACCATCAATCCGGTTCCCAAAAATGCCAAAATCACTGGACTTACTAATATGGTCCTGCTCGGCTCCTACCCATGTCTGTGGTCATGTGAAGTCACTTGAGAGACTGGTGCTGGACTACCTGAAGGACATCACTAGACCCTTTCTGGATCCTCTTCAGTTTGCTCCAGGTTCGTGGATGATGCAGTGTAACATGAGACTGCATCATCATGCCTGCAACAGGTCACAGACCTGGGAATTATGCAAGGAGTCCTATTTGGCCAGACTTCAGGTTGACCCCTTTAATAATACCATCATACCTGACCTCTTCTCTGACAAACTCACACACAGCTCTCCTCAGGCTCACTTCCATCTGTCAGTGGATCACCAGCTTCCTGACAGATTACAGGCAGCAGCTTGTGAGAATGAACTAAACTCACATTCAGCACAGTCACCATCAGCACTGGCTTCCCCAGGATATGTTCTCTGCCATACTGCTCTTATATATCTGCGCGGGCGCTGCACTTCAAAGGACCCCTCTGTCAAGCTCCTGGAAGTTTGCAGACGGCACTACAGTCATCCCGGCCTAATGGGGCTTGCAGGCAGAAGTCTGCTTACAGACAAAGAGGAGTTGGAGCAGCTGGCTGTCTGGTGCAGCCTGCTCTTTCCCCCCTGCACCCCCATAATGAACAGAACTGTGACTGCAGTGGAGTCATTCCAGGTTCCTGGGAACCACCATCTCTCAGGGCCTGGTGTTGTACAAACCACATTGACTCCATAGTAAGAATAAAAAGCCTAGCAGAGGGTTGTACTACCTTCGCCAGCTGAGTGGAAATTCAACCTGCACAGGAACTGCTGGTACAGTTAAACAAAAAAATATTATGGCACAAAATCTCCTCAAAATTATAAATAATAAACAAGAAATATTATTGAACAAAAATATATTGCATTGATTTTTTTTAACAGTAGAGTGTAATCTATTTTTTTAATGGGGAAAATAGCTCATAAAAAGTGTTTAGATATTACATAATATCACAAAATCTCCTGAAAATTCTGAATAATAAACAAAAATATTATTGAACAAATATATATTGCATTGATTTTCAAAAAAAAAAGAAAAAAAAGAAAAGAAATAAAAAAGAAAAAGAAAAGAAAAGAAAGAAAGAAAAGAAAAAAAAGAAGAGTCTCAGAGTGTAATATATTTTAATGGGGAAAATAGCTCATAAAAAGTGTATAGATATTACATAATATCACAAAATCTCCTCAAAATTATGAATAATAAACAAAAAATATTATTGAACAAAAATATATTGCATTGATTTTCAAAAAAAAAAAAAAGAATAATTTTGTTTAATAGAAGAAAAATATTATTTAATAAAAATAAATGGCTTAGATTTCTAATAATAAGTGTATAGATATTACATAATATCACAAAATCTCCTGAAAATTCTGAAAAATAAACAAAAAATATGATTAATCGAAAAAATATTGCATTGATTTTCAAAAAAAAAAAAAAAGACAGAAAAGAAAAAAAGAAGAGTCTCAGAGTTTAGTATATTTTAATGGAAAAAAATAGCTCATAAATAGTGTATAGATATTACATAATATCACAAAATCTCCTCAACATTCTGATTATTAAACAAAAAATATTATTGAACAAAAATATATTGCATTGATTTTTTTTTTTTTTAAAGAAAAGAAAAAAAGAAGCGTCTCAGAGTGTAATATATTTTAATGGAAAAAAAGAAAAAAAGAAGTCATAAAAATTGTATAGAGATATTAACATAATATCACAAATCTCCTGAAAATTATGAAAATAAAGAAAAATACGTATTGAACAAAAAAAGATATTGCATTGATCTTTCAAAAAAAAAAAAAAAAAAGACAGAAAAGACAAAGAAGAGTCTCAGAGTGTAATATATTTTAAAGGGAAAAATAGCTCATAAATGTGTATAGATATTACAAAATATCACAAAATCTCCTCAAAATTCTGAATAATAAACAGTGGGACCTTATTGAACAAAAATAAATTGTTGTTGTCCCTTGATTCAAAAAAAAAAATGGAAAAAAAAGTAAAGGGAAATAAAAAAGAAGCAGAGCTCAGAGTGTAATCATTTTAATGAGAAAAATTAGCTCATCAAAAAGTGTGTAAAGATCTTATTACAGAATCTTCACAACAAATCTCCTGAAAATTCTGAATAAGAACAAAAAAATATTATCTTGAACAAACATATATTGCATGAGTATTGAAAAAAAAAAAAAAAAAAGAAGAGAAAAAGGGGAAAAGAAATTAAAGAAAAATCAAAGGATTTGATGTCTCCCAGTGGTGTAATTGTTGGTTTGACGCCCTAAATAATATCTCATAGAAAAGTGTATTTTTTTCATATCAAATATCAACAAAATAACATGAAAAATATGATACATAAACGCTTAAATTTTTATACCAGTTTTAGAGTAAAATATGTTAGTAAAAAATTTAGATAAATAAAATTAAATAAAATTAATATAGCAGAGTTTAATTTAGTAGATTTAAACTTCTAAACTTTTTGATACTTTAAAGTGTATAGAAAATACATAATATCACAAAATCTCCTGAAAATTCTGAATAAAAAACGATGAAACCACCTTAGGTTGAACAAAAATATATTGCATTGAGATTTACAAAAAAGAAAGTTTGAAAGTAGGCTCAGAGTCTTAGATAACTGTCACCCCCCTTTTTGACTAATCAAACATAGATATTAAAGTACATAAATCAAATCAAAAATTGTAAATAATTGTAAAAAATGTTTGAATATATTTCAAAGGCTTGGTCTCTTTTTTAAAGAAGAAGATATATCAAGGCAATTATGACCAAAAATGAAGGAGGTTTTTAAAAAAACTGTCAACCCGTACCACCTGTTATACGCTTGGCGCTCTTTTTTGTTTTGAAATGTACTGTACTCTTATAAAATCTTTTAGTAATCATAATATTTTATAAAATATCATCCAAAAAGCTATAGAATTTAAAAGATTCATATGTGTGAAAACCATGTTTGAAATCGGACCTTGCGTTATACCATGGAAATTAGGTACTTTAAAAATCTTATGGCGGTTCTCCACAAACAGCCCCGGGGCAGTGTCAAGTGTCCATATTTACAAAATGCATTACTGTCTTTTATGTATCAAAACTTCTTTATAATCTGTGGCAACAAAATATCATTGGAAAGGAATCTGAGTCTCAGACCTTTCCATATTTGGTGGTTATTTTCAAGTATGAAGTAAGTTTTGACAGAAAAATCTATCGGGATAAATTTCATTTGACACAAAAAATTCAAAGGGGTTTTGAAGGCTCCTAAAAGGCTTTTGGGGTACGACGCCATAAATAAAATCCTCACAGAAACCTCAAATTTTTTTCAGGATCAACTTCAAAATTTGGAAGCATAACTTATTGAGACACAAGGCTTAAATTGCTAAACCAGTTTTAGAGTAAAACCTGTTATGTAAAAAAGATTTTAATAAAATAAAGGTAATAAAATTAATATAGTATGTTAATATAGCGCATAGATTTAAACTTCTATAACTTTTTGATACTTTAATTTTTAGAAAAAATTCCACTTTTGTCAAAATCTGCTAATTGTCTTCTTTAAAACGAGACCAACCTTAGGTCTATATTCCAAAGTGTTCATAAAATACAACAATTTAAGTTTGGATAGTGCACTTTAAAGCTCCAGTATGTGACTTTTGTAATTGACCACAAGAGGGCGCTTTTCCAACAATAACAAAGGCGAAGGTTGATGACGCTATGAAGCATGTGACGATGGGAGACGTCGTTTTTAATGCGTTTTCACCATAGCAATGTATCTAAATTGGATAAACGAATCATGATCACGGATGAGGTCATTTATTCGTTTTTGTATTACCTGTAATTGATTTGCTTACCTGTCTATCAATACACTCGCGAGAGCAGAGTCTCTGTCAAGTCCAAGATTTTCGCGCAGCTCTCTCCATCTCGTAAACGCCTGGCCGATATTTATCCTGGTTTTATTCCTCCGTTTGTCACACAGTCTGCGTGTATCCGAATATGGATGCTTACGTTTTACTGGCACTTCAATACTCGCCAAAGAGTTATCGTGATCCATAACAACGACAACCAAACCATACGCGCGGCTATAACATAACCACCACTTCCGCATTTGACCATGTGATATTCCGGTGTGGTGGAACATTGCGTCACTGAGAGGCGACATATTTTTTCCGGGACGGCCAGTTATTTAAAATCGGAATTTCTCTGAAATAAAAAAATCTTTGGAGACTTTTGAGATATTGTAAGTACACAACTGGAGGAAATATATTACACTGTGCAAGTTATTTTCGGAAATTTTATTACAAAATTCCTACATATTGGAGCTTTAATGCCTATTTTAAAAAATGGGGGGTGACAGTTAAGGGGTTAAAGGGTTAATAATGTTTGTGCTTCAGGAGTCAAAACTAATTCAAATACAGTCTAAAGTTCAGTTAAACTCTTTTCTCCAGAAGTGCTTCTGAAAGATGATTTCAAACATGTGACAAGAAGAAGAAGAAGAAGAGGAGGAGGAAGAGGAAGAGGAAGAAGAAGGGGAAGAAGAAGAAGATGATGAAGAAGAACAAAAAGAAGATGATGAAGAACAAGAAGATGATGAAGAAGAACAACAAGAAGAAGAAGAAGATGAAGAAGAAGAGGAAGAAGAACAAGAACAAGCAGAATGATGACGATGCAGTAATTTTATTCTGAACTCTATTACACTAGAATCACATGAACTCCTGAAAATACAGCCTGTGAAATATGACACAGCAGAGTAAATATGATTTGTCACTATATAATATTCAATATATTTGTCTGTGTGTGTGTGTGTGTGATTGAAACACAGTCTCTGAAACATCTTCATCCTGATGATCTGAAACAGGAAACTGATATTCAACTTCCTGAATTCAGATTAAAACACACACTTTCACATCATTACACATTCAACCTATGTGTACTAATGTGTGTGTGTGAGTGTGTGTGTGTGTGTGTGTGTGTGTTTAATGTTTAATGTGACACAGAGACACTGAAGAGTTTGAATAATGAAGTCTAAATCCAGCGAGTAGAGGTTGAGTGAATGTGTGTGTGAATGTGTGTAAGTGTGTGAGTGTGTGTGTGTCAGAGAATGTGTGTGTATGTGTGTGAGAGCCCTCCTCGTCCAGAAACACTGCTACTCTCTTACAGGAGTCTGGAGCAGCAGAGATCTCTGTGTCTTTATGATTGTGACGAGCAGTGAATCTGTGATCAGAGCATTCAAGACTCCAGGAGTTCACATTACATCCAAACAAACAGTCATTACTCCATCCTTTCCTCTTGATTTCTTTATAAGACACTGATATTTCAGCTCCAGCTCCACTCCATTCAGTCTCCCAGTAACAGCGTCCAGTCAGACTCTCTGAACACAGAACCTGATGATACTGATCAAATCTGTCCGGATGATCAGGATATGACTGTCGCTCAGAGACACGCGTCACCTTTCTGTTCTCCTCAGACAGAACGAGGAGAGTGTGTGCTGTGTTTGGATCCAGTGTGAGATCACAGGCGACTGAACACAACACACACATTACAACACACACATCTACAACTAAACTACAAAACAAGAAAACTGTGTGTCTGTGTGTGGACTTACATTTCTGAGGTCCTGCTGTGATCCTGAACTCTCCTCCATGATCCACACTAGAAACACACACGTGATATTTCACTATAAAAGTGTCCTCATAAATACACTTATACACATACTGTTACATGCTGTGTTTCACGAAGTGTGTGTTGTTTTGTGATTGCTGCTGTGTTTCTGAGTGTGTGTGTGTATCCAGGAGAAGATGTGGTCTGTGATCAACAGAGATCTGATCCTGATTGGTTCAGTTCTGTCTCTGCTTACAGTAATAAACACCAAACACACGAATGTTACATACTGGGCTTGTTTGTCTGTTATTTTGGTCTGGTTCACTCCTGAAGTCCGTCCCTTCATTTCTGGATTTCTTTGTTGACATAAACTCTTTTGTTCATCAGTCACTGTGGCTAGTGGTTTTCCAAATTTACTCGCCACTCAGCGTTTTCACTGGCCACAATTTTGTTGTTGGGAAATTAAGTTTTATATGACTCAGTTTTTTTTCAACTGCTTACACACACAATCTTTCCTTGTCACACAGTTTCTGAAAGCTGACACTCAAACAGCAGAAGCACTCACCAAATCTGCAAAACCATACATTCATTCTCAGCCTTCGACTCAGTTTTCAATCTCATAAAACATTTTTTTGCAAAACACAACACACAATTCTCTGTGTAACACATATAACAGAAATTAATATTATGGCAAAGGTGTTTGTGAATGTTTGCTTTTGAGATGTGTTTGTGATATTTTGAACGCAGTGCTTCATTTTGCAAGAGATGTGAGGCATTTTACATTTTGTGTGTGCAATTATTAGATTTGTGTAGAACATTATGAAAAAAAGAGGCAAAGTTTTGAAAATGTGTTGAAAAAAAAACAAGCAGTTGGAAAATACTGTAATAGTGCATACAAAACTTTATTTAAAATGATTTCCAGGACATTTGTGGCCTATTTAAAGCCCCCCCCCCCAACCGTATTAAATGCATGCATCATCTTACATATTAAATTCTTACAATTTGTTAATTTCACTTAATATAATAAGATAATATAGGGCTATTAATTATTAATATTAACTATGAATTATTGGAAAAAATGCAAAGCTAAGCTACTATGAAAGTTAGCACCACATTGAGACGCAGGGCCGGTCTTAATGAATCGACCACTGAATCATTGACTCAAATGATTCAAAAACGTGAATCATTCAGTAACGAAACAATGCTGTGTCTGGCTCAGATGCGCGATTGTTCTGCTGTGATCTTTGTTTGGAACTATTTTCATTAACCAAATCGAGCAAAAATATTCAATGTTAGCAAATTATTAAATATTTGACTCATTCATTAAAATCACTGAATCATTTACAAATGAAAGTGGACTTTTCGTCTTTCACTTAAGCCTATATTTGTTTACAAATACTGATTAATTACTAAACGAAACACCACTAATTATTATATCTATAATTATACTTACTATATAGATTACAGTATTAATGACTTACACTTTACTGCAGTAATTAATACAGAGACAGGCGTTTGGGCAAATAGCACTAATGACTTGTTTTGGACTTGAAGCTTAAAGTTGAGGATTTGCAGCTCAACTTGGACTTGTCTGTCTGGACTCGGGACTTGACTCAAGACTTGAATGCAAAGACTTGAGACTTACTTGTGTCTTGCAAAACAATGACTTGGTCCCACCTCTGGAAATTTGCGCCTAAGCAACATTGCTCAAAAAAAGTTTCCCTGTGTATCAACAGCCTTGCTGCCTACCTGCTTTAAAGGAGACAAATTATTCCCCTTTTTACAAGATGTAATATAAGTCTCATGTATCCCAAGAATGAGTCTGTGAAGTTTCAGCTCAAAATGCCCCACAGATAATTAATTATCATTTTGAAAATGCCTATTCTGAGGGGAAGCAGAAACAGGCTGTTTTCGTGCATGTCTCTTTAAATGCAAATGAGCTGTTGCTTCCCGCCCCCTTTTCCAGAATAGAGCTTGTATCTCAGATATTCTGCCAAAAACACTTGTTTGGTTTTGATTATCATGTCTATCACGCTGAAATCATGCGTTTTAAATCCATATCAGTTTATACTTATGATACAGAGCGGCTGCCTCACGGCATGTGAGTACTAAACTAAGTTTTCTTTCACACACAAGTTTATGTTAAAAACACACACAAGTTACAAAAACACAGTTGGTTATGACTGTGAAGGTAAACAGCTGGTAAAGATATTACATGTTTATATTAGATCGGTGTATTAAGTGACAGCAGCATAATATTCAGTACCTAAACTGATGTCTATGCTGATAATATGACCCAAACAATAAAATAAAAGCAGAAAACCGCTCACTGCTCTCGACTGAACAACTTCTATAGCTGTAATAAGAAGACATTTCTTACTTGAACGCTGCCTTTAAATGCTCTAGCATGAAGATAAACATGATGAATTGTGTTCGGTTCACTCACGACGGGGTCTCTGCTAATACAGCAGTGTCTGTCAACAGTCGTGGGCGGGGCTTGTAAAATGTGATGTCACACTTTACAGATTCTGTGATCGGCTTGCTCTGAGACACTGCTTATGATTTACGGAGATTAAAAAAGAAAGGAGCGGGTGTATTTTTATCATTATAGGGTGGATGTGTACACACACTGCCAACACACATTTGTGTCCAAACATCATGTAAAAGTGAATTTTGCATAATAGGTGGCCTTTAAAGGAATCTGTTGTAGAATCCCACTTCATTGAAACATGGCTTCAGTGGGTTACTTCTCAACTTACTTGAGTTTTTCCAGATGTTTGAGTGTATCAGCTGAATCTCCTGGGTGATTGTAGCTCAGGTCCAGCTCTCTCAGGTGCGAGGGGTTTGAACTCAGAGCTGATGCCAGAGCAGCACAACCTTCTGCTGTCACCATACAGCCAGATAATCTACAACAACAGTAGTTTCATGTTAGTATGCTCCATTTTTAGAGATATACAATTTATTAAACAACAAACCTCTTCTACTGGTGGCCTTTGATTTTAATGAAATCACTTTGCTGCATGACACACAGTACACACACAGTACACATAAGAGTACACTCAAGAGTACACTCATAGAGTCCCAAAGCCATTTTTGCATTGTCTCAGCTGTGTGCTTAGTATCACTGGGTCTCATCACTAAGTATGCGTAGGCACAAATCATCCAGGTCACCACACACAGTATTAAAGGGATACTCCACCCAAAAATGAAAAGTTTGTCATTAATCACTTACCCCCATGTCGTTCCAAACCCATAAAAGCTCAATTCATCTTCGGAACACAATTTAAGATATTTTGGATGAAAACCGGGAGGCCTGTGACTGTCCCATAGACTGCCAAATAAATAACAGTGTCAAGGTCCAGAAAAGGTCCAAAAATATCACAGTATGAATCTTCTGTATCATCTGTCCCACAAGGATACGCTGTTTCTACGTGTATTTAGCTTTGATTTGAAAGAAATCCCAAGTGCTCTGAAGACGAATGACGCTTTTACGGGTTTGGAACAACATGGGGGTAAGTGATTATTAAACAAAATTTTCATTTTGGGGTGGAGTAGTGTGATATAAATGTGAAATTGAATATTATTTATAGGAATTTCTGGGGGGGGGGGGGGGGCACATGACCCACATGAGGGCGCAGAGTTTTAAGCATTGGTCTCCCATATAGCATACATTTAAATCATGATAAACAGTTAAAACCACACATATAGCACCTCGATACCATGGTAAAAATATAACTGTATGGTTTTTAGGTAGCCTATTTGTATGAAAAACAGTAGCCTAAAAAACATTCAGTATAAATGCACACATACTATAGCTTAATCACAAATACATACTACAATTATATACCATTACTCCTTTAATAAAATTCAGTGTGAATATCCTAAATTTCCACCACAATACCATGGTGCAGCGAGTGTTACTACAGTAAATCCATGGTAAATGATGGTGATTTGTAGATTGAAAAGCCCTCGTTGCACACAGTGTTTCTCCTGTTTGGCTTCAAACTAGTTTAAATCAGCGAATCATTTGTGTTCATCGCTGAATTCAAGCGCTTCACTGGATCTCACAGCGCTGCTTAATGCTCACGTGACTGAGTAAACACACATCTGCTCTAGTGAGCTCATGCCAAGCAGCAGTTTGAACTGTGATCCGATCAGATAAACGGTCCGTGTGACGGGATTCAAATGAGTCCCAATTTCGTTACGCTTTTGGCGAATAAACATTATATCTAACATTTATCGAACTCTTCATATCGTTTTATCGAGGAAAATTATAATGCCCAGCCCTAGAGGTGGGCGATATGAGCTAAAATTCATATCACAATATTTTACCCTGTCCAGGCGATATCGATATTATATTGCGATATAAGAAAGAAAATTACAGTAAAAATATTTTAACCTTATATAACTAGAAAAAGTGAGGGATTGGACATAGGAATTCAATACAATTAAATTAATAATATTAAATTAAATTTGTGTGTTTGAGTTGGCCAGTGGTTCCCAAACTTTTTCTGCCGGGCCCCTGTTTTGTAGGGAAAAATATTTTCAAGGCCCCCACCCCCTCTTTTTTGTTGTTGTTGTTTTTTGGAAAGTCTCTTATGCTCACCAAGGCTACATTTATTTATTAAAAATACAGTAAACACTGTAATATTGTGAAATATTGTCAGTTTAAATTATCTATTTGAATGTTTTAACATATAGGTTACGGTATTCCTATGATCAAAGCTGAATTATCAGCATCATTACTCCAGTCTTCAGTGTCACATGATCTTCAGAAATCATTCTAATATGCTGATTTGCTGCTCAGTAATAATTTCTGATCATTATCAATGTTGTAAACGGTTGTGCTGCTTGATATTTTTGAGCAAACTATTTTTTCATGATTCTCTTATGAATATTTGAAATGGTCCTTTGTGTCAGTTATTTAACTCAATATAACTCTGATTCATCAATCGCAGCATCCAGTGGTGTGTTGTTGATACAACCACAACTGCTACAACTGATAACAGCGTGCTCAAGCGGGTACTGCTAGTCATGTTGAGGTAATTAAAATATGTCAAATTAATATTTTGCATTCAATTATTTACTTATCAGGCAAGTGGCTGCATGATAATCGGGACAGTTATGCAGTGTAGTGCCCTGCGAAGTGGACATCACAGGATATTCCGCCATGATTCCAGATCGAAGCTAACGTATATATTCCATTCAAAGTGCACTGGAGTGTGTGAGATGTAAATTTGTAAATTTAAATTGTATTTATTTACAGAGGTATATGATGTCACACTTATCCGTGTGTGAAGACGCTGCGCAGCGCAAATCCGCGAATGAATGTTCCGAAGTGAGGTAAACTTCCATAGATTTCCCCTGCTCAGGGAGTAGGGAGCAATGAACACTATAGGGTCAGTGGGAACACAGTTCATGCATGGAGCTCACTTCTAACGAGCTGGTTATCTGAATCAGGTGTGTTAACATATATATATATGAATAGTGTGTGGAGGTGGGGTTGTGAGGACTGGAATTAAGAACCGCTGGCTTAATGTGAGCTATATATGAATATTTAAGGCCTTACATTAAGTTTCACACAAACTCTTTTCTCTGCTGTGTCTGTAAGCCTTTAAACCCTGGTCGCGTTCGGTTACGACAGTCAGCTCAGTAAAGCTCTCTCCAAGATCATTCTGTGTTCCCATTATTATACTTGATTTGTGAATACATGTCTATGAATTTGCAAAAAGGACTTGATCTTCTTGACGAGTTAAATGTTGTTTTGTTACTTGCTACCGGGTGTCTGTGAGAACAAAACACGTGCGTAGAAAAGACTATAAATTATTTTTAATGTGCACAGTAACTGAAATTTAGAATTGTTAAAAGAGAGGCTCTATAACTGTTAAACATATATAAAACACTACATCAATGTCTCTTCTCTTTGTGCTTTGCACTTTTTAACACAAAGCGCTTACAATATGCACATCCGGTGTGCAGAATGATGCGCTTGAAGCAACATGGTGTCGGTTCTGACGAAGTGTTTGTTGAAGTGTTTCTTTATGCGCATCTTTTTGGAAAATTGTTGGGGATTTTTTATGCACTGCTGCATTTGTTTTGTGCTATCTTATCTATCATATGTTGTTGCCTTATTAAAAAATGTTACACATTTAAAAGAAATGTATTTTTATTTTATATTATATATTTATATTTTTATAGTTTATTTTTTGTTTTAATTAGTTTAATTTTTTTTTTATTGAATTGGTTTTGTGTAACATTTGACCATATTTAGTTTTTACTTTTACTTTTATTTGTTCCCCACAAAATAGTTTTTTCACTAAATTTTTGAATTTCTAAAATTATTGTGCACTGATTTTTCTAGAATATCTTTTGCTGCCGAATTATCCACTAACCTAGTTTATGATGCATTTTTGTCATAGGTTATGAATATGCATAGGCCTATATTTTTCCATATTTATTGTTTATTTTTTTCTTTATAATGAAATAGTCTATATCTAGTAGATTGTGAAAAAAATATGATCAGTTCCGCACACAGAGAGATATAAATTCTACATTTATTTAAATGGGTGGGGGGGGGGTTTCATTGGTATCGGATCGGTATCTGTATCGGCCGACACTGAACCCTAGATATCGGAATCAGTATCGGAGGTAAAAAAAAAAACGTATCGGGGCATCCCTAAACAAAATACCGGTATAGTCACTTCCATACCGGTATAGCGCCCACCCCTACCCTTAATCAGGGCTTGAAAACTAAAAAAAAAAATTCAATCGGTTCACTCCGAGCAGAATCGTATGGAGCCCGGGAGGTCACCTGTAGAAGAAAACAAAAAAACAATCCATGGCAACGGTTTTGCAATCCGTCCCCTCAGTTTATAAACCATACTCACGTATTCTTAAACTGTTCCCTCGGTTTTACAAATCGTGCCCACGGATTAATAAACCGTACCCACGAATTCCAATCTGTGCCCTCAGATTTTGTAAACCGTACCTTCGGTTTTTGAATTCGTACCCACAAATTCATAATCTGTGCGCATGCTTTCGCAAACCGTTCCCTCGAGTTTGTAAACTGTACTCACGGATTCATGCAGCACGCTCCTAGGTAGCCTACGTGTTAACATACTGTTTTATTGAATATTATTATGTGGAAAAGACCTAAAGCAAAGTGATTCTCTATCAATTGTAGTACGAGGTGGAATACAACGATTTAATAAGAAAGATGTGCATCAAAATCTTGTTTAATTTGTGATAATCTTAGCACTTGATTATTATTGTATAATAAACCTGCCATTGTGACTGACTCTGGAGTAATCTGTTCCTCTTTTGTAAGACATTTTGGATAAAAGTTTCTTATGCATAACCTGTAAAATAATATATAATAATAATAATAATAATAATAATAATAATAAATAAGATTTTTATTATTATTATTTTAATTTATTGGCTAAATAAATAAGTGCACTTAAGACAGTAAAAAATGTTTGTCATAAAATAATTAATGAATGCTTTATTTTTAAATAACCTTTTACAGTTTTGGAAATGTTTGTGTACTATTCTTTCTTAACATGAAGACTTATTTTGGTGATTTTATTATACTAAGCTTCTTCCCCCAGAGTTAGATGCATGCTTCGCTAAACGCTAAAAAGAAGACTTTTGTGAGTGCGGATCATGGTCTCATAGGATACTATGAAAAATAATGTTTAATAAACAGAAATGAATCTGCCGGTGGGGGCGGGGCCACAAATCCATGAGTTTACAAATCCCAGGGAACTGATTGCGAAAGCGTGCGCACGGATTATGAATTTGTGGGTACGGATTCAAAAACAAAAGGTACGGTTTACAAAATCTGAGCGCATGGATAGGAAATTCGTGGGTACGGTTTATTAATCCGTGGGTACGATTTGTAACAACAGATTGCAAAACCGTCGCCACGGATTGTTTTTTTTTCTCCTACAGTTGACCTCCCAGGCTCCGTAGAATCGATATTTTAACGTTTCTGTTCCTGCGTTCCTCTGATATTATTACCGTTCCGAAACCGGTTTGGGTGGAAGAAATACCGGTTGATAACATTTTTTTAAAAACTATTTTCTTTGCCTATAATTTGCCTAATAATAATAATAATAATAATAATAATAACAATAACAATAATACTACTAATAATAATAAACTACAGCGTTTTCTTTACTCAAAAAGAAAAGGAAAAAAGAGAGATCTGGTAATGTTAGCCAATAACCCGCTGAGCTTAGTCACAGCCAATACAGCATCATCTTTTCTAGATTTTGGCCAAATGTAGACTAGGCTACTAAAAAAAAAATAATAATCTATCAACACTTTAAAGACAAAGTATTTTTAAGATATTTAAAAATGTTTGCTGCATTGTAAAAAACAAAACAAAAAAAAAACACTTGTATAAGATTGCGTTTTGAGAGTGAAAAAAAAACAAAAGCCGTGGCTCACGTCGCATTTTATTAGCCCTATTACTTTCCGAAATAATGAAGGCTAAAATGCCTGTAGGCTAAAGCAAAATGTTCACAAACATTATAAAAACAGTTATTAGTTTCTCTCTGAAACAAATCCTCTAAAGTTTAGGCTATAAAAACGTAAATCCAAAAACAAATACATTTAAGGTGAAGCTAATGCCTACCTCTCTAATTCGGCACGAATCCAAATTTTTTCATGTTCCCGACGTATCTGGATGCTAAAATATTATTTATTATATAATGTTTGTACTTTCATGGACATAAAACATCATCCTTCACGTCGGCTTTATCAGCACAGTGAGGCGCGGTCACACTGAACACAACAAATTTTGTACAACGGAGCAGTGTAACTTTGTATTTGTTTCTTTAACTGTATTTTATTTTGATAATGAACAGGCTTCAATATAGCAAAATTATGCTGTGTGCGCATAAGGCGTCGGCGTGATGGTCATACCAACGCTGGTTGGTTATATACAGAAGCAAGACATTCAAAGCTGTCAAGCTTTTGCAAAATAAAGAAAACTACTCTCTTCTGTTTCGTTTTCCTTTCCGAAAACTTTGGAACGTGTCACAATGAACCGTAATTTAGCACATTTTTTGTTTCGTTTTGTTAATCTGTCAATATAATTTAAGTGAAATATATTTAGTGTATATGCCTATATTTCTTTTTATGTAAGCCTATAGTTTTTCTGCTTTCTCCATTCACAGAAGCGCTGCAGGTGCGTGTGATCTGTTGAATTCATCTTACACTATCCTCAGATAAACTCTAAGGGCGGTGCATTGCCATTGCGACTTACCTATGATGAGTTCACAGCTGAGCGGACATTTCACTCGTTGGCTTCAGCGTCACATTTGCATAGACAGTACTACTGAAATTAGTGATTGGTTGACAGCAAATTTCAAAGATTAAATGGAACAATAAAATAACGTTATTAAACGGTTAATAGCCATTTCAAATTTTCGATTCTGTTTGGAACTATAAAATTTGAGTTAGTTTCTGGTTCTGTTCCTGTCAAAATTTCATTCATTTCTGGTTTTCGTTTTCATTCCTTGAACCGGTTCAGAGCCTGCCCTTAAGTACCTCAGTTTGTTGAGTTGACAGTTTGGACTTTTCAGACCAGCACAGAGCTGCTTCACTCCTGAATCTCGCAGGTCATTGTGACTCAGGTCCAGCTCTCTCAGAGAAGAGTTTGATGACTGTAGAGCTGAAGCCATGATTTCACAGTGTTGATCAGAGAGATGACAGCCTGCCAATCTAAACAGGATCATGAGAATCAGTCCATTACGTACACACTGTATACATACAAAATTAAACTGTATACATTGTCTCATGTTTTTAAGAAGAAAGTGTCCGCATCCCATTGTGATGTTCACAGTTATCTTGTATAAAGTTAATGACAACATCAGATATGGATTAACTAACGATGGATAATTGATAATGGCGACATTATCATTATGTTTTCATTCAATATATGTATAGATAATAAAGCATTTACGATCAGAGTAACTAATTACAGGTGAAAGTGCACTTATAAAAGTGTAGGATGAAAAAAAAAAAACATGAATCTAAAAGTATAATATATATTGTATTTACTCACACATTATTACCAACATATTAATTAATCATTGTGAAAGTCAAACCTCAGTTTGTTGAGTTGACAGTTTGGACTCTTCAGACCAGCACAGAGCTGCTTTCCTCCTGAACCTCGCAGGTCATTGTGACTCAGGTCCAGCTCTCTCAGAGAAGAGTTTGATGACTGTAGAGCTGAAGCTATGATTTCACAGTGCTGATCAGAGAGATTACAGTCCGCCAATCTGAAAAAAGAGAGGGCGCAGATATAAGGCATGCTGGTGTACACCAGATTGCAAGACTTATGAGGTTCACTCAGCTTCAACATAAGATATTGATTTTTTCACGGTCTTTACAGGAAAACCCAGTAATTAAAATAAATATATGTTTAAAAGTAGGGCTGATAATTTAACACGTTAATTAGTTTAATTAATTACGGTGAAAAATAATGCGCTAAAATTATTAATGCATTTAACGCACTTGACCCCAGACCTATGCGGGTCATCTGACATTTCATAAAGTAGATTGATGACAAATATGAGGCAGGGCAATAACTCACTGCGTGATGGAGCCTAGAGAACGTAGTTTGACTTGTAATTTAAATTAAATTTATGGTGCAAATATGGATGGATACCCCGTTTGACTTTTTGTCTCATACATCATAGTTAAGCAATATCACATATAACTTAGAATGTCCCCACACGAGTGCAAATGTGATACTGATCTTATACAACAGTTCAGTAAGTAAGAAGTTAATATTGTTTTATTTTAGACAATGTTGACTGTTTTGCTCAATTTTGCCAACTAAAATATAAAGACAAAGCAGAACTGTTCGTCTCTGTCTCCGAACAACACACAGCGGTATTTAATTTCTTAATCCACGTTGTGAACTAATTGGGTGAATCATTTGGGGGTTGAACCATTGGCTATAGGCGTGTTGGATTTTAAGTGGATTCAAAAGCATAAGGAGCTGTCTGCTCTCTATAGCTCTAGTGGTACTTTGATGTCACACACCGGTCGGTCTGATGGTGATGATCCACTTCAAGTCGAACAAGACTAATGATTCAATGAACCATTCATAAAGAACCATTTGCTTCACTCCTGAATGAATCCGCAATTTAAACAAAACGAATGAATAAATGACTCAATGACTTGGTCAAAGACATTTACCACCACCTACTAACAGTTTTAGTTTATTATTTAGAGTATCATTTAATTAAAGAAATAATTTCATATTTCCATAGTAATAATAATAAAATTTATAAAATAAATTATTAAAGGTATAGTTCACCCACCCAAAAATGACAATTGTCTCATCATTTACTCACCCTCACGGTCCAAAAAGAGTATTTGTAATAAATTTTATCAAACTAAATATTTCTTGTTGAAGCTACTTTTTGTAATGTCTGTTTGATGCTTTACACAACAATGACTTTAAATTATCTTTTGGGAGTAATTTCTCAGCCAAATTTGAGTGAATTCAGTGTGATTCATTTGTGATTAATTAGATTAATTAATCGCCTCATCATGTAATTCATTAGATTTTTTGGGTTTATTTTTTAAGAGAAATTTTTAAAAGTAATATTTTATTAACATTATGTGCATGATATTTCAACACTCTTCTTTCTTCTAATTTATACATAACTTAATTGTGGAAAAACCTTATTAGTTGAATATTTTCATTTCACTTTTATCAATAAGTGTTTTCTTCATAGTCTAGTATAATTATATTCATATTATAACATTATAAAATTTTTACACTCACAGAGATTTTCTGCAGTTCCCCACAGCAGGTACCAGTCTCCATCGACCCGCTTTTGATTTGATATTGTACTTTTTTAGGTCTAACTCATCCAGCACCTCCTCTGACATCAGGATCATGATTGCCAAAGTTGAGCATTGTGCAAGAGAAAGATTTTTACTTTTTGCTTTAGATTTTAAAAGCGCCTGCACTTTTTCAACAAGAGAATTATCTTTCATCTCAATCAAGCAGTGTGTCAGATTCATCCATCTTTCAGGACTGACGTTGTTTTTCTGACCTCGTTTGAGGTTTTGGGTTATTTTCTTGATGCTCTCTGGGTTGTTCTCTGTGTGTATCAGTACATCATGTAAGAGTCTCTGATTTGACTCCAGTGAGACGCCATGAAGAAATCGAAGGAAGAGATCCAGGTGTCCATTTTCACTGCTCAAGGCTTTATTCATTGCTTCCTTCAGAAACACATCCAGAGGAACATCCTCACACTGAGTTCTGGATTTTCCTGTCAGGAACATTTTCAGAACCTCACTGTTTTTGTGTAAATAGCAGAAAAACACATACAGTGCTGCAAAAAACTCTTGAAAGCTCAGATGTACAAAGCTGTAAACCTTCCTGTGATAAATCACAGATTCCTCTCTAAAGATCTCAGTGCAGATCCCAGAATACACTGAGGCGTCAGTGACGTCTATACCGCTCTCTCTCAGGTCCTCCTCATAAAACATCACATTGCCCTTCATCAGCTGATTGAAAGCCAGTTCAGCAAGTTTCACAATCACTTCTCTGCTGGACTGCAGGAGTTTCTCTGGATCTCTCTCTTCATACTTCTGGTTCCTCATATTTGTTTGAATGAGCAGGAAGTAGATGTACATTTCAGTCAGTGTTTGAGGGATTTCTGCACTGAGATCTTGTTTCAGGATGTTTTGAAGCACAGTGGATGAGATCCAGCAGAAGACGGGTATGTGACACATGATGTGGAGGCTTCTTGCTCTTCTGATGTGTGAGATGATTCTGCTGGCTTGATGCTCGTCACTGATTCTCTTCCTGAAATATTCCTCCTTCTGAGGGTCATTGAATCCCTGAATCTCTGTCACACGGTTGATGTAGTTAGAGGGGATCTGATTGGCTGCTGCTGGTCTGGTGGTGATCCAGATGAGAGCAGAGGGAAGCAGATCTCCTTTCAGGAGGTTTGACATCAACAGACCCACTGATGAAATCTCAGTCACATCAGAAACTTTCTGACTGTCTGAAAACATCAGTGAAATTCTGCTTTCATCCAGACCATCAAAGATGAACACAACTTTACATTCATCATAAATCTTTGAGTCCAGATCTTGAAGTTCAGGATGAAAGTCAAGCAGAAGTCTGTGAAGACTGTACTGATGATCTTTAATCAAGTTCATCTCTCGAAATGTAAGTACAAACATGAAATCTACATCTTGATTGGCTTTTTCCTCGGCCCAGTCCAGAATAAACTTCTGCACAGAGACGGTTTTTCCAATTCCAGCAATGCCTTTAGTAAGAACAGTCTTTATTTTGTCTTTACTCTCTCTTCTCTTCTCCTCATATCCTGGTTCAGGTAAAGGGTTAAAGATGTCATTGCAGTTGATTGGAGTGTCTTGGAGTGTTCTGTAACTTTTCTCCATCTGTAGCACCTCATGTTCTTCATTCACTCCTTCACTCTCTCCCTCTATGATGTACAGCTGTGTGTAAATCCTGTTCAGGAGGGTTTGATTCTCTTGTAGTTTGAATCCCTCAAACAAGGTCTCATACTTGTTCCTCATGCTGGTTTTGTGCTGGTCTTTCACTCTCTGCAGATCATTAAGAAGTGGTTGGTGAGAATGGAGCTGCAGGTCTGTTTCTGTATCATGATGACTGATGTGGTTCTGATAGCAGGAGGATGTACTGGTCTGTGAAGACACATGTCTGATCTGGTCAGCTCTCCAACCACTGAAAACACACCAAAACAAACAACCTGTATATTTAAAGGATTCCGTCAATGTGACATTAAATCATCTAACCCATGTGACATATGTGAAATAATTTCTGTGTAAACAGACAGCTAACAGAGAAATATCAGAAAGAAGCATAGAAGCATAAAACACTAGAGACGTAACAGAGTGGAAGCAGCACAGAAGCTGCATGTATGCAGAGCAGAATTGTGCTTTCCCACAACATTGTTTCCAACTTATACCCCTGGTTTCACAGACAAGGTTTAAGCTAGTCCCAGACTAAAATGCATGTATGAGCTGTCTCAACTGAAAATATTTTGCTCTGACAGATCTCAAAATATGTCAGTGTCATTGTTCTGTGTCAAGATGCACACCTGTAATGTTTTCTAACCAAGGCATTTTTGTAAAAGTTGCTTAAATATTAATTTAACTAAGGCTGTGAAACCTGGCCATAAAGTTTAGTTGGAAAAACTTTAAAGTAAAAGTATAAAACTTAAAAACTTAAAAGATGGACTCACTTTACTTTTCCAGCAACAAAGTTCATGTTCACTCAGATTTTTTTTTGTTATCTTTTTACATTGTCTCAGTTAGGTTGTATTTATTTAGAATATTAAGTATTTTCAACTTGGCAAATTTAGTTATTTGAAAGTTTAGTTGGAATATCTTTATGAAAGTAAGGTGAACTTACTTAAAATTACCCAAATCAGGTTAAATGAACATGAGTTTTGGTATTGAAAACTTAGTTCAACCAAATAAATATAGGTTTTATTTTGATTGCTCTTTTATTTCTCTCTCTCTCTCTATACTGTATATATATATATATTTTATTTCAAATGTTTCAGTCAATTTTCGGTTGACAACATTTTTCATTCCCATTTAAATTAATTTCTCCTGCGATTAAACTCGTAACATAAATGCATTAATATTCTAAGTGAGCGGAGACACTTGCACTGTGGTTCTGATAAGTTCCATTCAGCTCTGGATATTTAGATGTGTGTTGTTTTTTGTTTGATATTCAGATGTTTTCTTGTTTTTGTTTTTTCGCTAGGCCAACATCCCGGGACTATTGTGTTTCATCAGACTACCAAAATCTATCACTTAAAATCTTAAAACAGGGTTCCTGTATGTACAAAAAAAAAAGACAGATGGCTATTACTCTGACTAATAATAGATTACTACCTGATTGTTCCATTTTTCGTGAAGGTGCTTTAAAACAATATGTACTGAAAAAAGCACTATACAATTAAAGTTGAATTAAATCTCTTTCTGGTATTAAGAGCCATTATTGGTGATCCAATCACAAGGGGTCAACGCCAAAAACAGGTGGAAAAGCAATTTAAAACATTTTGCTATCAGATCACTGAAACCACATGTGGAGGTGGTCAAAACACATGGGACCACATCACATGTAAACAACATCCATTCTGAATGTGTCCCTGACAGCAATAAAACACCACCTATTCACCACCAACTCATTTAACATCCTGAATTATAATCAAAATCACAGATGCTTTCCATAATCTTTTCATTCACCTCATTTTCCATTCACTCATAATATGACATTATCAGCTTCATGATCATACATACTTAACAGGGTGAAAGGGCACTGCACTGTTACTGAACATGTGTGGGTTGCTTTTCATGGACACATTGTTGGATAATGGAGACGCTTCTCTCTTTCTCTTCCTGCTGATGAGACTGAGAAAAAGACAGAAAAAGAAAAAAACACCGTTTTCCTCCCTCTGAAGTACGGAAGTCTTCTAAGCGGCCATCCATTATAAATTTTTTTTCTTTTTGTTTTCCCTCGTTATAACGACTTAATTTTCTCGTTATCTCGACATAACGAAGGTCGTTTCCCCCCCCCTCATTGATATAACGACTTAATTTTCTCGTTATCTCGACATAACGAAGGTCGTTTTTTTTCGCTTTCTCGTTATATAACGACTTAATTTTTCTCGTTATCGACATAACGAAGTTCGTTTTTCCTCGTTAAAAATCTTAATTTTCTCTAATAAATTACAAAACTGCGCCAGGTGGCACTATAGACCTGAATATAACTGATGGGGTGTTGTATACTATCCACTTTACTGTACGCGGACCTTCCTCGGGATCGCTATAATTTGTGCAGTTTGTTTTATTACTGACATTTAATTAATTCAGAAATGTTAAATGCTTGAATCAATATGAATATTTTGTGTATTAAGTTCCTGCTAGATGCATGAGTTTTCACCAACGCATTCTGTGTTTCATCAATAACTGCTTATCAAAAACCAAGGTTGACATCACTGTATTCTGTTTGCACCAATATATATTATATTTGTGCTTCTTTTAGGCTCATGATTCAGTTTAAATTTAATTTTAATTTAATGATTAGGTAGTTAATAAGCGGAGATGTTCTGTGGTATCTACAGTAGGACGGGATTTAACGATGTAGGCTGATGTGCTTCTTTCCTTATTACTAATCTTTATTGTTAACCATATTGATGAGAAATGTGATGTATATGTAAAATCCATAGGCTAATTTAATTCAGTTTTGTTCTGTAATGTTGTGAATGTTTGGTTTTTTTCTACACACACACATACACTACACGTACACATGAACGCTCTTTTCAAACAGAAGCTTGTAACACACATGATATCTGCCACTAATGACTACTAAATTAACATTATATATTTTATTTCATATAAAGGGAAAATTAAAAGTGAGTTTAATCCAAGCAGCTCTAATGGGCGCGGTGTTGCCATTTAAAAACATGTTAATTACAAAAACAAAACGTTCGTTGTACTGTCCTCTGGAAAAAATCAACAGTGATTGATCACCTTTATTTATACAGTATTGTAGACGTTATTATTATAGGCAGCAAAATTTTGAAATAGGAGGCTACAGTAAGCCGCCTGCGGGCTGTCCATCAGATGCCTGTCAAAGTTGCAGTTACTATAGCAACAGTAAAACTTTCATGTCGTTTAACGAGGAAAACAAACTTTTGTTATGTCGAGATAACGAGAAAATTAAGTCGTTATAACGAGAAAAAACTTTCGTTATGTTCGAGATAACGAGAAAATAAGTCGTTATAATGGAGAAAACAAAAAGGAAAAAAATTATAATGGATGGCCGCTTAGAACTTCCGTACTGAAGATTATCTATCTGCTCCAGTAAATTAACATTATGCACCATACTATCATTTAGTAAAAATGGCACTACCATCTTGTATTGATGGTATATCAGCTTGAAGCAGGCACAAGATGGTAGTGCTACAGTTTTTACTAAATTATATTATGGTGCAAAAAGTGATTATTCTTACTTGTGATATAAGAGCTGAAGTCAGCCACAGATGAGAGGCAGATAATAAAACATGAGGGGTATTGCGATTAAGTTGTATTGAGATACTTCAGCTGGTAATAGTACCTTAAAAATGAAGCTATCATGACCACATGAGTCCCTCTAACCTGCTATTATACCTTAAAATCTCTGTGACTGAGCATCTGTCAGGACGCCTGATAGATCAACTCCATGTTTCAGTGTAGCAAGCTTGTGAGATATATTTTTTTATGAGGTCCAACAGCCTGCAGTTCAGAATCATTCTGACCCCTCAATGAAAATAACATAAGTGGGAAAGTTTATGAATTAACGATATATGTTTAAAGCATAAGGGATTCAATAATGCTGTTTTATGAGGTTCAAGGGATTCTGAGCTTAGAGGCCTGAAACACTTCATTTTGATAGTCCAATTTAGACATTTTATTTTACAAAGTTACTGTACAACTACATATCAACATTTTCTACAAACCCTAACCCATGTCTGTGGAGATTTTCAAACAGCAACATTTTGATACAACTTTTTTTTCTTTACAATGTGATTTACTAATGTCCACATTTCAGAGAAAGTTTCTTTCATGAATGATTCATCATGTTATAATTTCACATCCGCAGCAGATAGTGAATAATACTCACACAGGGTCAGAGGTCACAGCAGGCCCATCACCGAGAACAGGAGCAATAATCATGGAGTTGTTACTCTTCATTGACACACAGCTGAATCCTGGAAATGCTGCTCTTTGAGCGTCAACATCACTGAGATTATGGGGAATAATCATGGAGTTGTTACTCTTCATCGACACACAGCTGAATCCTGGAGACGATGCTCTCTGAGCGTCAACATCACTGAGAACAGGAGGAATAATCATGGAGTTGTTACTCTTGATTGACACACAGCTGAATCCTGAAGACCCTGCTCTTTGAGCGTCAACATCACTGAGAACAGGAGGAATAATCATGGAGTTGTTACTCTTCATAGACACACAGGTGAATCCTGGAGATGCTGCTCTTTGTTATTATCGTCAACTTAGAACAGGGGGAATGATGATTGATTTTTTAGTTTTTATCGACACACAGCTGAATCCTGGAGATGCTGCTCTCTGAGTGTGATCAGGAGCCTCCTGCTCTCTCTCCTCATACACACTCATTTCAGAGTTCATCTTTTCTTCCTCTTTAATGTGAAACTTGATTTCAGGTCTGTATGTGAAAACAGAGAACATAATGAATTTGACATGCTGAAGTAAATAAAAAAATTAAATTAGATTTTACCCAATCTGTAAATACAACATTTAATATACAGCAGTCCGTCTGTATGTGCAGTTTCATCCCACCAGAGATCATTTCAAAAGTAAAAAAATGAATTTAGAAATCGTGCACGCTCAAATCGTGATTTTTATGACGATTTCGATTAATCGCACAGCCCTAATAAAAACTGGACTCGATTAAGAGCTGTTTGTGTGCAAAATAGAGCTGCATGATTCTGGATAAATTGAGATTTTTTTTTTTTTTATTGGAGGTTATGATTCTCTCACAATTCTGAAGAAAAAATACATTAGACAACTAAACAAAACATAAATTATGAATGAATGATTCAATGACTCACTCAAGATTTACTTATTTCATTTTTATTTATTAGATACTAGTATTATTTCAGCTGTGATTATTTAATTATACTTAAAATTAGAACTAGTTTTTTTTTTTTTTTTTTTTTTTTTTTAAATAACTATATATATTTTTGTTTTTTTATAGTTACAAGTAACTTTTTGGACCAAAGATATCCTGAACTTAACAGATGCTAAAACTTTTTAAATTTGCATTTATGGTCAGTATGCTAATAGTATGTTGAATATTAATAAACCAAGAGAATAAGAGAATGATTAGAAAGGAAACTGAAAGAAGAATATTATGAGAAGGAAGGAGAAACCCACATACAAAAGGTAAACATTTTTGTCAGTAATGTCAACACTAATTTTGTTAAAATAGTAGCATTTTGTAAAAACACAGTAATCTGTTTGTTGGTCATTGTACGAGTGGCCTCTTGTGGCAGGATGCAGATAAGACACCTATTTTTATTATGTATTATTTTCCTCTGTGCCATTATATTTCACTGTCTGGCAGTTTTCATGTTTCTTTAATGTTAGAGTTCATTCATTAGAATTGTTGTCCCAGTGATTCATCACAGTCTGTATTAGAGATACTGCCCCTAGACTCCTCTCACCCTAACCATAGACTGTTTAATCTCCTGCCCTCCGGGAGGCGCTTCAGGAGCCTCCGGACAAGGACCAGCAGACTCAGGAACAGCTTTTTCCCTACAGCTATCTCCTTACTGAACTCTGCCCTCTGACACCCTCCAACACCCCCCACACCACACACACAGACTCCTCACCCCTCCTCATCACTACATCTGATTTACAAACAAGCAAAAAACAGTAACTTGTTACTAGTGTAAATGATGTTCATAGTTTCTTCTTATAGTGTACATACACTTATTACATAATCCATCTGTATAGTATGTTCATAGTACACCTATCTGTATATCATGCTGATAGTATTTAAAATCTGTAAATTATGTCCTTAAGTACTGCCTTATTTGTATATTTATTGTATATTTGTAACATATTGTAGACACTGTATATTCTGTACTTACTGCTTACTGCACTTCTGGTTAGATGCTAATGGCATTTCGTTGCCTTGTACCTTACATGTGCAATGACAATAAAGTTGAATCTAATCTAATCTTTAAAAAAAAAAAAAAAAAAAAAAAAAAAAATTGCCCTCAACTGTAAAATTTTCACATTGAAAAAACTTCAAACTTTCAGGCTATACTTTCTCGAGCCAAGCCAACTTTGACATTGTTTATTTTTTTAGTTTATGTTAATGCTGGTTATAAATTAAATCTCAAAGCACAATAACACTTTTTCTAACACCATCCTATAATATATTTAAAAATACATTTAAAATCTTTTCCTTGTATGGCTCTTCTGCCTTTCTTCAAAATGATTTAATATTGCTTTAATATCGTTTGTTCTTTTATGTAAATTAGGTGATGTGAACTGAAGTGCATTTACTGCACAATACAACCTGAGTTCCAGGTTGCAACTTATACTTATTGCAAATAGTGGCAAGTATCTGCACCTCAGTATTGTAGTACATTATAAAACAGTATGCAATAATAACTTATTGAGTGTAAATGATAATTTTAATTCAAATTATTAAATATATATAGTGAAAGTGAAAGTGACGTGACATACAGCCAAGTATGGTGACCCATACTCGGAATTCGTGCTCTGCTTTTAACCCATTCAAAGTGCACACACACAGCAGTCCCTTGACAACACACACCAACACCGTGAACACACACCCGGAGCAGTGGGCAGCCATTTATGCTGCGGCGCCCGGGGAGCAGTTGGGGGTTGGGTGCCTTGCTCAAGGGCACCTCAGTCGTGGTATTGAAGGTAGAGAGCGCTGTACATTCACTCCCCCCACCTACAATTCCTGCCGGCTCGAGACTCGAACTCGCAACCCTTGGATTGCAAGTCCAACACTCTAACCGTTAGGCCACGACTTTCCCCAATGGATGCCACCTTATTGGGACAATAAAGCCCTCCCTCACAACTTTTTGATTATTTCCTTCATTTTTATTGAAAATACATGCTTTTCTGATGTGATTTGAAAAAAAGGAGAAAAAAAAAACTTAGTCAAAAGGCAGACTCAAACCCGGGTCGATTGCATCAAATTGTAATCAACACACATTTTATCATCTGCACCACTAGAGCTGAAGACTGATTTTCATCTGTTTTACTCTTAAATAGCTCAATAAGACATATACAGGTCCTTCTCAAAAAATTAGCATATTGTGAAAAAGTTCATTATTTTCCATAATGTAATGATAAAAATTAAACTTTCATATATTTTAGATTCATTGCACACCAACTGAAATATTTCAGGTCTTTTATTGTTTTAATACTGATGATTTTGGCATACAGCTCATGAAAACCCAAAATCTCAAAAAATTAGCATATTTCATCCGACCAATAAAAGAAGTGTTTTTAATACAAAAAAAGTCAACCTTTAAATAATTATGTTCAGTTATGCACTCAATACTTGGTCGGGAATCCTTTTGCAGAAATGACTGCTTCAATGCGGCGTGGCATGGAGGCAATCAGCCTGTGGCACTGCTGAGGTGTTATGGAGGCCCAGGATGCTTCGATAGTGGCCTTAAGCTCATCCAGAGTGTTGGGTCTTGCGTCTCTCAACTTTCTCTTCACAATATCCCACAGATTCTCTATGGGGTTCAGGTCAGGAGAGTTGGCAGGCCAATTGAGCACAGTAATACCATGGTCAGTAAAACCATTTACCAGTGGTTTTGGCACTGTGAGCAGGTGCCAGGTCGTGCTGAAAAACGAAATCTTCATCTCCATAAAGCTTTTCAGCAGATGGAAGCATGAAGTGCTCCAAAATCTCCTGATAGCTAGCTGCATTGACCCTGCCCTTGATAAAACACAGTGGACCAACACCAGCAGCTGACATGGCACCCCAGACCATCACTGACTGTGGGTACTTGACACTGGACTTCAGGCATTTTGGCATTTCCTTCTCCCCAGTCTTCCTCCAGACTCTGGCACCTTGATTTCCGAATGACATGCAAAATTTTCTTTCATCCGAAAAAAGTACTTTGGACCACTGAGCAACAGTCCAGTGCTGCTCCTCTGTAGCCCAGGTCAGGCGCTTCTGCCGCTGTTTCTGGTTCAAAAGCACACGCCTGTGCACGGTGGCTCTGGATGTTTCTACTCCAGACTCAGTCCACTGCTTCCGCAGGTCCCCCAAGGTCTGGAATCGGTCCTTCTCCACAATCTTCCTCAGGGTCCGGTCACCTCTTCTCGTTGTGCAGCGTTTTTTGCCACACTTTTTCCTTCCCACAGACTTCCCACTGAGGTGCCTTGATACAGCACTCGGGAACAGCCTATTCGTTCAGAAATTTCTTTCTGTGTCTTACCCTCTCGCTTGAGGGTGTCAATGATGGCCTTCTGGACAGCAGTCAGGTCGGCAGTCTTACCCATGATTGCGGTTTTTAAGTAATGAACCAGGCTGGGAGTTTTTAAAAGCCTCAGGAATCTTTTGCAGGTGTTTAGAGTTAATTAGTTGATTCAGATGATTAGGTTAATAGCTCGTTTAGAGAACCTTTTCATGATATGCTAATTTTTTTAGATAGGAATTCTGGGTTTTCATGAGCTGTATGCCAAAATCATCAGTATTAAAACAATAAAAGACCTGAAATATTTCAGTTGGTGTGCAATGAATCTAAAATATATGAAAGTTTAATTTTTATCATTACATTATGGAAAATAATTAACTTTTTCACAATATGCTAATTTTTTTAGAAGGACCTGTATAAGGTGCCATTAAAGTGTAATATTATAATACAGACAGTGAATTCAAGTGCAACATAATGTTAATATATTGTAAATAAAATACTACACAGATATTACAGAATAAACTCTGTAATTCCGTATAATTTAACCTCTGTATCATGGATATGTGGATATGTGCTGCTTGCTGTATTATATTTTTACTGTGCTGTTTGCTGTTTATCTTTTTTTTTTACTACTTATGTTCTTTAATACTTTAACATTTTATTCGAGTGTTCTGTTAAGTATGTGCGTGTGTTTTAATGCATGCATGACACGAAAACAACTAACGTCATCACGCAATGCAAATTACACACGCATGTGCTGTCACCACGTTAATGATAAAGCATGCGTGTTATAGATATACCTTACGTCACTTTGCGCATGCACGGTAAACACATACCTGACGTACGTACGTGACGTCACCGCGCTACAGTCTGCAGCGAGGGGTGTCTCGACGATAAACTGCCAACAAGCAGTGACGCCACTGGAAGTGTTCGATCCACCATCTTATTAATCCCTACCGGCAGAGAGCACCATTGAGTCACATGCAAACCGCTGACCTAAAATCACCCGATTTGAAGCGAATCAGTCAAACGGGAATAGTTTTTATGTGTACGTAAATTCATTTTTACTTCAGATGTTATTTGCAGGGTTTATGGTCTTTTTGGGCAGGATAAGCGATATATTTAAACAGTGTAGGTGGATGTGTCTGCTGCTCGTTGACGACACAAGTAACTAATCCAACACAATATATAGCCTATTTCTTTATGTATGTAATTATTTTAGAATTATTAAACATGAACCTATTAGTATCAGAAATTGATTTGAATATACAATGAATAATATAGCCTCTGTTACTGTATTGCTCTATACTGAAATGAAACGCTTAACTTACCATCTTGAAATAAAGCTTCATGTACTGTATGTAGTCAGTTATTTCTCTAAATAAATTATGATGTGTATATTTTTAATGTCCTGATTGAGCAACCTTTATTTCAGACTCTTAAGATTGTGCAAATATGTTTACTAGCATTACAGTTTGCATGTAAAATGTTTTTAATGCTAAATTAATAATTTAACCAGCGTTGAAATCATTACCTGCTTTAAAATGAATGCTGTTAACGAAATTATTGTTGAAACATTTTTCAGTTAGCGCCTACTGTACGAATAAAAACACTATAACTAAATTATATAAACAATGAAACACTGGCGAATGTGTATACAAAGCATACATCTTTCTTCAGATTTCAGAATGAGCACTTTGTCATTTGTTATATATATGTTGAGGTCGTGTCCGTCTGATGTTTATCATGTTCGCTACTGTAATGAACGTAGCTTTTTAATAAGTAAAGGAAATTCCCCACATTTAAAAAATTAACCGTTTACATGCCTTGGGTGTTTGCATTGTAATAATGTACAGAGATACTTCAGATTTAAATTCGTATGATTTCCTATTAATTCAATGGAATGTATGGGATACTAGGGATTACCAATACGGCGGCGCGGCGGCTTCACTTTCATCACGTCATGAGCGATCCAGTTCTCTGTTATAGATCAGTGGTCACACCCCTAGCGGTTACTGAAACCACGCCTTCTTTCTTTGCGTGAATGTTTGGGCGGCATTATGCAAATATTTCCACATCGTGACGTAGAGATGTGTTTGAATGAGCTGTTTTAGTCTTAACTTTGATAAAGAATATCTCTTTGGTTTTGAGACTTTAGTCTTTGCATCTTCAGGGATCTTATCTATGCACCAAGAGCTTGTTACACTCCAAAGAGAAAGAAAAACTTGAAATCGCATCATATGACCCCTTTAATAAGAATTTCAATAAAAAAAAATAGTTAGCATTTTATTTCTGTATGGTGTTATATGTTTATGTTAGTAAGTGGTGTTAAAATTGCTCTGTGCATAATGAGCTGTCTGCTGGGTTTGTGGAGTGGTGTGTTGCAGACCCCAGTCCTCCCCTGATTATACCTACTTGGGTTTGATAAATGCCAAAGCTTCAGTGTTTGTTAAGGGCACTGATTAACATAAACAAAAGTGCAGTGATCAGTATGTATTTTACTAAAATGTTTGCAACTGCTTTTTATAACTTAATTAGAAGCACCTCAATTAATAAACCGTCTTGATACACAGGAACGATCAGAATAGACATAATATTTGTTTTACAATTTAAATGAACAAGAATCTAAATGTGTAAACAAAGCACTGTAAAAATGTTACTTTCTTCACAACACAATGTTGTGTGTGTCCCATCAAGTAATGAAAAGCTCTACACACACCTGCTGTCTGTTTGAACACTTTGTCCAAATACAGGAAATATGTAATGTGAACAAATGCGTCACATACAAAAGTGTGGTTACTGGGAGAGGACAGGGCCTCATTACTTGATTAATATTTATTTATTTATTTATTTATTTTTAAATAGATTACCTATTTTCGTCATTAGTTGTATCTCGCATTAATGTACAACTAATATAATGTTTAAAGCTAATTTATACTATAGGCCTTTAATTTACTCAAATATTTCTTTTACGGATTAACAAAATATTCACATATTATCCACACACTGCATCAAATAAGACCAACAATAACATAAATTAACATAAATAACAAAAACTATGCTTTAAAAATGATTAGTTCAAGCGTCGTATGACGTGTTAGTTTACTCGAAGTAAATAACAATCATCTCGTGTTTGATCAAACTGTGAAGTGTTTGAGTTCGTATCAGGTCTGTTTAGACGGAAATGAAAATTTTGAAACGTTTTACAAGCTTACCGTAACATGAGAAGACATTTCTGATCTGGAATCTTCTAAAATGGCGTCTGGTTGTCTGTTACTGCAACTTAGCTTTCGGTTTCACTGAAGAGTTTTGGTCTGGTGTGTTCTAAAATGGCGTCTGGTTGTCTGTTACTGCAGAGTTGATAGTTTACTCTTGTTTGCAGATCGAGGCGGGGCTGCACGTGTAGCCCCGCCCCATACCTACTCTGATTGGTTCGATCGTCTTTCATAGACATACATGATAGGAAATGTGTGCGTAGCTGGTGTAGGATGGAGTATGTTGTTTAAAAAGCTAAAAACTGTGCAGTTTTACAAAGCCTTCATTATAATGCACAGACTAAGAAAAAAAAAAAAAAAACATTAGCCTGTAACTTGCCATGTCCCTGAAATGATTGTTTTGTTAAACTGATCCTTAGGCTAACAGACGAACAACCAACTACATTTACATTTACATTTTAGTCATTTAGCAGACGCTTTTATCCAAAGCGACTTACAAATGAGGACAATGGAAGCAATCAAAAACAACAAAAGAGCAATGATATATAAGTGCTATAACAAGTCTCAGTTAGCTTAAATGCAGTACTTAAAAAACGAGGTTTTTTAAGTACGGTCGAACCAATCAGAGTAGGTATGGGGCGGGGCGACACGTGCAGCCCCGCCCCAGATGCAGCTAAACTGTGAACACTAGGTGGATACGTTAGCCGAGTGCTAACGTGACTAACTGATTAAACAATACGGTTTGTAAACCAAAATATGTCTACTGTAATGTCTGAAGAACGACAGACTTTTAATCAGATCGCATTAACCCTGTAACTGCCAGTGCAGCACAATAAACAGCAGTTTCACAATTATTATAAAGTCTGTGTGCTACACTACATTCTTTATTATTAAACAATAGTAATTAGAACAACGTCAGTCTACAATAATTGACATATTCTTAGGTTCACTGCGAATTTTTAGAACTACTTCAGTAAGACAGTAATATCGTGCTTTACCTGGAAACCTAAAGCTGCACTAGGTATACATCACATATTGGCACAAAAAAAATTATATTTTGAGCACTCAATTGAAAATGTACACCTAACGTATCAATCGTACTACTTACAGGTCCTGGTTCAGATAGCTTTTTAGTCCAAATTAGAAGATTAGAAGCCAACGAAGAATAAAAAAGCCCAGATTTAGAGAAGCAGTTCTTGATAAAATGACAAGCACACAACAAAAGGCTCGAATTGTATTTCTGTGGTATCCTTGAACACCACGTCTTCTCAACATGATGTAAACGCACTAATAGCAAAAGTGTTTGTGGGCAGATCAGACTCTGTTCGTATTTCGCGGGCAGGCGATTGGATTGGCAAGATGGCGGAGTGAATAGCCGCAACGTTACGAGCTCTCGGCATCAAAATGGTTTTAAAGCACATATTGACGCCAGCCTCTGCAAATGCAGCTGAAATAATTTACAAGAAAAGATTAACACAAACTCTCAGTGAAAGACTAAACGAACACAATTATAATGCCTAGAAAGTCCGGACAGAATTGCGTCCTAACGACTCCATGTCCAACGAGGAGGGGGCTAGCTGCTTAGCTAGCGACCACGAGTATACCAACGACGGAATGGATTGCAACCAGCAAACATGCCTCGAAGAAGAATTTCCGCCCTTGCCCATAACGCCAAGTAAGCCTCCGCTTCATAAGAAACCAACTTTTACTAGAGAAGCCGGGTTCGGCTCAGACGATGCAGTGCGCTCCTTGGCTGATCTTATTAACAACAGGAGCGACACCCTCGAAAAAATGGTGGAATCTGTACGCGGCGACATTAAAGTCTTAAATGCAAAGGTGGTTTACATTGAAAAGAGGGTGCAAAGGAACGAGGATTCTGCTTTGAAAACCATGAACCGGGTTAGTGAGCTGGAGCGATACAGCCGCCGGTGGAACCTGCGGCTCCAAGGGCTGACAGAGGACAGGGAGGAGGATGTGCGGGCTCGAGTAACCAGTGTTTGTCAGGCGATTCTACCGGAGGTAAAGGAAAGCCTCCCTGCTGCTATAGACGTCGCGCACCGGTCGGGAAAACTTCGGCAAGAGCAGACGAAACCTAGAGGCGGTTGTCATGAGATTTATCTCTCGAAGATACAGGGATGCAGTTTGGAAAGCAGCAAAAAACAACTCTTATCTCCAAAACAACGGTTCTTCGCTTCTCAGAGGACTTAACCCCAAGAGGACAGAGAGAACAGACACAAAAACTGTGGTTTTGTAAATCGTGGAAAATTCATGTTGTTCCCCCCCACCCCCCCGCAGCACATAGCCCATAAAGAAAGCTCGGGATGGGGGTGGGAAAGGAAAAAACGGGCCTATTTCGTGGGAGGAAAAGGATTCGTGAACGGTTCGGATTTCGTGGAAACGGTTCATCTGTGATCTGTCAAGCTTAGTTCAGAAGGTTTGTCTAAGATGGTGCCTCGTGTTCAGGTCGTTCCAGGATAATTACTCTGAATTGTTTTATCTCAGGGTAAAATTTTGTGTTACTTAGATAGCAGGTGAAGTTCCTGCTGGTTCAAAAAAAAAAAAAAAAAAGAAAAAAAAGAAAAGGGGGTAACGCTATAATCATTATACGTCTCTTACTTATACAGTATATATCATATTGAACATTATTCTTTTTTTACGTGAGTGATGTTAAGGTTATATTATGGTGCTGATGCTGAGTTATAATGCTAAATATGGTGCCGATCTCGACAGCCCACTGTTACTTATCATCACTAGTAGTAAGCTATTTAACCAAGGCTTTTCTAAGGTTAAGTTCTTTATCTTTCATAGTTCTTATTTTTGTCCTTATTAATGTTGTCATTTATCTCACTAAATGCCAGGGGTCTTTGTAATAGTGTTAAGAGAAAAGCATTATTTTTGTTCGCAAAACAATTCAAGTCAGACTTTGTTTATTTTCAAGAATCTCACTCTAATGAGAACGATTCTAACTTTTGGAGGTCTCAATGGGGAAATACTATATGGCTCTCCCACGGAACAGAGCGGTCAGCTGGGGTAGCCTCTTTAAATAACAGGTTTAATGGAAATGTCTTGACCACACAATGTGACCTAGACGGTCACTTTATTTGCCAAGTTATTGAACACAATGACTCAACCTACTTAGTTTCTAATATCTATGGGTACAATACCAAGAAAGAAAATGTGAACCTTTTGTTGTCAATTGAAAATATTTGTACAGGTTGGTTGGTTAGATTCCCAAATGCGTTTATATTGTTAGGAGGTGATTTTAACATTATTCTAGACGGTTCTATAGATAAAAGTCCACCCTCTCAGCGTTACAATTCAGACTCATACTTGACTGACTTTATAAGAAGATTTAAACTGATAGATGTATGGAGAGAGAAGAATCCTAATAGCAGATTGTATACCTGGAGTAATAAATCAGGCTCTAGGCAATCACGACTGGACTATTGGCTTATATCTGACAGTTTTTTAAACAAGGATTATGTTGATATTAGCATCTGCCCTACTCCCTTAACTGATCATAAAGCTATTTGCATATCTCTTAATATCTCAGCTGGTTCTACACTTACCACACACTCAAGTTATTGGAAGCTTAACTGTTCTGCACTGCAAAATGGGATAGTCCAATATAAGATTAAGGATATGATTTCACTTTATTGGTCTAAAGCAAACAAAGAAAACTGTTTCGGGCTCAACTGGGACCTGCTCAAATATGAGATAGGAAAATATTTAAGAAAGTTTGGTGCTGAAACAGTCAAAGCCAGGAAAGCAGAGGAGTTAAAAATTGTCTCTAATATAACAAATTTATCCTGCAGAGATTTTGACTCCCTAACAAAGGAGGAAAAAGAAGGGTTATCTTACTCACAAATCAAACTTGATGAAATGTATCGGCAAAAAGCAAAGGGTGCCTTTATCAGGTCTCGCTCTAAGTGGTTAGAAGAAGGTGAACAAAACTCTCGTTATTTCTTTAGTCTAGAGAAATATCGTTCCACCAACAACAGTATCAGTAAGTTAAATGTTAATGCAGCTATTACTGAAGATCATCGTAAAATATCTGAGTTTTGTTCAAAATTTTATAAAGACTTGTATAGCTCTCAATATAGCCCAACTGCGTCTGATAATTTTTTAAACTCCCTTTCAGTGAAGATGATAAGCGAAGTGGATAGAGAGCTCTGTGACATGCCTATATCACTTGAAGAAGTACAGCAAGCTATAAACCAACTAAAAAATAACAAATCGCCTGGGTGTGACGGGCTATCCTCTGAATTTTATAAATCTTTTATCGCTGAACTGTCCCCTTTTCTATTGAAAGTCTTCATAGAATCCATTGAAAACGAATGCCTCGCCTCCTATCTGACCCAAGGAATAACAGTCCTAATTCCTAAACCAAACAAGGACAAATTATTTTTAGATAATTGGCGCCCAATTTGTCTTCTTAATAACGATTATAAAATATTAGCTCTCTTATTGGCTAGAAGATTACGGTCTGTTCTGGACTCCATCATAGACGAAACACAATCAGGCTTCATGAACAAAAGGCATATAGGAAATAACATTAGGCTCATTTCTGTATATTTTAGATTACCCAGAAATGGTAGAGGAAGGTGGGCTCATGCTGTGTGTAGATTTCTACAAAGCTTTTGACACCGTTGAGCATCCGTTCATTCTACAGTGCCTTAAAAAATTCGGTTTTGGTGAGTTTTTTTCCTCAGCTATTAAAAGTCTTTATAACAATAGTAATAGCTCAATTAGACTACCAGGTGGTATGTCTCCCAGGTTCAATGTCTCTAGAGGCATCCGACAAGGGTGCCCGGCTTCGCCTTACCTCTTCCTATTGGTAGCCAAGCTTTTGTCTGTTCATATTAAATCAAGTGAGATAAACGGCATCAATATATGTGGTATGAGAGCTTATTATATCTCAACTGGCGGACGATACCACTGTCTTTCTTAGAGATGAAAATCAAGTCTCTGGTGCAATAAATACCATAGAAAAATTTTCCATGGCCTCTGGCTTAAGGTTGAATATCAATAAGTGTGAAATCATGTCTATTAAGGACTGCATGAAATCTTCCATCTGTAGTATCCCAGTCAAGAGTGAACTTGTTCATTTAGGTATCACAATTACCAAGGACCAACAAAAAAGGTCTTTATTGAACTTCAACCCTATTATTCAAAGAACCAGAAAAAAGCTGAACCAGTGGCTGTTGCGGGATCTCTCCCTCAGAGGCAGAACCCTACTGTCTAAGACAGAAGGTTTATCACGGTTAACATATCCAGCTCTATCTTTGTATGTGGACAAAAAACATATTACTGAGATTGACAATCTACTTTTTAATTTCTTATTGAAAAATAGAACTCATCATGTGAAGAAGTCTGTTCCTAACAAATGACTATGAAATGGGTGGATTAAACTTTATCGATTTCTGTACTCTTAATAATACTTTTTAAAGTAAATTGGTTTGAAACATTTCTTTAAAAATCCTAATTCTATTTGGAATGATCATACCATGTCATATTCTGTCAAAACTGGGTGGGTTGAGCTATTTCTTAACCTGAAATTATAATATTGATAAAGTCCCGATAAAAATGTCATCCTTTCACCGCCAGGCCTTCCTTTCATGGTCTCTTATTTTCAAACACAACTTTTCAACCAACAAAAATTACATATGGAACAACAAAGACATACTGTTTAAACACAAATCTTTATTTATTGATTACTGGTTTAATAATAACATTATTTTTGTTGACCAATTATTTAATAGGGATGGTCGTCTTTACTCTTATAATGAGTTTCTAGAAGAATACAAAATTCCTGTGTCTCCTGGAGATTATGCCGAAGTCTTTGGAGCAATTTCCTCTGGTGTCTGCATGTTATATAGAGCTCAACCAAGATTGGACTCACAACAACTAACTTTGTTATCGCTGACTGATACTTCAGTTGGTAAGATTTGTTTTTCTTGTAACAATGGTAAGAACAATAAACTAATTAGATCCCTGTTCAAAACAGATATTATCACAGTCCCATATGTGGTTCCATACTGGAACCAATATTTGCTGACCAACAAAATTAGAGAAATATCATTTAAAATAATTCATAAGTTTTACCCGTCTAATGATCATATTGTTAAAAAATTTAAAAAAGACATTGATGTAATGTGCACTTTCTGCTCTATGAGTATTGAAACAGTTACCCATTTGTTTTGGCACTGCCCTTTTGTCCAGAGTTTCTGGTCTGACATTTGTAATTTTATTGCAGAAAAAATTGAGAAAGATTTCAAGTTGTTTTGGAAGGATGTTCTTTTTGGCCTTTATGACCTCAACAGAACTAAGACTAGGCCTAATGAAACTTTCATTATTAATCTCATTATTCTCTTGGCAAAATTTTACATTCATAAATGTAAGTTTGCGCATTCCAAAACATCTTTTATTGCCTTTAACATTGAGGTCAAGCAATATGTCAACACGATTAAGTATTCTCTTAATCAAAAGGCAACAAAAACTGTGAAGGTGTGTAAACAATTTGATATATTTTTGTAAGTCCGCACTTCCCCTGGCAAAATGTGATGATGTGAGTCTTTTGTTTATTTTTTGTTTATGTTAAAATACTTGCAGTGTTGGAAACTGCACAATGTGTTATTTTTATAATGGAGATGAACGCTCATGTAAACTGTGCAATTGTTGAATAAAAAATAAAAATAAAAAAAAATTCGCCGGCAGGCAGGGATTATGCAAATGTGTACCCAGTGACGTACAAGCAAACAGGCAAAAGAGTCGAAAATATAACGACTTGTTTACGGCGATTCAGAACCGACTCTCTCTTTTGAGAGACAATATCTTTATTTATCATGCACTTTTTTGATTAACAACTTTGCAGATTGTTTTCATTTAAGGATAGCTACGTTATAAACTGCAAAAGAGAGATTTTTCAAAAACCCATCTGACCTGCTCTTTAATGAGAGCTCTGCTTTATTTCCTTTTGAGCCTTTTACAGTAGGCCTGTTTTTTTTCTTTACAATGTCATATCATCATTGCTTTTCTAAATAATAAACATGAGTGTGGTTCAGCTTAAAATAATTTATTGTCCTAGTTTTGATCACTCTCTTTAAGATTTACACTTAATTTCTTAAGAATTGTTATGTTCTGTTATTGTACGTTTTCCCTGTTTTATAATCCTATATCTCAAACAGTGTATGATATTAACAAAACATGAATAAGATAGGTTCAGCACCCATGAATATGCCAGAACTGATCAAATGTATACCTTGAATGTGGCGTAAGTCACTTTGGATAAAAAAGTCTTCCAAACAAAAATATTTTTAGAAGCACATTAACAGCATAATTACACACCACCTGGATCAGAGGAAATCAAACTACATTTGGATGATGCTGTTTGTGGATTACAGCTCCCCTTTTAACACCATTGTCCCCTCACACCTCTTCAAAGAGACTGGACACATCCAGGAGGTCAGAAAGAGAAATCACACACACTCACACACACACACACACAGCTCCAACACAGATGTGTTTAGAGGAAGCAGACCTTCTCACCACATGGTGTCACATTAACAATCTCTCCCCGAATGTCACCGAAATAGAGATGATCTTTTATATTGGAGAAAGCAGGCGATGAACTTCAACCCCTGATGATCAACAGCCTCAGTGGAGAAGGTGAGCAGCTTCAGATATCTTGAGTCCATCTCACAGAACAGAAGATCTCACACAGCTTGATAAGGGCACATCAGCATCTCTGTCACTTACGAAACCTGACAGGATCAAGGTCTCTCACAGAGCGCTGCTGAAGGCTTCTACACTGAGGAGAGTCTGCTCACAGGATTCAGAGGCACCACGGGACAGAACTAAAATCTTGAGTGAGGAGCACACCTGAGGACTTCTCTGACATGATCTACACTCAGTGACGCAGGACCAGGAGGAGGATTATATAATTTCTTTTGGAAGCATGGACACATGTTTTCTCTTGCTCCCATCATCAACACTGAAAATAGAGGACCATTAAAGACTTTCACCATGTACCTGCCACTGAACTGGAGAAATGATGCTGGTCAATCACAGAGACTTCCAAAAAAATCAGATATGCCAAATTTAAAAATTTTTTTTCTTCTGTATTTTATTATCAACTATTACACGAGTGTAAGAGAATTCCAAAACATTTTCAAAACTTTGTAATGGTATTAAACTAATTTTTTTTCTGTATTTATTATCAAATATTTACAGTTAGTTAGGCTATTCAAGAGAAGTGAGTGATTTAAGCTTTTTTTTTCTCTCTTGGTAATATTAATTTACACATTTTTCAAATGTACCAGCCAGTTGTTTGATAAAAACATGTTCAGTTCACAAATAAACTGCTAACTTCTGATCACAGTGTATCTCTGATGTTGAAAATGCCCCTGATGCAGGTTCAACCCATTTTGCTGCATTAGGTAAGATTATTTACGATTATTCATGTTGTTGTGCCAATGGGTGAAAACCTGCAGCTTTCAAATTAAGGGCTGATGAATAGAATTTACAATTTTATTTTGTCTTATTATTTTTCAACAAGCTTTGCAATGCACACTTCAACCAGTAGGTGGCGAAAATTCACCATACGTTGGTTTTACAAGTCATGAAACACCACAAGAAGAAAAAGAAATCTCTCATGACATCTGACCATACGTTACCCGTAGATTCCTGAAGAGCGTTTTTGAAGCTCAAAGTGGGCAGAGTGGGACAGTTTTAGTCACTTCCTTGTAGGCTTCAGAAAGAGAGTGGGAGGTTTCCGCTTGCATCCGACATACATATCCATATTAATTCCATATCAACAGTGGAATTGACGCACTTGTAGTGTTTTATAAATCTGCGAGCTGACATTCACCACAATAAATGATGTGACAGAGACAGGCATCCAAACAAGAGCAACTCCAGGTGAAAACAACTAAAATCTGTGATGTACTATTGAAAATATGTTTTTTTTTTTTAATGAAGGAGAGTGAAGACACGAGCTGTCCAGATCATAGTACGGAAAATGAAAATTTGATGTTTATCTGCTTACCCCCGGGGCATCCAAGATGTAGATGACTTTGCTTCTTCAGTAGAACACAAACAAAGATTTTTAACTCATACAGTTGCAGTCTGTCAGTCATATAATGGAAGTGGATGGGAATCACGGCTTTGAGAGTTTAAAAAAACAAAAAAAAACAAAACCAAATTAAATCCTGCAGCTCGTGATGATACATTGATGTGTAAAAACACGATACGATCGGTCGGTTTTATATTGTTAAATATCAGACAGGTTTATTATTGCGATTTCGAAGCCTGGAAAAGTTATAGAACCTGTTCAAAAAAATGATCCAAATGATTCTGAATCCAAAAGATTTAAAAATATCCAGGAAGCACAAATTCATTTCTTTAAAATTAGAGGAAATAGGCTTACAATAGTGACAACTCGCACTCTACTCAGAGGTTTAATTTGCATGAAAATGTGCCAGGCACTTTGATAAGATACCTGCATTCTAAACAATTTTTTTTTTTAGTTCTAAAGGACTAAATTACACTTATGTTGATGTTTAAGAAATCAGCTTATGAAATAATTACTAAAAGGTCATACATCTATTGCGCAACAGTGTTGTAGCACTCGAGTCTGGACAAGAGTTGAACTCAAATCTGAATTCAAGACCATATTTGCTCTGACTAATTGAGACCAGTTTGAGATTAATGGTCCTGATAGTCTTAAAAAGACAGATTTAAAACTAGTCTCAGACTCCAGTCCATCTCAAGATCATATTTTTAGGACTAGACGAGACCAGCTCATTCAAGTTCAAGCCGAATGAAAATACTCTTGAAAATATGATCTTGGATCACAATTTATGTATTTATTATTATTTTATTTATTTTTTTTAGGCTGGTCAACCTCAGCGGTCAAACTGAAGTTAAAAAAAAAAATTAAAGGTAAGATATAGGCTAGCTTAACATTTAATATAAGCACATCAACGGTTTTATGATAGGAATATTAAACGATCTTCAGTTATCTAGTGACAACCTACTTGACTTTTTGTCAATTAAAACTTTCAAAACAATACAATACTTTTATATTAAAAACAAATCCAAAGTCAGATTTTCTGCTATTGGATTGAAAACCAAGAAACCAAGCTTTTCACAAAAAAGAAAAAAAAAGAAAAAAAAAAAAATCACAACTTTATTGCACCAGTATATCTATATTTATGTATTTGCAATACTGAATGACTTCATGTTTTCAGAAAAGGCATTAGGTACATAACTATCAATTCAAATATAACAAAGACACTCTTGTGTTCTTTAGCTTTCAGTCTCTGAAAATAACCTCATCTCGTTTCTAAGAGAATACAGACACATCCTTGTGTCTGGGTCCAGAACAAGACTTCAGAGCAGCCTTCCAGACACACATCTACTGGTTAATAAAATTTCCCATGTACGATTCCACAAACCTTAAATCCATTAGGCTTCCATTTAGCATTAAGTATAATTTGCAATATGTTCTATTCAATTTAAAAAAAAAAATAACCAAGGCAACTTTTCTAAAACCCAAGGATTCATGAAAGGATGACAGGAGGAGGGCACAGAGAGAGAGCACAAGGTAGACTGTACAATGTCCTAAATAGGAAAACGTCAACATTGGTTTACTCCTATGACGGCTCTTCAGTGGATAAGCATGTACATCATTCTGACCCAATGTATAACAGCACTGCTAACGGACAGATGACATTTGGACCAGCTTTTGTCGAGTTTTTCCCCTGGACTGAACCCTTCACAGGGCATCCGAGGGATTGCTGTAGTTGCATAGAGAGTAGGAAAGAGATACAGGATGAGACGCTAAACCAAAGACAAAGGGATACTCCACAGAAACACAGTGGTTTGTGTTAAGGCCCATGTTTTTTATGTTTTAGCTCACATGGATGAAATGTATTGCATTGTTGTATGCAGTCCTGTGCATAAAAGACCACGTCGTCTGACTGGAAATGGTGGAAGAAGTCTTATAGAAACTGCGGAAATTGTCACAAGAGACTCATTTCCCTTTAAAAGTATGAGAAAATCAAACACTGCAAAGGGGAGTTGGAGGAGGAGGATGGGCTAGTATTCAAGCAGGTATTGTATTGAATGTATTGCCATGCAAGACAGCAGGGCTGTGTGTCTGTGGCCACACTACTTCCTCCAACAGATGATCCATTCAGGCAAACAACTGCCTAATAACATCTGGCCCAAATATGAAAAAGCTAAACAATTTAGCGAACAAAGTTCCATGAAGGGAATAATGATATTTGTTGAGTCATTTGAGGGAGGGGCTACATTTTCCCATTTTTAGAAAGTGTGAGGGTTTTCTTTTCAATAAAAGACCCCAGATCAGGTCGTTTTCGTCACTGGCCATCACTGTCTGAATGCTCTAAATAATCCAGCCCTGGTAAACATTTGCTCTCATTACAATAAGAATACTTCAGATCATTAAAGGTTAACAGGGTGCAAAATCTCTGGTTTGTCTTATTTCCTATGATCCTAAGATCATAATGGCACTGTTAGTGATTTGTTTAGTTTGGATTTCCGATGGTGACTAAAGCCTCAGGAGATGACCTCAGCCTCATGGCTTGATGTCACAGTACTGCTGCACTCTTGTGTTCATCAGAAGAACCTCAGACAGATCCGACTGCTGCTGATCCAATAAGACAACTGGTCTGGTCAGGGCACACGGCTGGGATCCGCATTTCAGAACTGCAGCAAGACAGTAAAACAGCTGGTTATAGATATTATCCAAGTTTGAATATATATTAAAAAAAATATATAAAAAAAAACATCTGCCTATTGAGTGTTTTAAATGGAGTGATAAAATAAAATTAAGGATGCGACAATTCATTTCAAGCTGATGGATACTGTTCTTCACAAAACAGAATTCTAAAGGAAAAAGATACTTCATGTTCACTTAATTTTAATAAAAGTCTTCACATTCGAACAGCAGCGTGTGAATGGAATTTTAAAATGCAAACAACGCTAATGTATCACAAACTATATAATAATTGCGATAGGCCATTTGCAAGACGTTTTAATTATAACCCATCTTATATAACCTACACATTATTTTACTGATGGATGCTTTATTTTGGAGCACAAACCTTTTCTTGCTAGAGCTAGTGTGAAGACTTGACCTGTGTTTTTAGCATCACCAAAAGGACATTGCTTTATGTGACTGGCCATTTTCAGTAAAAAAAAATAAAATAAAATAAAAACCTACTTAGGAAAACCAACGTAAGCCTTACAAATTACAAATTCTTCAATGTATAATAGAAAGAATTGATAATTGTTTAGTATTTTTGTAGCTTGCAAAGGAAAATAATTTATTGCTAGAAAGGAGTAGAAAAAACAACAACAAAAAAAGTGTACCTTTCAACGTCGAAACCCCAGACTGCTCCGTCTGCCTCCCGGAGTGACTGACCACATGTTACGATGCTCTTGGATCTTCTGGAAGACATTACCATTCCTCCTCTTCTCCTTTTTGTATTTTTTCATTTTCTTTACCTATTCAAGAGGAAAGAGATTAAATGACTTAATATTTAGATCTAACACTAAAATCTACACTATATACACTTTATATTTTTTATACTTTATAGTCCTCACTTTTCCACTGTCAAACTCCCTGTCCCACTCGTCAATGACGGTCTCATTTTGGGCATAGCGTGCATCCTCTGCAGCATCTCTGCTAATGGCCGACGGATCTCCTTCCCAACTGAGAACTGTTGAGTGAATTCATTCCAGATGCTGTCATTATTTCAGGTCATGGTAATAATTCAAGCATAGGTCTGGTTGAGAACTTTAAGAGCTTTTGAAGTCCAGTGCTTAATCTTAATTCACTTTTCCTGTGCTTCACATAAGAATAAACAGGAAGTAAAAATAAAATTTAAAATGTAAGAATTCAACTACCAATTGTTTTCTGTTTTTCCATCATTCATTTTCCCCCAGTATAGTTCTGAACACAAAAACAGGCCATTTAAAATGAATCACAACAGAAACAGAAATTGTCTGGTTTCATTTGAATGCCTAACAAAGACGTTTAAGAACTGCTTGTAACTGAATTTTAACTTCTCCAATTCTCAGGGAAACGGAGAGATTGCGCGCACAAGGTTTAGTTGACATATGACTGAAAGCTCACCCTCAGTTCCATAAGCTTTATCGGAGGAGTTCTTGAGGAGCTCCTCGACTACGTCGCAGCTTTTCTTGCCATCCCAGCCCATAGGAGCAGAGCATGGGCCTTTTCTCGACGTGCCCTCTGCTTCTCGATGGTTCTGGTTGCGCTTGTAGCCATCTTGAACCTGGCTGTCCCAAACGATCACGGCAGCTGTATCAGAAAATGGCAGAAGTGTAACTCTTCTATTTTAAGTTTAAGAATAGTTATGGATAGGGATGCACCGATACCACTTTTTCCAGTACTCGCCCCTATACCTATAATTTTATTTTTGGTACTTGCCGATACCGTATTTTTATTGCATTTGTAAATTGTAAATGTATAATGTTAGCTGGTTAACTTCATTTATTAAAGAGATAGTAAAACCAAAATTTATTTAGACACCTTCCACATTTCTTACATTATCACAGTTTATTCTCTATAGTTTAGAAGGTGGTAATAAAATATGACAAGAACTCAGAGTTAAACTGTGTCAGAACAAATTCAGCTTGATAATGTTAGATAACTTTGATAGAAAAGTATGTAATGGATTATAATCAAGCAAAAATTATTCAGACAGTTGTTAGTATGACAGTATTTACACAACTTTCAATACTTAGTCGGGAAACACTTAGCCTTAATGACAGCCTGAAACAAACTCAATTCCTGGAGGGCCACAGCTCAAATCACAGCTGCTTGTAAGCTTGTGGCCCTCCAGGAATTGAGTTTGAGACCAATGTACTAATAAAAAAACAAACAAAAATAAAAAACATGTCTATGTAGTCTACAACAGAATATTATAACACCACCTGTGCTAGGATTACCAGATTTCTGCTTGCCCACATTGCCCATCTGACTAGAAGACTCTACTCCATTGGTCTCTTGAAGCTCCACGTGAAGTTTTTCTTTATCCCTCGGTCTCTCCTCCTCCTCTCTGAAATCTTTTTGCCTTCTCTTTTTCTTCTTGGTCTCTCCTAGGTATTCTGTGTTTGCACCACTAACCTCTTTTACATCAGTACTGAAAGACAAGAATAAGGCAGTTTTGATCATTAAAGTGAATGAAGTTGTGCAGTAACATTATGCATTTAAAGATATGTTGCAACCATTGTAATTTTTTAAATATTGGTGTTGACTTTATGCATCAAAATATACTTTGGGCTCCAAGTACACAACCCTAGTGTATGTGTTAAAAAAAACAAAAACCAAACAAAAAAGCTATATATTAAAGATTTCAGTAACCAACTTACCACTTTGAAGCCACGGCTCCATTGCTGATCTCTTTAAGCTGCTCTTTGTGTTTGTGCTTCTTTTTCTTCTTCGGGACGGGGTCTGTCTCTGGCTGAGGTTTGGTTTCTCGGTTTTCTGCCACTTTAGATGTCTCAAACTCCTTTTCTATGGCTTCTGAGACGATGCCCCAAGTTTCTCCAAGACACCAGTCCTCATCCTGATGGGGCTCGAGATGGGACTGCACACATTCCCTCTGTCCTTCAAGACCATTTGCCTCCTGTTCCCTTTTCCTCTTTTTCTTTTTCTTCTTCTTCCTGTTTTCAGTACTTGGCTTTGGTTCTTCTGGGGGCGAGGCTTTAGGGGCATCCTGATCTACTTCTGAATGTCGTCGTTTTAGTTTCTTTTTCTTCTTTTTTAGAGTGGGACTGGCGAGTACCTGGGGTGACCCTGTAGCTGAGGCTGATGGGTTTTGGCTCTGAATTGGTCTGGGTTTACTGGGCTTAACACCATTGGTCTGTGGAGAGAGAGCATGAGCGGGTGGCTCCAGAGTGGAGGAGGGCCGTTTAAGGGTACTTTTAAATTCTTTAGGATGGTAAGTTGAAGGTGGAGATTGCAGGTTGAGTGAATGAGTTGAAAATCTGCGCAAAATACACAACGATTTTAATTATTAAGAGCAGAGATATCCTTTTACACCAAGTTGATAGTAAAATGAGAATAGATATAACAATACATCTCTCTTTAGTCCTGGCACTACCAACCATTTTATAAATTTTATACAAAAAAGCAGCAGTGTATTGATATTACTCAAATATTTTTTAGGGGTTTATCAAGGTAGTAAATAGATGGTTCACTCAAAATACCTGAACATTTTAATAATCATTAACTAATGTCTTTCCAAACCTGTACGATTTTGCCTCTTGAAAAGAAATGAGGGTTACAGCAATTTTACTCTTAAAATTGCTTAAATATCAGGTTGTATAAATCAAAGCAATGGCTTTTAAGTGTGGCGTTAAAGAGTGTCACTATGTACTGCCACTGCACTGAATTTACCCATATTCACAGATGTTTATTAACACAAATCACATGGATTTGAAACAACATGAGGGTGAGCAAATAATGACAATTTTCATTTTTGTGTGAACTATTCCATTAAAATATTTAACTTCTGTAATTACTGTAACTTCGATCGAACACTGCATGCAGACTCCAAACAAACATTGTTTTATAGATAATTTCAGTTATTTTCGAATTTTGTTTTGGTCACACTTTTCGGTCTAATTCACACTATTAACACCAACTTATCTCACTAACTATTAACTACTCATAATTTGCTTCTTATGAATAATTAAAGTAGTTAAGTATGGGGTAGAGTAAGGGGATCTAAAATATGGTCATGCAGAATAAGTCATCAATATGTGCTTTGTAAGTACTAATAAACAGTCAGTATACTAGTAATATCCATTCTAATAAGAAATAGTGAGAATTGGACCCTAAACTAAAGCATTACCATTATTTTTTCCGTTATTTGTAAAAAAAAAAAAAAAAAAAAAAAAAACACAATTAAAGTCAGCATGAAATGAAAATACACACTTTGATCTTATTGTGAACAATTCATCCATGCACGTTTATTTATTTTTTAACCTCAATTGATCAAAACGTCATAATACTTTGATAATCTGTTACAATCTAATGTACCAATAATCACAATCTGGTAGAAAAGATCTGTCGCTACGTCTATTGCATTATGACTTTAATGAGAGTTAATGAGAGTTTTTCAGGCTTTCATTTTAAAGTCAGCATGAAATGGAAGTTGTAACCTACTTTTCTTCTCCAGTGTGATGTATAGCAGAGTGAAATTTTTGGGTGATCTATCCCTTTAATATTTTTGACTAAAGATTATAGTGATGTGCATGAATAAACTAATTCCTAACTAGGGCTGGGCGATATATCGAATATTAGCGATAATATCGGAATAATTTTGACAACGATGTAAAATGTAAAAATATCATGAATATCGAATATTTCAAATCCAAGCATATATTTCCCAAAAGAACGCGCTGAACGTCCAAAAAAGGAACATGCTCTACACGCCTCTACTACGAGAGTGGTTGCATGATAACAACAGTTTAAATTGCCGAATCAGAGCTTCGCTGTTACAAGTATACATTCTGCCCGGTGTTTGCTTATTTTAAGCGATCTGGCAACCATGCACACATGCTCACTCCTCAATGTGGAAGCGCCGCCGTCGATGATCTGAAAACACTAACAAGCTGGAGTTTAGCGATCTAATGAAAGCGTCGTTCAGACACTCTGTGTTCTGTCATGAGATCTAAACTGTATTGCTTGCGATTGTGATCGCTGAATAAATGCACTTACTCGACCACTGATGTCTGAATAGAGAAACATAGGCTATGGCCATTTGGAATTACTATTAGGGAATTTCACTGTTATATTTTTCATAATATAGACAGAGAGAGTGCAAAAGTCTTTGGTATTCATATATATTATATTATACACACACACACTACTACTACAGTTACATACAGGCCTAGATGTGTTCATTTAATAAAAAGCAGTAAGTGATCACTTGGTCTAGATTTTTTTTTAACTGCTTAAATTAGCTTTTCAATCTAAATTGTTTTTTTTTTAATGGGGCAAAAGAAAACAACTTTCCACAATTTTGGGGTTTTCTTGTCAGTGAAAGACAATCATTGCTGCCTTTGAATTCAGCAAAATATTTTAAGAGCTGCCCACCTTCTGCAACAGCCTTTGCTGCATTAAAACAGAACCTCAGCTCACTAGATTTTTTTAGCAGGGAAACATGGGATGTGCACAGTTCAAAGCAAGCAAGATGTGTGCTGAGTGTCATGACAACAGCGAAGCAGCTCTGATGCAGCACACCGACCCAAAGCCTAAACTTAAATTTATCATTAATAACAAAGTTTTGTTTGTGTAATAGACTAGACTAGACCCCTATTCCTAACAGCCTTCAGTCACATCAAATCAAATATAAATATCAAATATGTTCCATTGGAATCGACTGGATTGTGAAAATATCTAGTTTTGAGGCTTGATGATTTCACCCGAAAAGGAAAGTTAAAATTCAACCAAATCTGCTTTCACTTTCAGAGCGAGGGAGTACCTGTGGTGCAGGTGGGTGGAGTCCCGGCTGAGAAGGTGTGAGGGGTCACTGGACAGATGATGAGATGAAGGGGGCGGAGCCTCAGTGCTGCTGCTGCTCAGGCTCTGCCGGGGACTGGCCTGCAGTTATTGACATAAATAAAAACTTTGTGGTCTAAAAGAATATAAAATAAAAAAAAACAGCCATGAAACGTGACAATGACAAAGGGACCCATATGGGGAAGAAATCATTGAGACCAAACAAAAAGAAAAAGAAAAAAGTAGGAAGGGGGAAGGAAAAAAAGAAAGTGTAGCAGAGAAGAATTAGAAGTTGTTAGAAAAAAAATTAAATAAAAAAAATAATTTTTTAAAAAGGACTGCAGTGCAGACTGCGAACCCACAAGACAGATATAAGCTGAAAGACGTAAACGTATTATTATTGTATTATTACTGGCCAGAGTGAGCAACATGTCAAGGCTCCAGATTTTAAGAAAATACTCTTTCAACACCCGTACATCGACGAGGAATGAAGTGGACAAATATGGGAAGGCAAACACAAACGGTCTTAAAAACCACCAGCAGATGAAACAAGGGTGGATGGAGATGGTAGACTGACCTTCTTGGAGGACAGGGCGAGTCGTTTGGCGGGCGGGGGGGACATGGTGCTGACGGGCTCTGAGGAGACATTTGTGAGGGCCTGGGGTTTGAGTTTGACCATCTTCTGCTCCTCTGAGTTCACACGCTCTGTGCTCTTAGCTGGAGATGCTGGACTGTTCACACTAGACATGTTGCCAACAGGTGCGCTCCTCGTGCCAATAGACTCCTGAGAGAAACAAAAAAAGAATCTGAGATGAACATCAAACTAGGGCTGGACGATTTGGCCAAACATATTTAATCACAGTGTTTATCAGGCTATATTATATTGATATTTATCACAATATTTGTGTACCATTAATGGGGTTAGGAAATGCTTCCCACATGTTTGTTAAACCTTGAGAATGAATATAAATATAACTCATTTGTTCACAATTAAACTCCATGGAGTAGCTACCTTTTAATTTAGGACCCCATGAAATCCATTTTATTTTTCCCTAAATTCTGTATTTTCCATTTTATTTCTTCCTAGATTCTGTGTTTTATGATCAAAAGTGGCGTATTATTAAAATAATTTTTTTTATGTTGTAATCTGATGAAAGCATTCCATTTTAATTTTAATTTATTTGTTTCAAATAAGACACTACACAACAGAACTGAATTAACAGAATTAAAACATGGATGAAAAATTTTCTTTGGTTATATGATATTCCTTAAAATATTATTATTACTTTGAGAAATACATCATAGCATAAAAGAGTTGTCTTTGATTAACAGTCATCAGAGCAACTGGTTATTAGGTTGTTTTGGCTGCTATTTCTTTAAGAGCTGCCGCTGCTGAACGTGATGCGGATCTGACACTACGGATGCTCTGATCCACCTTTTTCGCCTCCGATACCGATTCTAATACCTAGGGTTCGGTATTGCCCAATACCGATCTGATACCAGTTGAGTTTTTTTTTTTTTTTTTTTTTCTATTTAAATGTAGAATTTATATTTTATATATATATATATATATATATATATATATATATATATATATATATATATAAATATATATATATAGATATTATATATATATATATTATTATATATATATATTTAAATGTAGAATTTATATTTATACTGATAATCATTTTCACAATCTACTAGATACAGATTACTTCATATAAAGAAAAATAAAATAAATATAAAACAAATATAGGCCTATGCGTATTCATAATCTATGACAAAAATGCATCATAAACTAGGTTAGTGGATAATTCGGCAGCAAAAGGTATTCTAGAAAATTCAGTGGACAATAGTTTTAGAAATCTAAACATTTAGTGAAAAAACAATATTTTGTGGGGAACATATAAAAGTGTTGCACTACATATGGTAAAATATTATACACTGCTGTTTGTATTATAAAATCCATTCATTAAAAATATTTCTGGATGTATTTATATGCAAGTATATACTATAAAACGAAAATAGATTTCATTTAAATGTATAGCATATTTTTTTAATAAGGCAATAACATATGATAGATACGATAGAACAAAAATACAGTGCAGCATGACGCGCTTACAAAGTGCACAACCGCTGTGCAGAATGATGCGCTTGAAGCAACACGCTTCAATACACGTTGTGTATTATATATGTGCAACAGTTATTGAGCCTTTCTTTTAACAGTTTTAAATTTCAGTTACTGTGCATGTTAAAAACAATTTATAGTCTTTTCTACACCCGTGTTTTGTTCTCACAGACACCCGGTAGCAAGTAGCAAAACATTATTAAACTCCGACAATAAGTCCTTTTTGCTAATTCATAGACATGTATTTACACATCTAGTATAATAATGGGAACATAGAACGATCTTGGAGAGAGCTTTACTGAGCTGACTGTCGTAACCGAACGCGACCAGGGTTTAAAGGCTGAACGAATCACTGACAGACACAGCAGAGAAAAGAGTTTGTGTGAAACTTAATGTAAGGACTTAAATATTCATATATAGCTCACATTAAGCCAGCGGTTCTCAATTCCAGTCCTCACGCCCCCAGCTCGTTAGAAGTGAGCTCCGTGCATGAACTGTGTTCGCATTGACACGGTCCCTACACAGTGTTCATTGCTCCCTACTCCCTGAGCAGGGGAAATCTGTTGAAGTATACCTCCCTTCGGAACATTTATTCACGGATTTGCGCTGCACAACGTCTCCACACACAGACAAGTGTGACATCATATACCTCTGTAAATAAATACAATTTAAATTCACATCTCACACACTTCAATGCACTTTGAATGGAATATATATGTTAGCTTCGATCTGGAATCATGGCAGAATATCCTGTGATGTCCACTTTGCAGGGCAATTACGTTCGAATAGAACAAACGTCTGAAGCGATAAGAGAAACGTACAAAATGTGCAGAGCAGGGGGGCGCGAGGACTGGAATTGAGAACCACTGCATTAAGCTATCGTATGGCTTCAGAAGTAACACAGAATAATTCGTACAATCGAAAAAAAATCTCTGAAAAATACCCGATCCGAGAAAAATGGCAGTATCGGAGCCGATACCCGATATGAATATCAGATCGGTGCATCCCTATCTGACACGCATAGTGGCCCATTTTCTCTCATTTTGCAGTATCTTTTCTGACCCACTTCAGCTCTTAAAGTCTCAATTAATGAACTGACGAGTTGAATCAGGCATGTTAGATGAGGGATACAGCGCCGGGCTTCTCAAGAATAGTTCTTAAAATATAACTTACATAACATATTACATGCATGCACAGTTTTAAGGCAGCTTTAATTGCCTTTTTGGTAACTTCATTTCTGCGCTCGTTTGACTTGCACCCGGTGCTGAGACTAAGTGGAGTGTGCAATGCACTACATTGATAAAAATGCATTTTTCTCAGTTTTTGTTTTTTCAAAATGTATTTCTGATAAAACTTATCTGCATTCAAGTGGTTATAAAATATGAACACATGAAGATAGAATAATTTTTTTGTTTTGTTTAAAAGCAGAGGCTCAATTCTAATTTTGATGTGTGTTTAAATATTAATAGAAGAAAATATTCTGAAAGCCGTCAAATTTAGGTGAAAATCATCAAAAATGCTGGTGGTGGCTGGCAACTTTTTAAAAAAAAATACAAATAAAAATAAAAAACCCGCAGGCAGGGAAAGAGTAAAAATGGAACCCAGAAAATTAATGGAAAACAATGTTAAAAATAAAACTGAATTTGAAGAAATAAAACATTTCATAGGGCCTGTTGCTGTTTAATATCGTACGTTTTCATTTCAATTAAATAGATGTGCTTTTTGATGAATAACATTTAATTTTAATTAAAAAAGAAACCAGAAAACTTAAAACGAAAAAAAAAGGGGATTAAAATTCTAATGGAAAAATATGGAATTTCACAGATTTTATAGGACCCTATTCATAATGTGAATATGCAATGAATATTTATTGTTAAAGGGGTCATATGAAGTTGCTAATAAGAACATTATTTTGTGTATTTGGTGTAATGCAATGCGTTTATGCGGTTTAAGGTTTAAAAAAAAACATCATTTTCCATATAATGTACATTATTGTTGCTCCTCTATGGCCTGCCTTTCTGAAAAACATTGATTTTTTACAAAGCTCATCGTTCTGAAAAGCGAGGTATATGCTGATTGTCCAGCTATCCAGTGCGTTGTGATTGGCCGAGTACATCAAGCGTGACAAATGTTATGCCCCTTACCATACTGTGATGCCGTCTCCTAGCACAATGAGATAAAAAAAAACAATAAAACCCACTACAAACGAAACATTTGTTGCATCAAGTGGGGGCATAATTACTGATTATAATGACTTCTACTGACTTTTTAACGTGTTGCATCGCGCCACGTAAACGTGCATTTCTGATTGGAGAAACAACAAACAAGCTCTACTCTACACTGCTCAAAACTCGCGTTTGAATCATCAGTGGCAAATTCTTTAAATATTAAAACGTACTTACAGGCTGTGAGTCAGAAGCGCCAGACTGTCATTGCAAAGTTGGAATTGCCCCACTTTATAAAAACAGCCTTTGTGCACAGAAGTATTGTAGGCTACTGGTTCAGGAAACAGTCCTCATCCTCCATAAAATATGCTGCGCACATCTGAATATTTGGGTTGAACTGTTCTGGAACAGTGTTGAAATACAACTTAACCACTGATTTCTAGTTGTGTCCTCTTTTGGAAGACCAAACAAAGTAGTTTCACTTTCACAATGAAACACAGCGTCTCCACAACATGGCGGTGACAGCAACAGTGAGAATAAAAGTTATGCCTTCTTTCTTTGCTTTAACATTTGGGCAGCAATATGCAAATCTTCCCACATCATGACGTAGACATGTGGGGCTTGTTATAACGAGCTGTTTTAGGAGGCTGTGGACGAGTCTAAACTTTTATAAAGAATATCTCTTTGGGTTTGAGACTTTAGTCTTTGCAACTTTACAGATCTTCTTTATGCACCAAGAGCTTGTAACAGCCCAAAGAGAAAGGAAAACTTGAAATCACATCATGACCCTTTTAACTAAAAGGGAAACACTAAGACTTACTTTAGACTCAGAGGATGTGTCTGCTGAGGAGCTATCAGACAGGGATTTGAGTGAGGTAGATGATGGCAGGCCGCGGCCCTCGCTGTTGCTCCTCTTGTCAGTGTCAGGTTTGGGGAGGCCGTTGGATGGAGCAGGAGTGCTTCTGTGGGACTGAGGCTGAGGTATGGGCTTCTTCACTTTCTTAAAGGGCTCCTCGATCAGTGTGGGTCCACTGGGCAGCTTGGGCGGGGCATGGGAGTTCCCCGTACCATTAGACATCTTCGGCGATTGGACCCCTGAATAGTTTCTGGCTACTGGAATACCAAGACCCCCATCCACTGACTGGATTTTTCTCAGCTGAGCAGGATCAAGCTTCTGAAAAGGACAAATAAGAGGTTTTGAAAATATGAGATGCTATGCAGGGGTAGCCTCTTTTGACTCTTTAACCCACTAGACATAATTATGATATAATTTCTAGAATACAAGTCTGAAATGTGCTGTGACTTCTATTCTAAAGAGACTTTGCATCGCATGGGAGAGATACATGAGCCCACAAGTTTGCATTAAGCCATATATTGGGTTTGCATTGTTTTGGGAGCTGTCCACCTAATAATTTCACAATTTAAATGCTTTCCTACGATGGTAGCCCACATTGAATTTCTTATTTCTCTTCCCAAATCCTCTCTCACATCTCACCCTCAGACTCTGCAGGTGGTTTATTTATACAAATGTTTATTTACCATCTTTCTATCCCTTTTAATCCCTATATTCACATCTTTTAATGTGGTAAAGTAAAAAAAAACACTGCATATCAGACATATGTGTGTGTGTGTGTCAAATTAACAGAAATAATGTTTTTCAAATATTGTTTGTATGAATTAGAAAATAATGATCTGTGTAAAACATTTTTGTATGATTATCTCATGGGTTTCAGATTTGAACTCTCCTCACATTTCACATTTAACACTTTCAAACATTCCTACCTTTGTAACCTGCGGTGAAGACAAAGGTCCATTGAGTGCGCTCTTCTTCAGCTGCTCCGGTGTCATATTAGTTCTCCCAGAGTGCACTATGTTCTGCTTTGTATTTGAAGCATCTGTATTCTTCTTTTCAGGGATCCTGCCACAGAAAAGATGTGATTGTAAAAATGAGGCATCTCTACTATATACTGCAATATGAAGAGTAGACGAAAGAACATGATTACCTCAGGTAAAAGAGGACATAGGCCTGCTGATTAAGGACAACCTTGATGTTACTGGAATGCACCATCGAGTCATTCATCTGGTACCACTGTCCATTACTGGCCTACGAAAGCATATTTGCACCAGAATATTAGCCATAGTAATTAAGCTTGAAAAAGACAACATCAAGTAAAAACTTTTTTCCAACAATGCTCCTTTAAAGTTCTCTCATCAAGCCGATAGGTTTCTCACTGGTTCATTGATCTTTGGATCTTTTTTGCGTTTACTTGGAACTTCTGAGATTACAGCCATCTATCAAAGGTTTTTATGCTCACCATATTAAAATATCAACAATCTGTAACAGAGGTTTTGAGTCACATTATCTACATTGAGCTTTTCTAATTTGCGTTGGTGGGGAAAGAAACATTTGGAAAAGAAATGGTGGCAAGTTGCCACAGACAATAGTGAAATTATAATTTATAAGAAATTATAAGACTTAAGAGCTCAATACTGTGATTGGCCAATCAGAATCAAGTATTCCAGAGAGCAGTGACCAATTAGAGAGTTACGTGGTAGATGGTTCTCATCAGAAATTCTGCTGTTTAACACCATTATCTAAAAAAAATTAAAAAAAATCTTGACAAAATGCAAACTGGCGGCTTCAACAAATGCATATACCTTCGATCAACAACCTATGAGCTTACAGAAGGTCTGTCTGTAATGGTTCATAAGTTATCACTGAACTGGATTTTTACTTTCAGAACTGAATGTTGCACTCTATAATCAACAGACTTTTCCTCTGTTTTACCACAAAATAAAATAATTGTGGTTTTCATGGTTTTTGAGACACGTAGCAAAAAAAAATGTGGTTTTCATGGTTTTTGAGACAGGATGGTAAACCAATGGAATACACTGCCTCACTAAACCACAGTACTCGCAGGAAATCTCAATGAATAGTCTCCTCTTACAATATTTTCCGCTAAACACTTTTTTTATTGGGTATATTGTTCTGATAATGATTTATTAATTGGTTTTTTTTTTTTAAGAGGTGTCATGTGGCTCTCATTTTGGTGTAGGTGTTGTTGTGTAGAGTGTGGGATGTGTACTGTGTGTGCACAAGGACAGCATAGAGGCCATACATCACCGGATCACCTGTGCTCTGGGACATGTACGGGCGAATGTTCAGGAACTCTGGGTAGCCAACATCCTAACAGAAAACCATCAGTCAGCAGGTTGATCACAGAAAAAAGGCCAGTTTGCGTGAAATTGGCATGTATAGGATGAAACCTTGGTAATTTTTCCTCCACTGAAGTTGGCGAACCGTTTAAGTGACAGCGTCAGCACATTTGATGTTCTGTGGACTGTGAACCTCTTAGTCGCTGGAACCTTCTTTTTACATCTAAAGCAAGAAAAGAACATGATGAACATCTGTGGCTCTTGATATTCTAACACGCTTCTGAGTGGTTGCTTACTGAATCAAGAACTCGAGTGGCCTGCATAAATACGTTTTGATGCTATTGATTAAACTTGTAAGAAAGACCCATGCTTATGGTTGTACAACTCACTTGGCACACATGTAGGCATTCTCACCACTCAAAACATCAGGCTTGACAAATAGTTCCAGAGCACGAACGATGTTGACCGCTTGCTGAAGAGGAATGGGGAGAGGAGATTTCAGTCTGGGACAAAACACATTCATCATCCTGACGTGACTGAACCACAGGGCTTTCAGAAACTCACCCGAATCTCCAGAGCGATGTCCAGGTATGGGTCATACGTATCCGACACGCTTTTACAAATAGAGCACTTCACTTTAAAAACAAAGAAAACAGCATAAAGATAAAGATTCATGCATTGTATGCTATATGGGTCAGTAAAATTTGTTTTTGTTAAAGGGATACTCCATCCCAAAATGAAAATTTTGTCATTAATCACTTACACCCATGTCGTTTCAAACCCTTAAAACCTCTGTTTTTCCTCGGAGGTCCATAAAAGGTATGAAAGTCGTCATCAGAATACTCCATCTGCCATGCGACGTGCAAATTGGATTATATGAAGCGGCGGGAACACTTTTTGTTAGCGAAGAAAAAAATAATGGCAGATGGAGTATTCTGACGACGACTTTCATACCTTTTATGGACCTTGACACTGTTATTTACTTGGAAGTCTATGGGACAGTCACAGGCCTCCCGGTTTTCATCCAAAATATCTTAAATTGTGTTCCGAGGACAAACGGAGCCTTTACGGGTTTGGAACGACATGGGGGTAAGTGATTAATGACAAAATTTTCATTCTGGGAAGGAGTATCCCTTTTAACTGCATTCTTTTATTCTCCAAGAATGCATTCAATTTATCAAGAACTGACAGTAAAGACATTTATAGTGTCAAAAGATTTTGAACTTTCTGTTCATGGTTTCCGCAAAACATGAAGCAGCAACTGTTTTCAACATTGATAATAATGAGAAATGTTTCTTGGGCAGGAAATAGGCATATTAGAATGATTTCTGAAGGATCATGTGATACTAATGATGCTGGAAATTCAGTTTTGCATCACAGTAATAAAACAAATGTATTCAAATTAGAGGTCGACCGATATTGGATTTTGCCGATACCAATAGCTAGGTTGGACCACACTGGCCGATACTGATTAATTAACCAATAATTTTTAAAATGGATACTAAACAAAAACTAAAATAGTGCTTTCCGTACAAAATTTATTTAAAAAAAAAAAAAAAAAAAAAAAACCCCGGTACTGAGCCATACTAATAGTAGTAGTAGTAATAATAAAAGTAATAATAATAATAATAATATCAATAACAGTAATAGTAAATGTTGAAATTACCACAGTCTAATAGGGCCCTATGAAATAAGTTAAATTTTTTCCTAAATTCCATTTTATTTATTTCCAAATTCCGTTATTTAATTTTTCTGGATTCTGTTTTTTTTTTCCATTTTACCCCTAGTCGATTTTTTTTTAATAGTTAAATGAAAGTTTATTAATCATAAAGCAAGTCTAATTAATTAAAATCATGAAACTTATACATTTTCAAATCAATTTAATGAAAGTTTAACAAAAATTACATGATTAGGGTCCTATGAAAAGTTTTATTTTTTCTCAACATATTTTTTTATTGTCACCAAATTCTGTTTTAGCGTGTTTAATTATTTTAACACATAAAACAACTTTGTTTATTTTTCTTAAAGAAGCCTAATGATTTTTTCCCCTCAAAAATTCTGTGTATTTACATTTTTATTGTTATCGATTTTATTTGTCTTTTAATTAATGAAAATTAAGCAAACTTTTTTTTTTGGCAAACAAAGGGGATTTACTATTAAAATTAAAACATGGATGAAATGTTGTGTGATTATTCCTTAAAAAATAATGTTTGTTTCATTTTAGTAGTAGTAGGCTATGTACATTCTACTGAAAAATAGACTTCAAACCCGGAGTTTTATTTTGACGGGTTGCCGTGAATATCTTCTGTGCATGTGATATGATGCTTTTGCTCAAATCAAACGGTCAAATGCTCATGAAGTGACTCTCAGAGCAGTTTTGGAGATGTTGTTCATGTGTTTTCATCCTCATTTAGTGAGAGAGCAGACGCTGAAATCACCGCGAGCGTCATGCGCGTTAAACTGTGAATTTCGTTTTTATGAATGGATTCCGTGATTCCGTCCGCGTTTTCTGCATCGCAGAAAACATAGGGCCCTACAATTATACCAGCACAATGTATACTCTTGCGCTTTAACTGCTTCTGTTATTGAACACTCAAGTGATTATCTAATCAAAATAAAAGAGCAGCTGAGTCTAGGAGAACTCACCGGTATCACACACATCCGGACGCATCGCGTTCAACTCGAGCAGCCGTCTAAAACTGTTTATTTATTCACCAAACGGACACAAGTTTACTTCAAGAATGAACAATGAGTCAAATATAAGTTTGAAGTTCAGTGTTTAAGAAACAGAAAGACAAACGTTTCGATGAAAATGCTCAATATACAATTCATTATGTACATTAAGAATGAATCGGGACGAATATAATGTAATTTAATGGAAAACTATGTGAATGGCGCTCTGAGGCGTGGCAGGATTTTCTGTCTGAAGCTTTTCGCTCTGTTCAGTTCTCAGCCGCTCCAGTAACGGACCCAACCCCGGAAACTATCAGCCGCTCCAGCAAAGGACGAAACGCGGAAAACTATCGGCATGGATTTTGCCGATAACCGATTGTTCCAGCAATCAACTATTGGTGATACATCGGTCGACCTCTAATTCAAATAGAACACAGGCATTTTAAATTGCATTATTTTTGAACAAATAAAAACAAGCCTTGGTAGGCATAAGACACTTCTATTTACTTTTCAATGGAAGTGCATCTATTACTGTATTTTTCAACGATTTATATACACATATAAAGCTGGGTAATATAGCTAATATCTCTATCATAACCTCAGGCAAAAGTAAGAATATAACAATTGTGAAAACATGATTATCACACTGTCTAATACTTTTTATTAGTACAAGTGTAAATAATACTATTTCCTATAGACAACAAAATAATCACACTTTTATGACATTACACACTCTTGGATCTCAATGTATCATGTTTACCTTAGAAATTGCCGTGATGTCTGTGCTTACCTCTAGACCTCAAATAACCCCCAAATATCTGGTGGACCAGTGTGGTGGCCTGTGTTTGTCTGTCCAGTCTGTGAACAGAAGGGCTCATTATTCCTCTGATCCAATAAAACAAACTTTTAATTTCTGCAGTGACTTAGTTACGGTAGTAGTCTTACTTGGGATATCCGTTCAAACAAGCTTTCTGCATGGCGTCAATGGTGTAACGCAGAAACTCATGAGCATCCTCTTGACTCCCAAACCGAAAATGGCGAGCAATTTCTGAAGGATTTGAAAACAAGTCAAGTTATGTCAGAGGATAACAGAGGAAAGGGATAGAGAAAAGGAAAAGTGATGTGCTAATGAACAGAAACGACACTCCCAAGAGTATCGGGAACACAATCTCATGACTCAACACTTAGTCACACTACCACAGTAGTCATCAGCAGCACTTCCTGTAACTAGTGCGTCATCTCTTTTAGCTTCCAAAGCCATTTGGAAGTGATGCACTTTTCCTTGAACAAACTTAGTTTAGCTATTAGAGGAATTTCTTACTTTTCAGATCTCGGATGAACGATACAGGTTTGATGGAATTGCCTGTGTTGGCAAAGGCTTGGATGATATGGTTCTGCATTACACAAATCATGCAGAATCCAGATTGGTGGCCTGAAGGAGACAAAAGGGAGATCAGCATTCATAATGAATTCCACACATGAAATGGCACAAACCAGCTACCTCTACAAAAGTTAGCAGTTTTTAAATCATGTATACTCTAAACCAGTGGTGAGGGTGAGACACTAGGAGTTCTCAGAAAAGTTCAAAGAAGAATGGCTTCAGATTTTATAAAATAACACAAAATAAGCTTTAAAATAAGCCACAATAGCTATAAATCAGGACATGTATCAATTTAATTAGCTGTTCTTTAAAATAGCAGTCACTTTTATTTAACACCAAAGCCTTCCCACAAGTCCTTGGAAAACAAGTTATTGTATATGAGAGTGTAGAGCACTAAGTTTTATTCACTGAAGCTCTTGCTCACAGGATCGGCTGTGCTCCTTTGAGAGCAGGTAGTTTGCCAGCGGTGGGGTGTAGGTGAGACACTGCACAGTAGAGTTGAGGAAGCAGGTGTTGCCCAGGTTGTGGAGGCCGGCTCCAACCCGATACACCCGTTCCCACTTCATGGACAGCTTGTTTCCAGCAAAGAGCATCTTCTGTGGAGCAGGGATCCCATCGCTGTGCCCAACGCTCAAGCTCTCGGAGACTGTCGCATGCAGGATAGAGCATGTTATGTGGAGCAGGGATCCCATCGCAGTTTGCGCCGTTGGGATTAGTTTTTGATTATTGAAATTTAGTTTATTGTGGCAATTTTCGAGTTCAATATCATTATAAATATTTATAACCCATATCGGCATTATAAATCATTTAAAGACTGAATATCAAAATTATGCGCACAAGAATTTTTCTGTAGCATGTCAGATTCGCATCACATCCAGCAGCGGCACCTCTTAAAGTTACAGCAGCCAAATAACCTATTAATAACCCAGCTGCTGTGATGTCTGTTCTTCAAAGAACAAAATTCACAGCATATGCTATTCTGTGTCAGCTGCGTCACGCGGATACATTGTTTTTGTTCAAATCAAAGCGTAAACAACAGAAAACGTATTCGCGTGGCACAGCTCCAAAATGGCGTCAGGGTAACGTGGAGGAAAAAATTGTTGAATAAAGTTGTTATTTTTGTCTTCTTTGCATACAAAAAGTATTCTCGTAGCTTTGTAAAATTCCGGTTGAACCACTGATGTCAGCATGGGTTATTTTACCGATCTCCTTGCAACATTTTTAGGATCTTGATCGTGGTAATGAAATTGCTGACTATGGAGGGTCTGAGAACTCTTAGAATTCATAAAAAAAATCTTAATTTGTGTTCTGAAAATTAAGAGAGGTCTTACGGGTTTGTAACAATATGAGGGTGAGTAATTAATGACAGAACTTTCATTTTTGGGTGAACTATCCCTTTAAGGATTCATCTATATTTAATTCAAAAATTAGTTTTGATAAGTTTAATCAATTTCTGTATTTCCTATTTGCTAAAGGGCACAGGTTAATATAACATTTATTATAATGGTTTTATGTAATTTTTATTTTTAGTTAATTTTAATTTTGATTTGTTTTTTTTTTAATTCTATTTGGTGTTGATATTGTTGGTTGTCTTTTATTATTAGAAAAAAAGATGCCATTAAACATATTAAAAATATACTGTCTTTATGTTGGTGCTACATTAATTTGATTGCAATATAAAAGTGTATTTATTTTTTGCTGTTCGATTGACAGCACTAGTAGTAACATTTCCCATTGTTCAGCAAATTTTTACAGGTGACATCCAATCATTTCAATAGGAATCCATTTGATCGGGAATTTCACACAACTAACAACCAAAGGAACTTCACCAAATTACAATAGCATTAACTGTTAGCCTGAAGCTGCGAAAATTGATTTCAGTCAAAAAAAAAAAAAAAAAAAAAAAAAAAAAGTACAGTTAAATATTACTACCGTTGTAAGAATAAATTAAACCTGAACATTTAAAAACAGAATTTGGTTTTGGCAATTTTGAAAGCAGCAAAACATATTTTAGCCAGATTTTCCCCTAAAATTCTAAAACTTGATTAAAAATATTTTCAAGGGTTTTAAAAGAATACAAGTATTTTTCCAAAGGAGCAGTAATACTAGAATCTAATAACATGTTTTTAGCTTAAATCTAATGATTGCTAAAACCTCTCTGTTAATTTAATGATGTTTATGAAAATACAACTCCTTATTAACAATTATAAACAAAATGAAAAACATCCCTGCGAAATGTATTGAAACAGTGGGCCCGAGGTCAGTGTTGGTGATCTTACTTTGTCTCTTGATCTGAGCAGGTTCAGTCGGTCTCTGCGCCGCAGCTCCATCATTCTTGGGATTCAGGATCACATATTTTGTCTTGAGGGTCTCCAGCTGGTAGCTGAAGCCTTTGCTGGCAGGTTCAAACTCGATCTTCTGCAGAAGCACTTTCTTGGCGGATGAAGCCAGCAACTTGTTCAGGTCGCCCTCGTCGCTGGAGTCCTTGCGGCCCGGCTTCAGGGCCTCTTTGAGCTTGTCCACTATCGGCATTGTGTGTCACTGAATAAAAACAGATTGAAGAACAAATATGAGAAACTGCTCCATTATTAAAGCTCTCAGAAATTCTGATTTTCAAACACTGAAGTTTTAGTATCACTTTTCAGTTCTTCAAAACAAACCTACAGTTAATCAAGAACTACAAATCTGACATTCAACCCGCTCATTCAAGTTTATACCAATATATCATGAAACTCATCTGGCAAACTGTGCAAGACGCAATAGAAAAACAGGAGCCTGTACATCCGCTCAAACCAATCAAGACACCAGGAACTACAGAAAGTGTCAATCAGCCACAAACCACAGAGCTTTCGCATGCCTTGACAGATAATAACTTGCACAAAGCTGCATGAAATGTAACATCCAAGCACTGCGTCTGAACTGAATCCAATCGGTGAACAGTTAGGACATGGAAGTTGTGTTACATAACTGCTACAGCACTGCTACTAGGGAAGAGTGCACACCTATCAGGTGTGGCTGTGAGGATAAACAGAATTTGATGCAACCGAAACAAACAGGCCATACAAATAGTTTAGAATGTTACTTAATACCACAGCAATAAATACAATATATAGCAGTTTAAATTAAATACAACTGCATAGGCACACATTTTTTGTTTTTTATTTGAATGCATATCCAGGTTCAAGCAATTATAGAAATCACTACATTGTTTAAATCACTTAGTACTGAACTAAACCACGAAAGAGAATCAATCACCTCATTATCTTACAAAAGCAAATAAAAGACATATATACTCTTAAAAAATCACTTTACAGCAGATTTACTGTATTATTACAGCTGCACTTGAGCTGCTGACGACAAAGCAACTGTCTGCAAGATCATTCCCAATTTGAGATGCTTTCTTCAAGCCAGCGGAGATCTGGTCTACAAGCATATGTTTTTATGGTAGCATTTTACAAAAAAGATCCAATTTTTAATATTAGTTGGCTGCATACGTTACATGAACTAGGAATGAACAATACTTTTTTCAGCATTTATTAGTTTTAAAATTGATTTCAGCATTTACTAAGACATTATTAAAATCTGATGAAGAAAAACATCTACATATTGGATGGCCTGATGGTGAGTAAACTTTCAGCAAATTTTCATTGTAGGGTGAACGATTTCTTTAAAAGAGAACTGACAACATATAAAAAAAAAAAAAAAAAGCTCTGTGCTTCAGAATATCAATAATAAAAAGTTTCTTTAGAAAAAAGTCACAAAGCATCTTCGTTTAGATCTTCAGAAAAAAAAAATATAATATGCACACTTTGGTGCGTTCAGGACTGAGGGAACAGTAAAGCTGAGTTGGGTCCTGCATGGGCTTACTCATCAGGTCTAGTGCTGACGTACAGAGCTGAGCAGCAGCAAGCAGGCTGCACATGCATCAGAGCCCCAAGGGCAGACTAACCTTCATGTGCGCTTGCGATTACTGGTGACACAGCCGTGCACAAGCTGTGGTCAGCCAAAAGCAGCGACGTAACAACCTGCGCCTGTGTGCACCAAGACATTCATCTCTTCACTCTACTGCCAATATATTCAACAGCAGGTTAATTACACAGAGCACAAACACAGATTTTATTAATATTACACACATTTATTCAATTGGGCTTGAGGAAACTATAGAGAAACCTCGATTCCAGAGAGAAATTATACATTTCAGGTTTCAATGCTAGAATGGTTGATAACTTACAAGAGTATAATTAAAAACAACATGAAGAACACTAACATACAACTGGACAATTAACGAGTATATGTCAAGAACATCAAGAGAATGAGGAGAATCAATGCAATTAAAATGTAATAATGTAGCTTGTAAATCATTCGGGATTTAAAGGGGTCATAAGATGCGATTTAAATTTTTCCTTTTTCTTTGGAGTGTTACAAGCACTTGGTGCATAAAGAAAATCTGTAAAGTTGCAAAGACTAAAGTCTCAAATCCAAAGAGATATTCTTTAAGAGTCAACCACGGCCTCCTAAAACGCCTCATTCTAACACGCCCCCACGTCTACGTCACAATGTGGGAAGATTTGCATAACACCGCCCAAATGTTCATATAAAGAAAGAAGGCATAACTTTTATTCTCACTGTTGCTGCCGACGCCATGTTGTGGAGACGCTGTGTTTCATTGTGAAAGTGAAACTACTTTGTTTGGTCTTCCAAAAGAGGACACAACTAGAAATCAGTGGTTAGGTTGTATTTCAACACTGTTCCAGAACAGTTCAACCCAAATATTCAGATGTGTGCAGTGCATTTTGCGGAGGACGAGGACTGTTTCCTGAACCAGTAGCCTACAATGCTTCTGTGCACAAAGGCTGTTTTTATAAAGTGGGGTCAATTCCAATTTGCAAGGACAGTCTTGCGCTTCTGACTCACAGCCTGTAAGTACATTTTCATATTTAAAGAATTTGCCACTGATGATCCAAACACGAGTTTTGAGCAGTGTAGAGTACCCCCTATTTTGCTAATATTATTAATATTTGGACAATAATTAAATATCCATCCCTGCAGTAGGGAGTCCTTCACAATCTGTATGAACAAAAAAAAGCCACTTTAATTGCTGACAAATGATATTAGACATCTGAAAGCCGTGTTTCCTAAAATGGGCTCATTTTCTGTTTTATGAAGCATCCTGTTACTATTTTGGTGCGAGAAACCACTGCAAACAATCCAGTGCATGAACGAACCGTCTGAATCGATCAAACTGAACCCAGGTACAAATTAGGACCTTTTTACAATCGGTTTTACATTGAGAATAATTTGGCACCACTAGCTCAGATACAAAACAGCTGATAGCAAACATACAACACGATTGTTTAAATATTCTCAAGTCAGCATACAGATATCTATTATTAGACAAATATTTATTAGTTACATTTGACAGGGGGTATTCCCTGGTAAAGAGGACTAGAGATGCCCTTGCTCCAAACTCTATACTATACACCACAACTAACCTACTGACTGATTACTACCATAATTCATGTTTTGCAAAGGCAGTTAAGCCACGATTGTCTTAAACACAATAAACTATCATTGACACCCACGGATCTACATTTGAAAGTGTATTTATATGTATTAATTTATTTAGCCCAAACTAGTTTACAAAGGTTTGACAGGAAACAGTATTCTGCTGAGGTGTTAATGTCTTAAAGAGTACTTCCGGCTGAAAACACGTGTCCAGTTAGGACTCATGTCATGTGCTTTATAACTAGTACACACTAACCACTATCACTACTTAGCTGTCGGGCTTCCAGCTTCTAGTTTATTAAAATGTGCTTACTGTTTCTCTGTGTGTTTATATTTTCTCTAATCGTGTTTCAGTAACTTCCACAGCGGGTTGGTCATTACATGCACGTGCAGCACGCGCCAAACGAAGCCTCAAAGTGCTCTAGGAGGGCAGCTAGATTTTGAGACACGGCCTGAAAAATGTATCACCTACCATTACGCCGCACAACATCCACACGTTTATAAAACGCGAAGTTTAATTATAAAGTGAATAAGATATTACAAAAAGCACCTCCGTCACCCTTTGTGTAAACTAACGTTGTAGCTCGGGTTGGATGCCATCAGCAAATCACAATTGACACATAATATACAACATCTGCTGTAGCTTTACAGTGCGTTTATTAGAGATTGTTACAATGCAGCTATTAGAAACTCGGTGCATTCAGAAACATGTGATGATCAAGGACATCATGATCACAGCTTATGAATAACCCTAGCGCGATGTTGGGTTGAACCTACAAGCTTTCGGTTAACAGCTCGGAGTGTTTAACACAAGACTGCACATTTACTGTGGATGTACAGACGGTGTTTTGCGCGGTTACGCTAGTCACAAGCTAACAAGCTAATGTTACTTTAGCACCCGCTTTACCGTAAACACTGCTGTTTTCATCGACAGCGTTCACCGTTTCTGCACATTTGGGCATTCAACGTGAAATGTAGAAACAATGATCGCTGTCGGCTACATGTTTAAGGCAGATATAACAGACTGACTTCTTGAGCTGAGTCTCACAAAGCGAACGTGGCGTTCATATACTGCTGCAATGTGCTGCTAACCCTCAAACAGCCGTTTTCTGAAGAAACAACACAAATTCTTCCGTCACTCGCCTCCTAACGCGTGCTAATAACATCATATACGTACCCATCCGTGATTAACCGCGAATCGTTTGATCTGTTCTGATGTTAAGGCTATATTCCGCTACGAAGCCTCAATTTGGTACGTTCTCTGCCCCATGCTGCATTATAAAAGGGCGTGTGTACACGCGTGATTGACGTGACGGAGCGGCCAATCAGCTTTGAGGACGGCTCTCCCATTCATTGCTCCAGTGTCCAATCAGAGGAGGCAAGGCTAACTTTTAACATGGACCCCCGTCGATTCATGCGCTGTTCACTCGCGGAGTGTGCGGACTGCTGGCAGAGATTTATCAACTGGGGTCCGTGGACACTGAAGGGGTCGCTAGAGGGCACATTAAAAATGTTTCTTTTCGGGTTTATATAGCTATAATAATTTATAGAAAAGCTGTAAAATGTACAGAGTAGACACGAAACATACAAGTTAATAAGTTCATTATGCTCTTGTATAATTGCAGCGTATAAACAAATAATTTCGCAAACGTACTTATGACTTCCCTTTGACTGTATTTTATGCATATTTTAAGATGATCATCATATGAGAGGGTCTTTGTAAAAAAAAGATTTAAAATATATATATATATATCAAATATAATCTATCTATCTATATATATATATATATATATATATATATATATATATATATATATATATATATATATATATATATATATATCTATATATCTATCTATCTATCTATATATATATATATATATATATATATATATAATGTTATAATATTATAAAATAAATAAATAAGGCACATTTGAAAGAATACAGCTGTATATATTACTGAACAGACAATGAAAAATAATAATTTTTCAGTGGACATTTCTGCTCCTTTATTCATGAGTAGTATAACAGTTCTAACAATGAGTATCAATGAACTTTAAAAGGCATGCAAAGGCTAGCTGTCAACAAGTCTTCCCAATGGTTCCAGCACTGGAAATCTCACACTACTTCAAAAAGTTGACGAAGGACTAAGGGAAGGAACACAAATGTACAAAAAAATATCATGGGTAAAAAAACAAAACAATTTCTACACCTTACTAGACATAACTCAATAAATGCAGTTTGCTGTGAAGAATGCAGAGTCTAGAGCATTCACTAATTTAACCACTTCAACTCATGAAAAAAAAAAAAAAAATTTGCATATATTTTCTGGACACATTCAAAGCAGATAAGTTTGATATAAATTAGAAAATCCTGTATATATTACAAAATACATACATCATTGCCAGATCTATGTATGTTGCTACATGTACAATATATAATTTTCATCTTACTTATGATTTACATTCCTTACACACCCATGAATTCAATTCACTTTCTGGTGTACACTATCAAGCAAAGGTCTGGACACACCAACTGATTCTGACTATTAGGCTTACTTGTTCTACTTGTAGAACTATGTTCTATTTGAGTGTGTGTGTGTTTGTGTTAAAAAGTAATTTAATTTAAACAGAGAAACACAAGTGTGTCCAAAGTTTTGACTGGTAGTGTATCTCAAATTATAAAAGAGCATTTTTTAATTTACTTTTTTATGATGACCATTTCAACAGAATTTTGACATAAACTAGCCTGTCCGCAAAGCCTTCTTTAATCATCGTTGCCATAAATCATTCAAGGCACAGTTACTTCAGTCTTTCTGTTTTGCATTGTAAGAATAATAATGACAACACATAAGATCGAGAACTCTTTACTCAAGCTGTGCCTGAGGAAGTGAAATACAATGTTGTAACCAATTTCCTCTTTATTGGGGAGCAAAAAAAAAAATATTACAAAAACACTTCACAACGTTCTCAAAGTGCTTAGGACTTAAATGCCTGTCGTAAAAAAATACACTAGAGGTCAGATTTACTTGATGTAATAACATGCAACCAAATGTATGCATCCTGTCATGCTACAGAATTACTTCATCATAATTCACCCTAAAATCAAAAGAAAAATATACAACATTATATTTCCAGCATAATAATTGTAGAGTGTTCGGATGTGTTACTTATTAGTTTGTTTGTAATTCTCTATGATCTAAACACTGTAATACAATAATGAGAATATTTATTTGTTATATTATAATAATAAAAATAAAAAAAATCCGGAGGACAGGCATTTTTATATTCTTTTATGCAAAATATTCATTATTTCTTTTAATTCATTCATACAAAAATATTACCATCTATATTATCTTTTTCTTTTGAATTTGGGGTGATCCAAACATGTTCTTGACAGGTTTCATGAGTTCGTGAATGCATTTTGCAGAGTGAAGGTGTGAGTTTAAGGTCGCGTAAGCTGTGTTGTGGGGGATATTCTGAATGAGTGATCGAGCTGAGGACTTGCTTATGGGTCCTCAATGTCCATGAACTCTTTTGTAGGAGGGGCAGATCCACGGTACCAGGCACAGCTGCTGTCACTCCTCTTAATGCAGGTGTAGTGCTGAGCCTGGGTCCCCTGAACTGTTTCCTCCAGCACCCAGTCAGTCCAAAGACACTCTGTGGGGTCGTTAATGGAACAGGGAATCATGGGACAATGGACAACCTGCACAAAGACAAGAGGAGAAGAACCGTGAGAACGTGAAGATAGAAGATGGATGGATGGATGGATGGATGGATGGATGGATAGATAGATAGATAGATAGATAGATAGATAGATAGATAGATAGATAGATAGATAGATAGATAGATAGATAGATAGATAGATAGATAGATAGATAGATAGATAGATAGATAGATAGATAGATAGTAATACCCTGCATTCACAGCCCATCTGGTAGTGCTGACCAAAGATCTTCTTCTGTGTCATACTCAGAGACTCCCAAGATTCAACGTAGTCGCAAAGATTTATCCGCAATGTGCCATCTGAATCCATTTTACCTGTGCAGATTAATGAAATGGTATTGGTATAAAGCTACCACTTCTACAGTTTACAGAAGCAAATGCTGTTTCTTGAACACTATTCTTTCACAACATAGTAATTCACTCTTACCAGTAATCAGGTATTCCTTTTTGCCATTGCTCTCGAGATTGACCCCACACAAAGATGAGGTGGGGCCCGTGAAGATGGTATCAATCTCTCCATCAGGGCCCTTAAACATCTAGGGAAAGAAGATGGCACAAAGCAGTCAAGAGACAGAGTCTTGGCTTTCTCTTTTGGTTTATCATTGTAAACATGCTGCACTCATGTGTCGGGATTACTGTCATTGAAATATTACGATTTGTAAAAACAATTAAAGTCTTTGTGCCGCTAATATTTAAAAAATTCGATTTGGTATGCCTACTTTGTTTCTCAATATTTTGCAAAGAAAATAATTAAGTGAATTTAAACTATATAGATGGGAAATATGAATAATATATGTAGCTATTAAGTTTTTTAAAGTCATTAGCAACAAAGTCGATCATAGATTCATTAAAAAAAGCGCCTGTGGCAAAATGATATTAGGTTGCTTATTGCGAATTTCGTTACACTTTCAAAGTAATATGTCTAGCGAGTAGTGCTAAAAGCATATTTAATTTTATCCGAAATGGATGAGCTTGAATCTGGCAGTGTTTCATTACAATGGTTGTTGTATGTGTCACAGAAGTTCGGAAATGAAATGTCCGGTGAGTGGCGCTAATCGCGTTTGTAAATATCATACCACCTAAACTAAAACTAACTGTTGTTAACCAAAACAAACACATTTGCTGAAGCAACCATGCTATTTTAGCTTGCTTCTACAAGTCTTTAAGGTTTTTTTTTTATTGTAACTCAGGTCCATTCCTAAGTGCTTTCTTAAGTGCAGTGCTGTACCAGGTGAGCTTTCAAGCAAGTTTACCATGCCAGAAAAGCCACACATGAGGAGATGGTGTTGCAAATGTCAAAATGTATTAGTTTACAAATTTCTTTCTGGGGTCATTACATAGTATTGTGCAAGGAACTGTGCAAAAATAAGTCTTTATTAATCAATAAACTTCCCTGTTATCATAATTTCTTTGAAAATGAATGAAAGTTGTTAGAGTTTTACTGCTACTAGGGTTAATTTTAGCCAGAAACTGCATTCAATTATATTTATAAGTATGTTTTTGGAGTTTTGGAGAAATGTTTTTCTAATGAGGCTATGTTGTAACTGTACACGTCATAATTAAGGTAATTCATTGTTTTGTGTTAAGCTTCCTGAAAATAAAATCAGTGTAGGATTTAAACAACAAAACAAATATACTCCACTAACCTTTATCTGTTTGATGTCATATTGGATCATTTTGATTGGATAGCCATAGGAATCATTGCCGGTGACCACCTCCTTTCGTCCGACTACTTTGGCTTTGATCACTGCAATAACAAAGAGAGAAAACCCCATTTAAATATAAACCATTTAACTTGAAATGTTTCTTGCACATTTTACCCCACTGTAGGCCTAAATGGGTGTTATCCTTCAATTACAGAGTAAGATGATTTATCTAGCTGCTGTTATTCTGCTCTGTACTACAGGTGCTGAGTGTTGTGTGTATAGAGACACATGAGTATTTGATTAGCAGAGGGCAGTGCGAGGAATGTGCTCCCAGCCTGATATTCAGGAAGCCAGTCAGCAGTCTGACTTTAGCAGGCAGTTTGCCCCCCGCTCGCCCTGCTGCTTTAATCTCCACCCTCACCCTGCCTGTTCCCCATAGAGCTGCTGACATACAAATACCAAATGCTCAGTCCAAATTCATCTCTCCATCAATAAGCAAACTCAGGATCACATGCTTTTAGCAAAACAGACATTGAAAGACTTGACTTTTCCATGAGCGCTGCTTACTCCGCATCGCTAAGGTGGTTGCTAGAGCATTGCTGGGTGGTTCCCATGGTGTTCTGTGCCTCGCTAAGGCATTGCTTTGCCTTAGAAAGGTTGTTAGCATGTATTTAATCTCACTGCTGACATTTGTCGGTCAAATTTAACCATACAAATAAGCAAAAATTACTTTAGTTAAACATCACATTTGTGTGTGTGTGTGCGTTTTAAATAACAGCATGATTTTTATTATTTATTTTTCATTAGCAAGTCCAACCTAGGTGAGAAAAAGTAATGCAAAACTAATGTAACACCATAAAAAGTAACTATGTACCACTATTAGTTATTTTTTTTAGAGAGTAATGCAATATTGTAATGCATTACTTTTAAAAGTAACTTTCCCCAAAGTTTGGGTCAGTAAGATTTAAAAAAAAAAAAAAAAAAAAAAACTTTTATTCACCTGGATGCATTAAATTGATCAAAAATCACAGTAAAGACATTTATAAATGTTACAAAACATTTCTATTTCAAACTAACTCTGTTCTTTTGAACTTTCTATTAATCAAAGAATCCTGGAAAAAAAAAAGAATGGTGACACTTTAGAATAGGGAACACATATTTACTATTAACTATTAAAGAGTTTTCCCCTGAACAAACTCTTAAATTGCTGTTTATTAATAGTTAATAAGGCAGTAGTTAACTTTAGGTATGGGGTAAATCTTCAGGGATCTTTTATCATTATAATTACTAGCAAACAGACAATATGCTAGTAATATGCATGTTAATAAGCAAGTAGTTAAGAGTGAGAATTGGCCTTTAAAATGAAGTGTTACCAAAATAATTATCATGGCCTACCACAAAAATATGAAGCAGCACAACTGTTTTAATATTGATAATTATAAGAAATGTTTCTTGAGCAGCAAATCTGACTGGAATAATGATGCTGAAAATTCATCATATAGGGATAAGTTACATTTTCAAATATATTCAAATAGAAAACTGCTATTTTCACTTGTAATATACCAATATTTGTGTTTTCACAGTATTTTTGAACATTTAAATGTATTTTTGTTAAAATTGATAGAGTTTTTTTAAAAAAGGTAGAATTTTTTGTAGAAGCCAAACTTTTAAATGGTAGTGTATAGGAATAAGAAAGATAAAATATCCCTATAAAACACTTCCCTGTTATATACTGGAGTCTTCAGAGAACCCATACATACCGTCCGCGTATTTAGGCCCAAACACAGAGCGTCTTTTCTATTGGCCACACACTCAGAATGCCAAATACACCCACAGGATCCCAGTCTCAAGTGAGGCATGCCTCTCTCATCAGTAACTATACACACATACAGGGTTTATGCTGATTTAATCACAGCCTCCCTTTTCCACACATTCGTTCCACACCGAGGCGGAAGATACACACACAGTGTGGGTGCTGTTTTCAGCTCCAGGTATGTGAGGGGAAACGAGAGCCCTCCACATTATTTATTTACAGGCTCTGAAGGTCACGTGGGACATTGTACACATGTAAAGGGGAACCTACAAGTCACCTCTAACCATCTATTGCAGGAAAAGTTAAAACGGCACATTTAACAACTCGCAACTTTTTTCTGAGAGTCATTGTGTGTGGTGTCATTACATGTTCTACACAGTTATTAAACTGAACTGAATCAACACTGAGCTGAATAATGACACCATTGCCTTGTAGAGCTCCTTTACTGCTGACCTGAACTTTTTTCTTTATAATGGATGAACTTTACAACATTGACACTGTTATTGAAACTAAACTGAACCCACATTGAATTAAATTAAGCTGAAAGTTCCATAGAAGAACCTTTTTGTCCAAATGATTCCATAAAGAACCTTTAACATCTGAAGAACCTTTCTGTTTCACAAAAGGTGCTTTGTGGCGAAAGAAGGTTCTTCAGATTCTAAAAAGGTAAGAAAGAGATGGTTCTTTAAAGAACCTTTGACTGAATGGTTCTTTGTGGGACCAAAAATGGTTCTTCTATGGCATCACTGTGAAGAATCTTTTAAGCACCTTTATTTTTAAGAGTGTAGGTTGAATTTTCCAAACCATCAGGGCAAGGTCATGTAGGAGTTTCAAACAGTCAGCATCATGGTGCTGCTTACATGAATGAGATTGCCAATTCCTGTGGTGGGCACCAGATGTTGTTTTTTTAGCAAATCACTAAACGCATAGGTGGGTGTGTGGTTTTGGGGTGCACCGTGACCGTGACTGACTCCAGTAACCCAAGTCTCACCATCGCAAGTCATGTAATGACCATCTAACTAAAGTCAAAGGCACACCACAATATGTTGCTAGCATGTGGCAATACTTTCTCAATTTTTGAAGCTGTAATCAGCATGTGGCAATACTTTTCTTAACTACAACTACAAACAATGGAAAATGCACAGGTCATGTAATGGCAGGGTACTGAAGGGACACTGAAGGTCAGAGCATCCAAGGCAGCTTAAACACAGTGACGCAATAAAGGTAAAATTAGGTTTAAGATTCTCTCCCATCACTTCCAACATTATTATGTTTCCAAGTATGAAAAGTGGTGCATATTTGCACAGCTATCAGTGGACAAGACAGCTTAATATCATTTACATTTTAGAGTGATGACTATAAAGGGAATAACGCAAACATAAAGAGTATGATGTGTGTGTTAAGACTTAGCAGAGCTTGTTATTAGACATAGTATGAAGGCTAGTTTTTGTGGTTATTTATTAATGTCACACCTTGAAGTACTGTTACATAGAACTGAACAGGTTTGTTAAATTATTTTCTAATGACTTATGGATGTGACTCATCAAATCAGAGCTTAACGCCTTTTTAAATCATGTTAGTTCATTGTATCCTTTTGAGTCTTTTGTTTATAACTCACTTATTATATAATGTAAGACCCATCAGTTATTTGTTATGAATAGTCATATCCTTTAGTTTTTGCCCATGAAGCTCCAAAAAAAAGAGAGAGAGAGAGAGAAAATAATCGAATTAGATATAAAACACATTTCTATGGTTCTTTCTTTCTAGTAACATGAACACAGGAACTATATTGTGAGTTTATGCCATTAATTAACAACATGTGCTTATTAAAGGGTTAGTTGTAAGTAATTATGGATAATTTACTGTAGCCTATAGCCTATGTATCGAGTCACAAGGACTTAGTCAAGAAAAATCAAAGCTAAAATGCTACACTGTTTTCAAGATGGAAAACATGTTGTGTTCTTTTGAGAGCCCTGTTATATTAATAACAGCATAGCACATAAACATTTGTAACATTCTGACCCTAGAGGTCTCTACATCTGTGGTTCTGTCTATGAATGAAATCTTATATAAATGCGAAAATTGCTGGTTCCCTTTGGCATTTGAAACGAAACAGTATTGAATGCAGTCCAAATGAAACTCACTTTAAAGTTTACCATATTTTTTAGAATAAAAGAAGCTGTATAACATAGTTAGACATGCTGAAATACGCACCCGACATTGTATTGATATAATACAGACATGGATATGAAACGGTTAAAAGCGTGGTATCTTACCGACATCCGCATTGCAATACGCCTGCTGAGGATGTTCAGGAGAGCAGCTGCAGGCTTCGGCAAACTCTGCGGCTCCGCAGAGCACTAACAGCAGCAGAGCAACACAGCGCGAGCGGCTCATCTTCAGCGGCGCGAGGAAGGAGCTAGAAACAGACGCGTACTGGATGTCCCGAATCAAGATGCTTCCAAAGACCAGCTGCCTTTGAAACGCGGACTTCACAAAAGGGTGAGACGAAAACCTGTCAGGAGAGAAAGTGCTAACTTGATGAGAAGGCTCTAGTGTCAGGACAGTGTGCGCTCAGTCTTTTATTCGCTTCTGAGCTCCGCCCAGTGTAGTCTGCGTATGACTTTTTGCCCCGATTTAGTCATCATGCCCTCGTTGATTAGGTCGTTTATTGATATTTTGTCATTGTCTTTACGTTAGCAGAGTAAAAACATGAGTAATATTGTGAATTAATGAAAGCATTGCAGAAAGAGAATAAGGCAATGCTGAGCCTCTGACGTCTGGTGCCCCTTTCCTCACAATGACCACTGACTTCCCTGGATTGAACCAGTTACTAATGTCTGGCATAATTACTGAGGACATTCTAAAATAATAATAATAATAATAAATAATAATAAAAGGTTGAGCCACCTCTTGTTTCTAACCTTGAACAAAAATAGTGATTGAAGTTTTCTTTCCATGCATTTGTCTGAACAATTACAGACAAATTTGGAAAAATATCACACGTGTTTGTGCTTTATATAATACTGTAAGCATGAAGTTAGCTTTAATCTTCTGGATGATACAAGTTTGTTAGAATGGTAGAAGTGGGGTAGTTACCTAACCCTAACCCTAACCAAAGGTCATTGGGTAAGTTGAGCCAGTGCCTTGCCCCTTCTTATCAACATAAAGTATTATTTTACTGTAATCCTACATTATGTTTCATGGAATTTAGACCAAACATTTTGGATTTTGTTCTTTGTTTTTTAATTGGATTTTGTTCTGAAACTTTTAAATGAAATTGTATTTCCCTGCAACATTTAAAAGTGGGAAAATGAGTCTTAGCCCAGTTCTGTGATCAATTGCAGTCTTTTTATATAATTTTATTAAAATATATTTAATAAATAAAAAAAAAATGCCTTCAAAGTTGTAAACTGTACCTTTAAATCCATACATCCATTCTATTATCCAAGTTGGGGGCAAGTTGGGCCAAGAGACCACTTTCTATTTTTTATTTTTTGGAAACCCACAATTTAATTTCATTATTAATATTATTATTATTTTTTTACTGTCAAGTGCTAATTTTAAAGTGTGTGTGTGTGTGTGTGTGTGTGTGTGGTGTATATATATATATATATATATATATATATATATATATATATATATATGTGTGTGTGTGTGTGTGTGTGTGTATGTGCGTTATTTTTTTATTTATCGTACGTGCGTGTGCGTGTGTGCACATGCAACGCTCTCATGCAACAATTTAATAAACACCAACTGCCAATTGAATAAGACATTTGTATAAAACTTGTCGCTAGTCTATAAATCTACGTCTGTCCGTTGTTTGACACACGCGCATGATTGACGTTGGCGCGTGAGGTCACACAAGTTCATCAGATCGTGGCGCAAGAGGATCTGGATTTTGTGTCCATCCATCAGAATTTCCCAGACTTCCCGTATTAGGGTGAACCTATGTCACAGTTGCTAGCTGTCGCATAGTCATATTTTGTCATGTCCTTGACGTAGAAATGTGCTCCGTTTTTTTGTCACGACTCACTTATTTTTTCTGTTGCTTTTAATTTTTTTTATTTATGATTAATTTAATAGCTTTAAGATGTGATTTGGTGACCTTTAAATTAGTTGAACGATATTCCCCATATCTCTGTGTTTGAAATGTTAAGTTTGAATTTTGAGGAAGAAAAATGTCCTTCAGTGTTTAAGGATAATGTGTATCAGTTTAATTTAATTCAGTGAGAGAAATAATGCACTCATTTGGACATGGAACAAAAGAATAATGTCTGTCAGGACTGCATTGTTATTTCATTGTTAGTTCTATATGTAAAGAGAAATAAGGAACTCAGAACAGCTGGAAGATAATAAAGAATGTCCGTCTTGCATGATTCTCTGTTGAAATCACAAGCAGATCCAGGGAAACATTCTGCATCTTCTGGTCATTTAATCGCCCACCCACACCTTCTTTCTCTCTTTTTCTCCTGATGACTTTCTTTAATGGTGCATGCCTTAGCAATTAACACTAATATAGAGTAAATATGGTGCTTTCAGACATATTACGAAATCACTGCATGCTTAACCACTTGAAGTTCTGTCTGGCCCTACCATCATTTAGGGAGTGGGGCCCTCTTAGTCCTAATATGAGCTCTAGGTCATTTATTGCAACAGTTGTAATAAAGGGGAATCTTCAAATTGTAATTCTGTGTAATTTCCCCTTAAATCTATTAAAACAAAATGTGAGTGAAACAATCCCTTGCCCTCATAATGTGTTATTGTGTGTTGACCCGTCATTTATTAGTTTGAGAAGTCATTGGGTCTTTAATGACAAATGTTTGTAAAGGGTTCCAGGGAACAGAATGTTAGCTTTTATGATTTTGGTGGCTGCTCATTTACACTGTAGTGTAACAAAATGGTCATTGCTCATTGTCTAAGTGGATATTTTGGCTGGAATACCAGATTTACACCCATACGCTTAATGTAAATTAAATTTTTACATTTTTTTTATATATATAAAAAAAGCTAAATTTGCTTTCACATTGCTAGGGTGTCATTATCTATTTCCAGCATGTTATTATGCAGTGGCTAGGAAATTACTAGGTGGCTGCCCACCAACTCTCTATTACATTTGGTTTCTTGATATAAATGTGGCATAAATGTAAGTCTATGGGATTTTTTTTCACCTCTGCTATCATTTAACATCATCCATAAGATTTGAGGCAGACTGAAAATAAATAAATAATAATAAATAAATAAATTGCAGAATGCGTCATTTAAAGTGCAAAAATCTTGGTTTTTTGCTAACTTTACTACTTACTCTCTGGAGGCCCCTCAGGGTAGTTTAAGGTGAGAAGGTCTTGAGAGTGGTACCCGTTCCAGGACCCATGGCAGATTAGGCAGTTCAGGGCGCCATGGCGGAGCAGGCAGACTGGGAAGCCAAGGCGAATTAGTGAGCTCAGGGGGCCATGGTGGGGCAGACAGTTCAGGAGGTCATGGAGGAGCAGACCTAACCCCTACAACCGGCCCTCTACCAAAAGATCCTTGGGGAGAATGTCGGTTTCAGAGGCCCTCTGTAGGGTTAACTCGGGAACTGTGGCCCTCTCTGGGCTTGACTTGGAGACTGGAGCACTCCTTGGGCTGGATATGGGGACTTGAGCCCTCCATGGACTGGACATGGGAACTGGAGCACTTTCTGGCCCAGACTTGGAGACAGGAGCCCTCTCTGGGCTAAACTCTGGAACTGGAACCCTCTCTGGGCTTAACTCGGGGACTGGGGGACTGTATGGGTTTATGTGGTGGACTCGGGACTGGAACCCTCTCTGGTCTAAACTCAGGACTGGAACCCTCTCTGGGCTAAACTCAGGGACTGGAACCCTCTCTGGGCTAAACTCGGGGACTGGAACCCTCTCTGGGCTAAACTCTGGGACTGGGACCCTCTCTGGGCTAAACTCAGGGACTGGAGCCCTCTCTGGGCTAAACTTGGAGACTGGAACCCTCTCAGGGCTAAACTCGGGTATTGGAGCCCTCTCTGGAGCGAGCTCTGGGGCTGGAGCCAACACTGGAGCGAGCTCTGTGGCTGACACTTGAACTGACTCAGGGGCTAGGATGAGGGCTTACAACAGTCTTTTCCTCCTTACTAACCAAGTATTTGAATGCTGAGCAGCAAGCTCTTTGGCTGCTGATTGAAAAGAACCAATCAGCTGTGCCATCTAGAGTTTAATGACAGAACTTGAATAAAGCATTGCTATCCATAAAGTGTGGCCTCTGGTTTCCTTCCATGTGTACCACAGCTAAATGCTTTTCTGCTTTGATGCTTCTTTGTATATATTTTACAATTTGTAAATTGTAATTCATACGAATGACCACACCTAACCCTGCCTCTAAACGTACCCTTAAAAAAATCAAGCAAAATCGTGATTTACAATGTATATACATGTTATGAGCACGTGCATTCTCTAGGATCAAACCCATGATAACACGATTGCATACTGTCATATAGCACAATGCACTACCAACTGGACTATACGAAACCCAAACTATGGTGCAGATAAAAGAGTACAAAGCATTAATGTGAAAGTGTCCTGATGCCGATGGGGCGCATTTGTAGTCTATGCTCTGATGGGTCGTATTTCAGGGATTTGAACAAATACAGGCGTATTGGTTGGAGGACATGTTGGTGAAACTAGTTGAAACTAGAAACTATCCCCCAACTGCATTTTATATTGCATCACTTTATAACAGTATTTTTACTTGAATGTTTTTTAAAGTACTTTCATTATTAATAATAGCTAATTTAGCTTTTGTTTATGGTGAAATTGCAGTGTAAAAAGACATACAAATAAATTATGCAACATTTTGGCTTATGTTTAAAGAAAATATATTGACTAAGTATGGTATGGTTTTCATAATAAATAACCATTTTACTTGAATGTTTTTTTTTTCTTTAGAAAAATAAATATTTTTGATTAATATTAAATGAAAAACTGAAGGTTTTCTACCAAATCAATAATATAATAAAAAAAATTGCAGTCAAAAATACTGTTTCTTTTTTTTTTTTTTAAGTTTCTTTGTTTTTTTATTCAGTGTATCATTCATGTGCGTACATAAACGTGGGATGAGTTACTCCAAAGTTAATATATGGTTAGGGGTTTGTGGAGATCCTCAATCCTAAGCATGTGTAATAGTAATAATGATTGTGCACTTGGTTTTATAAAATACCTCTAACAATAATCTCCACGTCATGTTGGAATAAACACCACAAACCTACGTAAACCACTGTATGAGGCCAATACAGACTTCTAAAGACACCCATACACAAAGGTTTTTGGGTTAAATGCCTATAGACTGTGGCGTGTGGGGGCGTCAAACATAATCGGTTCAAGCTGACCACTTATCCTTCAACTGAAGCTGCCCACATCTGGTTTCCTTACTGGTGACATCAAGTCATGCCGGCTGCTCATATAAATAGTGTAGATACAATGTAAGGTATGTGTGCTAGGGAAAGTATCCCATATGAATGAGTCACAGCAAAGGAAATCAGTGAAAGGACTGTACAGCCATTAGGAGAATACTGAGTAATGTTTATAGCATGAGCAGGTTTACTGTATGTGTCATGAGCAGAATATCTTACATCACTGTTCGCCTCAGTCCCTCTGCTCTCTGTAACTACATCAGAAGTTTCCACTATTTCTTAATCCTTTCTGTCGTAAACATTTGAAGTAGACATTATTTTGTACAATTTATTTCTTATTTCCAAATCATATACTTTGGGGTCCTACTCCAGATAAGCAGCTGGCAGTTAGGTCTAAACTTTATTTGGAGCCTGAAAATAGGAACTTTTAAAAAATGGTTACAAAGTGCCAGTTTTTGAAAATAAAACTACAAAAATGTGAATTTGTGAAAATGGTGATATCATGCACATCTGTATTAAGTGTTCCTTTAGTGTTTCTTTATAAAGTGACATTCCAGCGACTGGACTGGCATGCCCGCATGCATTATGCAGCATTTTTATTAGTTTTCACCAATACTTGTGATTGGGGAATGTTTTATCTACAGTGTTTGCAAATAACGTTTTTTGTTTGTTTGTTTGTTTGTTGTTTTTTGCAGTTGTCTGATGTCAGTTAATTGTCATTTGATAGGTAAACATAAAATATTTAATCTTTTTAGTAAGTGTCTTATTTTGTTTGTTTTTACTTTTAAATATTTATTTTAATATGACATTTTTACGCCATTCGAATCTGTTGTATCACTTCAGAAGTGGACTAATCCACTGGAGTTGCTTAGATTACTTTTATGCTACCTTTATGTCCTTTTTTTGGAGCCACAAACATATGGTCCTCATTGACTTTCACTGTATGGACAAAAACGGATGCAAACCAGCTCAAATATCTTTTCTCAACAGAAGAAAGCAGATGAGTTTGGAATGACATGAGAGTAAGTAAATGATGGCAGAATGAAAAAACTTTGGTTAAACTTCTCTTCTAATGTAGACAAAGGATGAAAAATAAAGTTGTTTCAAAGTTTTGACTTTTTTATTTAAACATTTAGGAAAAAGTATTAAAGAGTAGGTGTTTCTTTTGACTGGTGGTGATATAAATGAATACCAAAAGGATGATACCTTTGAATAAAAACTGTACAGCTCAATGTCTGACAGATTGCATATCTCAATGAATAAACAGTGAAAAAATAGAATAAACAGTGACCTCTACTGAGGAATCACCTTGTATGGTAGATTTCATTCTTACTTGCTTAAGACCCCTGAGAAAAGTGTGGGCTTGAATGAAACGAGGGTGTGGAGCTGGACTTGGCAATTAAAAGCATGACTGGAAATGACGCACTCGAGATGAAATGAGCAGAAATCCTTGCCTCAATTCCTCATGGCACACCACAGCCTGAGGAGAAAAACAGAGATGTCTACATCTGAGGACAGTCATACGCCCCTTTCTCAAACAGCTCATCTGTCTGAGATGCGGCTGGGATGTTTTTTTTTTTGTTTTTTTTTCTTCAGGGTCCTCACCTAACTGCAGAACTCTGGGGTTCCAGGATGTAATCTATTTCAGGACTTACAGGTCATATTGTTCCTGTTACATGTCCGTAGTTTTCTGTCTCTGTGTTTCCCATGTGACCTAGTTTTCCCTAGTCTGTTTAATTAGTCATTCTGTTCAACTGGTGCTTTGTTAAATATCCCATTAGTTCCCTTTGTCCGGTTCAAGTTTATAAGCCCTCAGTTTGTTCATCCGTTCTTGTCAATGTTAAGTTGGTTTCCGTAACTGTTCTCCTGGATTTATCCTATTAAAAGACTTTTTGTTGATCTTTTACGTGGTTGTGCTGTTTGTATCACCAACACGTGACAGTTCCAGTACTGGAAATTTTTATTTTTATTATTGGAGATTTAAAAATAAATTAGATGGCTCTCTAATTGGGACAGGAAGTTTTATAGAAATATAGAAAACATATGAAACGGCATAAAAGTTATGTAACTATAAATTCAAGATGAGCTCTTTTAGCCCTCTATAAGATTATTTTTTGCTATTTTTTGTTTTTGCATCAGATGGCAGGTACTTAATGTTATGTGAGTATATAAAATGTACATAAAATTTAAATATGTAGTGTATATATTGTGGCGGGGTGGAAGGAACACGCAACAGCAAACTCAAGTGCAAAGCCCCGGAGGGTGGATTTTATTATACAGTGCAGGGATACGGGGGTGATGGCAGTGGTCTAGCGTGCGGTGGTGCTCTCACTAATACCTCTCACTGGTACCACTAATAAAGTTTTCTCCTCCCCGCTTTGCTGTGCGACACAGTAGAGCAGGCCATTTTGGACGATAAAATGCGGGAGAGGATGGGGTCCCGGTTTCAGCTCTTTACCGTCCACCACGCGCACTTGGGCCCAGCAATGTTTTAGGCGATCATCCTCACGTTGTTCTTGGGCAAACGAGCCGCCTTCATTCACCTGCTGGAACAGATCATGATAGAGGTTAGTTTCAGGGGCTGGGGACTCACCATCTCTCCCGCTGTCTGTGGCCAGTAGGGCCGGCCGCTGACGGGCCCCTCTCGCCAGCCTTTTCTTGTGGCGGCTCCCCTTCATGGTGGTGGGCTGTACGGCGGCGGCCAGGAGGCGGTCAAACCCCGGCCAGTCTCGGCCAAGAAGGAGGGGGACTGGCAGATCCTTCAGCATGCCCACTTCAAGGGGCCAGGCGCCCGGGAAGGTGGAGATCGTCACTCTCCGGGTCGGGACATGGCGTGTGTCTCCATGCACGCAGGTGATGGGGCAGGTAGCTTTGGTTTCTCCGTGTGGCGTGAGGAGGCGAGATTGCACTAAGCTAACCGCACTGCCGGAGTCTGGGAGGGCTTGGACTGGACGGCCATTGATTTTCAGTTCCGCCTCCGGCGCCCCCTGGGGCAAGTCGCGGTGTACAATACAGCCCACCAGCCATGTCCGTGCGGGAGATGCAGGGTCCACTGTGGGCATCGGTTCGTCCTTCGGCGAGGGAGCTGCCGGCCTGGCTACTGGTCGCAAGGTGCCCTCCAGCGCGCGTCACTCCTGAACCACCCTCCGGGGAAACGGCCTCAACTCCTGTCTTTTTAAATAACTCTTGAATAGGCTGCCGGCCTGGCTACTGGTCGCAAGGTGCCCTCCAGCGTGTGGTTCGAATCTTCTTGCTTGAAACGTTTTCTGACCATGCGTTATTTGGGAAATGTATCATCGGTCCACGACGAATCATGTCCAACTTGGGCAGCCCTGCAAGAGCGGGATAATTCAGCCGACTGGGCTCGGGCTTGATAAGATAACATTTATTTTCCCATTCGTGGGACAAACATGGGCAACACACCGAGAAAAGACAAGCCCTAACCGGGTCAGGATTTCCCTTTTGAGGTCGCCGCCAAATTTGCCAGTTTCCGTCAGCAGGCGAAGAAATCAAATTTGGGCTTTTAGCTTTGAGGAGAGGGGCGAGCCAACTGCTACCAGTCATGCCGGCTTCCCAGCTTTGCTGGGTAGTTTAAGCTTTTTCTCATGCTTCTGGAGATCAGGCTTTTTAGCGTTCTTTGAGCAGCTGTTCCATCTTGCTTCAGTAGTTTGCACACTTGCACTACGCAGCCACGGGCAGAAGAAACACCACCTAGTCTGTTCTTTTACTTTACTTCTTTTCTTTTCCGCTTGAGAGTTTCATGTTCTGAGTTAAGTTTTGTAACGCCGTGTCTCCAGTCTGATTCGAGTTGCGTTCAACTTCTGACCTCCGTTAACCGCATTGGAGGCCTTTGCCCAACCTGGAGGCTTCCCAAGACGTCACTTCGGCTGCCTACTGAACTTCCAACCAATCAAAAAAAAAAGGAAACCCCCCTTTGCAGCGAGACAAAGGGAACTTTCCCAGTTACACAGGCATCCACCAGTAACGTGGAACACTCCAGACTCTGATCTGTACTGGTGTTATCTAATTAACGGTGCAACCTAATTGATGAACTCAATGCGAGGGTTAATTAAGTGATTGATGGTTGTTAATGTCTATGCAATTTCTCGGGTGCTGTAAACTTGGATTTCACATTTTCATTCTCTTAAACTCATTCTTTCGGGTCAACGTTCTATCCTCCTGAGAACTTGTGTGAATGTGTGAGTGTGTGTGCTTCGTGTTAGATTAGTTTATCCCCCTTAGATTTATCTAATAAAGCCTTATTATATTGAAAAGAGAAGTATCTTGTGTTTTGTGCTCACAAGTTAATGTCTCAAACTGCCGATCTTGACTGTGCTTAATAGTGTTCGTCACTATACTTTGGATATTAATATCCAGCGCAGATAAAGTTAATAACGGCTCGTTCAGTGAATCTCTGGCCGTTTCAGTGATCAAATGAAACACAGCCGTGAAACAGTGATTCTGTTCAAATTCCCTTTAAAATCTTAAATGATTCCCTTTGAGCTAAATTGACTTGTTTCCCTTACACTATCTACGCCATGACTTTAGTTTTCTACTGTTTAAGATATTAATATCTTGTATCTAACAAATTAGATATATTTTTTAAACATTATGTAAAACTATGATGCAACAACATTAGAGAGAAACTGAATCTTTATGTAGGAGCCCTGAAAAGAGAAGTGATACTAACTAATGGTAGCTGTGTTAGTTGTTGGTGACGCTTTTATAGTGAACTTTTAAACCAAATGTAGGAACTGAACCACTGAAATATTATTATTTAATTTTTTAGAGGAGATATTGTGGAACTTTTTAATGTGAACACGTTTTTTTGAATGTTGTGTGGAGAGAAATCTGTGTATAATGTGTGTGTATTGTTTTTTTATTTTAATTTTTTATTTTGAAAATGTGATTTTTTTTTTACAGTATCCAATTTGTAAGAAATTATAGCCTGCCTCAACCCAGCTTCCACTCCACAATATGTTTGATCATGCTCATTTGCCAAAATGGCTTAATTATTATAGAGAAGAAAAAGATCTTTTGGTATGATCACATCCTGAGCAAATGGTGACCAATTGTAGAATGGGACAGGTGTGGGACACTGAGAACCACCTCAGACAAAGGGTCATAACTTAATTTACATACAGACTACAGCTGTTACAACAAGAGCAACCTTATTTACATGAAGGGTAGTAAACTGAATATGTATAAAAGGTTTGAACTTAGGATGTTCTGGGTTCATTCCGACTCCGTTGAACCCAAGGTACTACATGTACTTTGTCACTGCTATGCTGCAATAAACATCTTCATCAAGATCTTCAATGATCTTCAAGATCTTCAATGATTTTGAACATCTTCATCAAAATCACTTTTTCTTACATTAGCGAGCCACCCAGTGAGGGAATTCCCAAAAAAGCAGGCTAAGGTAAGAAAAGCGGTTTCTTTCTTCTATGTTGTTTTTGTCAGGGAACCCCCTTGTTTAAAAAAAAAAAAAAATCTAGAAATAAAAAATTAAGGGCAGATGAGAATTTGGTCTAGTCAGTATTGGCAGGAGGAGTTCTTAAGCCTATTCTGTACAAATTCTGTTTAAGATTCTAATGGAACTGAATCAGCCCGACGCACTGTGGTAGCAGAGTTGTATTGGAATCGTTGTTTCTAAAATAACTGAAGCAAATTGCTTAATTTTAAAGTTTCTAAAGTAACTGAAATGTGTTGTTGGACTGTTATAATTCTGTTAAGATTCTAAAGTAATTGAATCAGCCCGACGTAGTGTGGTAGCAGAGTTGTATTAAACCTATTGTTTCTAAAGTAACTGAAACAGAGTTGTAAGTTTCTAATGAGTTAGTTGTTGTGATAATTCTGATGAAATTCTAAAGTAACCGAATCGACCCGACGCAGTGTGGTCACAGAATTATTTCACTGTGTGTTACAGTGTATTGATTCCGATACACAATGACTCTGTGAAGTTTAAAGCCTGAAGCAGTGTGATTTTGCCCAACATACTGTGGCTAAGTAAACTGTTTTAAAAATATAACATAAAACCCAAAGTTGTGTGGTTTTGTCCGACGTACTGTGACAGTGTTACATTTTTAACAGTTTAGTGTAGTGACATTAAAGGCCTGAAGGAGTACGACCGTGTCCGGAGAAGAGAAAAATTTGGTTTAGAAGCCAGATGTAGTGTGGCTGTTTTATTCATTTGCATCCAAAGCACAGGAGCTGTGAATAATTAGACTAACAGGTATCTTAAAGTAACTAGATAATATTCAGTCAGTGAAGGAAAAGAAGCCTACTGAATTGCTGAACACAGTTCTATAAGATTGTGAAAATGGAAGAGTTGATAGTTAAATACATTGCTAAGCATGGCTCAGTAGGAATGTTTGATGGATTAGAGAAGGCATATGACCTCTACGAGTGGGCTATGTTTCAATTCAGAAATGGTCCCAAAATGCCAAAAAAAAGAGGGAAAAGTTGCTAATGCACTTCAAGCTCTTTTTACCTCATACAAGATAACTAAGCAAAGATTAGAAGAAATGAAAACAGAAAACAAGTTGCTAAATTCTCAAGTCAGCAGCTGTAATATCATTAAGAAATTGTGAGGCTGAAGAGATCATTTTGAAGGAACAGATAGTGAAATTGAGAAAAGGTAGTCCGAAACAGAGAGGGAAACATTTAGATTTGTATGAGGGGACAGCTAGACCGTTGGTACATGCCCAATCCAATTCTGAATATGACGAAAATAACTGCAAGGAAGCCTTAGTCAATGACATGATAATTCTTCAGATGATTCTGTGAGGTTCCCAATAGCACCAGTGTGAACAAGACAGACTGGAAATGAGAGAGTTCTTGATCAAAGAAATAAAAATGGACAAGTTATACAACTGTCTTATATATACTTTCAAAGTCTTGTTACAGCAGTGGGTACTTTTGATCCTGATAACATGGATTCTGTAGAGATTTTGTCAAAACTAGAGAAGGTAGTGGATGTTTATAGTGTGTCAGATGAAGGTGTTTGTAGACTTCTTATGATCTGCATTCCTTGCTCATAAACTAGTGCTCTCTAACCGGATGTTCGTGACAAAAGAGCAGACAAAGGTGCAAGGAGAGATTCTCTACTTAAACTTGCTGGGACTAATTTGGTTAACTTGAGAAAGATAACTGAGGCGACAATGCAAATTGGAGAGCATCCTCTAGCATTTGCATCCAGGTTGTGGGAAATGTTCAGCTGTTACAGTGGTTTGCCAAATGCAACTAAACAAAACCTCATGTTTAAGTCTGCATTAATTGCATTATGTAGTTCACGCATGCGAGAAGCCATTGCTATGCATGTAGAATGCATTTCCAAAATGACATAGCATTTCAATGCAAGAAGTCAAATGAAAGCTTCAGAATCTAGACATCCAGTTGCTGCCTTTGGCAGGAGAGAATGTTCTAGATTATCTAATGGTTTCCATCAGAGAACAAAGAGATTAGAAAGAGTAAATTCAGAAGGTGTTACTCTCTGTTATGAATGTGGAAAAGCTGGTCACATTGCTAAACATTGTCAAGACAATGAGAGAATGAGAAGCTTTGTGTGTCATGCATGCCCATACCAAAAAGTAGTATACTTCAAGTTTATTTTATTAAGTATACTTAAGTAAATTCAAGTATATTTTTTTAAGTATACTTTATGTAGCAAGTATACAAATATCAGTGTTCTATTAGTATACTTGTAAGTGTACTGTTTCAGTACTCCTTGGGACTAAACTGGCCCACTTTCTAGTATATAAAAGTATACTTTTAAGTATACTTTAAGTATAACAGTAGCAAATGTTGAGTACACCACTAATTTACTTCTATGTTTGTAGTTTGTACTGCAATTAAACTAAAAGTGAACGTATAGGTATACTGATAGTTTACTAATTAAATACTTTGTTCATTTTGAAGTATACTCTCAGTAAACTACTAGTTTAGTAGTTTTATACTGCAAGTATACTCATAAGTTTTCTTTAAGTGAACTTTACATCATACTTTAAGTATACTACTACGTCCCTGTTTAGGTTTTAATTTGTATATATTTTGTTATATGAATATCTGAACACACAAAACATCCAAAGAAAGAACAGGGTATCTGCTTGTAAACAAAAACATATTATTTAAGCTTCATGCATTCTTTAATGTGGGTAAGTTTCATAAAAAATAAAGAAATAACATTTTGAACAAAAAGCTGAAAAAAGACTATGAATTGGATTCAGAATGATAATCAAAACGTAGATGGAGTTGATCAACACCCCAAAGCTTGACTGTAATTATTACCTCTTCATCGGTTGACAATTTATTCCATAACATTACAGTTTTGATGCTGTTTCATTTGATGCTGCTGAGCACGCAGTACAACGCAAACCGACAGACAGGGGGCTCACCCTGCGACCGAAGGGAGCTGCGGCACTGCTACACCGGAAACGAGAGCCCCGTCTGATGCTGAAAAGGCAAAGAGATTTGAAACGATGGCTGGAAGGCTTTAACTGTGACCAAAGGAGCGGTGACTTACTGCATTGGGAAGGAGAGCCTCTGATTAACGAGTGAACAGCATGATTTAAAATTGCTGTAATTTTATTTTTATTTTTATAACTGATTAGGGCTACATGGGCTGCTTTTATGTGGAGTTAATTATACCTGATGTAACTTTTAAAAGTGTCTGATTACCATCGACCGAGGGCCTGTATCTGATTCTGTGAAAGGCCCCTTTGAGCTGCTGTAGTTGCTGTCCCGATGCAAACTGAGTGGCTGGAAAAATTTTCTTCGGGTAAGCCTGATTGAGCAAGGATCAGTTTTAAGTGTTTTTGGAACCAAAAACATGTGACGGGATGGTTAGAGTCGTCAACAAAGAGAGGGTCCAGTGCGGATTTAGATTAAGCGTTCCTGAATTGGACATAGGAAAAGAGAGTCTGATAAGGTTGAATTGGAGATGGGAGATTAAAAATGTATATGTTGTGGTCTTTTCTTTCTTGTTCCGTCTTACTTTGTTTAATGAAGTAAGCGATAGTTTCGCTATCAAGTATGGACATATCAGAAATTGTCGGGTGGAGTTTGGGGTTGAATTTAAAGATTTTTGCAATTTCTGAGCATCTCAGAAAACTGAAAAAAGGCAATAAAAACATGGCATCGATGGTATGAGCATTATGGATCGAATGGTACCCTGTACGGAGATTTTAGATGCATTTTGTAAGGATGTCCAGAGTTATAGGTTGTCTGGAATCTAGGTTTGATGGTCGAGAGCGGTGAATTCCTTTGATTAGAAGAGACATTTCTATAGCTTTGATGTTTTGAATGTGAAAATATTTTTGTGGGGGAAAGGGGGGGCAACCTCTTCTTCAGAATCAGAATCAGAAAGAGCTTTATTGCCAAGTATGCTTGCGCATACAAGGATTTTTTTTTAGTGACATAAGCTTCCAGTACACAGACACAACAACAACACACACAGAGAAAATAAAAAAAAAAAAAAAAAAAGATTACAAAATAATTTAAAAAAATAATTTGTATGACCAGTTGTTCTATAGATGATAATGGAATAGAATAGAGTGAGATGCAGGTATGTACCAGGATGGAGGGGTAGCAAATAAATATAAGGATATTGGACATTTTTATTGCATAAGTGGGGAACATTTAACTGTTCATGAAGAATCATGAGGTTCATTCTTTTTGATCTCGTTTCAGGTATAAGCATTGAGATGTTTGCTTGAAATGTGTACCCTCCTGGAGAAAGATGATCCGGTCATCTTAAGGACAAGAAGGCCAGCAAAACCAGTGGAGTCAGGGGACTTCCAGAAGAAAAAGGACATCAAGAAGGCCAGTGGGGCCAGTGGAGCCTGGGGACTTCCACAAGAGAAAGGTCTTCTTAAAGAACAGAGTGATCATCAGAATCAGAAATTGAGAGATCCAGAACTACAAGATCCAGAACTCCAAGCCTAAAAGATCTAGAAACCCTGAGACCCACAATGGCATGGATGAACCTGATAGAACTTCACAAACTGCAACAACAGCTAGAAGGACTTTTCCAAATTGAAATGACTGGACAATGGAAAAGAGAAACAAATAGATCAAACCAATTTCAGAGACTGTGGACAGCAGTCTTATCACGGGGATGGAAAACAAGAAATGAGAAATGCACAAAGACAGACTCTCTGCACATGACACCAGAAAGAGACAAACATATGCATACTCTAATGCAGAACATTCAATTCAATTCAAGTTTTCAATTCAAGTTTATTTGTATAGTACTTTTTACGATACAAATCATTACAAAGCAACTTTACAGAAAATTAAGTTTCTACAATATTTAGTAGTAGCTTATCAGTGGTGACTGTCAGTTTTTGTGCATACGGCAGAAATGTTCATAAAAATCTATAAAAGACGTAAACAAACACGATTAACACTATTTACAGCAATTTTGCAATCAAACTTATAGCAAAATGTGGTAGTTCTGTATGTTGTCTCTGGGTTAGCATCATCTGAGGTCCTCTGAGGGGTTGGCATCATCTCTTCTCAGTTGTTCTGGATCCGGACTGGAGCTTGTGTAAATCCCGTGGCAAAACAGAGAAACAAATAGAGACATAATTAGCGTAGCTGCTGTTCCAGCCAAGTAAAATTAATTAGTTTAACCCAAGCTAAAGAATAATAATGCGCATTTGATCAGATATAGCTGCGGTCCAAAATTATGAGATGCATTATTTGAATGCTTGGACAAAGAGGTGTGTTTTTAATCTAGATTTAAACAGAGGAAGTGTGTCTGAACCCCGAACATTATCAGGAAGGCTATTCCAGAGTTCTGGGAGCCAAATGCGAAAAAGCTCTACCTCCTTTAGTGGACTTTGCTATCCTAGATACTATCAAAAGTCCAGCGTTTTGTGACCTTAGGGAGTGTGATGGGTTGTAGCGTGATAGAAGACTAGTTAGGTACGCAGGAGCTAAACCATTAAGGGCCTTATAAGTAAGTAATAATATTTTGTAACTGATACGGAACTTAATAGGTAGCCAGTGCAGAGACTGTAAAATTGGGATAATATGATAATATTTTCTTGACCTGGTAAGGACTCTAGCCGCTGCATTTTGGACTACCTGTAGCTTATTTATTGAGGATGCAGGACAACCACCTAGCAGTGCATTACAATAGTCCAGTCTAGAGGTCATGAATTCATGAACTAGCTTTTCTGCATCAGAAACAGGTAACATGTTTCGTAGCTTGGCAATGTTTCTAAGATGGAAGAATGCTGTTTTTGTAACATGGGAAATATGATTTTTCAAAAGACAAGTTACTGTCTAATATAACACCCATTTTTTTTACAGTAGAGGAAGTAACAGTATATCCGTTTAATTGAAAATTGTAATCTACAAGATTCTGTGTAATGTTTTCTGGTCCAATAAGTAATATCTCTGTCTTATCTGAATTTAATAGGAGAAAATTATCGGTCATCCAATCTTTTACATTTTTAACACACTCTGTTAGCTTAGATAATTTAGAAATTTCACCTGGTTTCGTTGAGATATATAGTTGAGTAACATCAGCATAACAGTGGAAACTTATCCCTTATTTTCTAATGATATTACCAAGGGGCAACATGTATATTGAAAATAGCAGAGGACCTAGGTCAGATCCTACTGGACATTGTCTACTGAATGCACCCATGTGGACAAAGGATGTCCACACTGAGAGAATGGACACAATGCAAGTGACAAAATGAAAACACAAACACACACACACACACACACACACACGAAAAAATGCAAGTGAAAAAACACACACACACACACACACTGTGTTGCCTGTTGATTGATGTTTTTGCTCCTTTGGCTTTTGGCTATGTTTCTACTGTCATAATGTTTAGTACATTTAGAAAATCACTTTTGCTGTCATGGGTCTCAAGTGCTCCTCTCCCAAATGAAAAAAATATTTGTATGTCATTGTTCCAAATTTGAGAAAAGTCTCTATGATAAATTTTGCTAAATTGGATGGAGCGTGTGCATGAGGTGATGACCCATTGACGGGTAAGATATTCCTTTGGCCAGAGGGGGGCAACCTAATGCAGGGCTTCATTGCCACTGGGCACCGGCCCAGGAAGGGAGGTGTGATCTGTGTAAGGGAGTGGATGTGATGCTTCTTTTGGGCCAAGAGCATCAAAGAGGGGACTGCAAGAAATTATAGTCTGTCTCGACTCAGCTTCTACTCCACAATATGTTTGATCATGCTCATTTCCCAAAATGGCTTAATTATTATAGAGAAGAAGAAAGTCAACAGTTATGTTGTTTGTAGACCATTTGGGATGATCGTATCCTGAGCAAATGGTGACCAATTGTAGAATGGGACAGGTGTGGGACACTGAGAATCACCTCAGACAAAGGGTCAGAACTTAATTTACATACAGACTACAGCTGTTACAACAAGAGCAACTTCATTTACATGTTCACTGAATATGTATAAAAGGTTTGAACTTAGGATGTTCTGGGTTCATTCAGACTCCATGGAACCCAAGGTACTACATGTACTTTGTAACTGCTATGCTGCAATAAACATTAAGATCTATTGTCCTCATCACTTTTTCTTACAAATTCAGTATAAATTCAGTATCCAATCCTTCAAAGTATCATAAAGCTCTGAAGTGCCTCAGGGTTCAGTTATTGGCCCGCTCTTCTTCTAATCATTCATAGCTTTTCCTACCACTGCTGCATTGATTACTTGCAGCTCTATACCTGTTGTTCCAATCTAACATACACACAGTAGGGCTGTTCGGATTCCACAATTTGTGATTCCGAATTCTGGAATCGATGGGAATCGATTTCCAAGAAGCAGCACCTCCAACTTAGATTAAGGAACCTAATCTCATCATCATAGGTCGTATAATGTATATATATTGAAGCTGAAAAAATTTGTAAAAAAAATGATGATATGAAAAGTTTTGTTTTTTAGCTTTGTATAGTCATTGCACAATATTAATAAACATGTCTCTAAAAGAAATGTGGCACTTAAATGATGAAAATAACCACAAACTGTACATTAAAATAAATACATCGCCCAGCCCTACTGATAGAGCTCATGGTTTATCTGTCAATCAGATGCGCTCTCGGCCACTGATCTATGCTCGTGACGTGTTCTTTTATAATTATCATTGGCTGATAGAAATGTTTTTTAAAAAATAGTATTTTAGATGGTAATAAGATCAAGACCCTCATTGACGTCATGATCTATTCTGTCATGAACCGCTCAAAATTGTTGACAAACCAGTTCTAACCGTAATATAACCTCTGAATCGTTTATATATATATAATAATCTTTTATATCTCACAACTGTTGTAATTATGGCTTTGGTGAATTGTGCTTCTGAAACGGAAGGCTAGCCTACATCCTAAAATTCAATTGATCAGCTACCGACTCGTTTTCTTTCTGGTTTTTTTTCTTTTCTTTTTTCGTGAATTTAAATGTGTGCAGCTTTTGTTGGATGTAGCCTTCCGTTTGAGAGACTCCCATTGATAAGCTTTGTTGAACTGAAAAAGACTCTGAATGAGGAGTCGACTCCCCTTGATGGAATCGATTCCAATCTTTGGAATCGACTCTCGATTCTCAACGCCCCGGAATCGAGGAATCGATTCTTTTTGGAATCGACTCCCAGCCCTATATACAGGTGCTGGTCATATAATTAGAATATCATCAAAAAGTTGATTCATTTCACTAATTCCATTCAAAAAGTGAAACTTGTATATTATATTCATTCATTACACACAGACTGATATATTTCAAATGTTTATTTCTTTTAATTTTGATGTCTATAACTGACAACTAAGGAAAATCCCAAATTCAGTATCTCAGAAAATTAGAATATTACTTAAGACCAATAAAAAAGAAAGGAGTTTTAGAAATCTTGGCCAACTGAAAAGTATGAACATGAAAAGTATGAGCATGTACAGCACTCAATACTTAGTTGGGGCTCCTTTTGCCTGAACTACTGCAGCAATGCGACGTGGCATGGAGTTGATCAGTCTGTGGCACTGCTCAGGTGTTATGAGAGCCCAGGTTGCTCTGATAGTGGCCTTCAGCTCTTCTGCATCTTCCTCTTCACAATACCCCATAGATTTTCTATGGGGTTAAGGTCAGGCGAGTTTGCTGGCCAATTAAGAACAGGGATACCATGGTCCTTAAACCAGGTACTGGTAGCTTAGCAACTGTGTGCAGGTGCCAAGTCCTGTTGGAAAATGAAATCTGCATCTCCATTAAGTTGGTCAGCAGCAGGAAGCATGAAGTGCTCTTAAACTTCCAGGTATACGACTGCGTTGACCTTGGAGCTCAGAAAACACAGTGGACCAACACCAGCAGATGACATGGCACCCCAAACCATCACTGACTTTACACTGGACCTCAAGCAACGTGGATTGTGTGCCTCTCTTCTCTTCCTCCAGACTCTGGGACCCTGATTTCCAAAGAAAATGCAAAATTTACTTTCATCAGAGAACATAAATTTAGACCACTCAGCAGCAGTCCAGTCCTTTTTGAAGCGAGACACTTCTGATTCTGTCTGTTGTTCAAGAGTGGCATACGTCTGTCAATGTCTTGCATATGTCTGTGCGTAGTGGTTCTTGAAGCACTGACTCCAGCTGCAGTCCACTCTTTGTGAATCTCCCCCACACTTTTGAATGGGTTTTGTTTTACAATCCTCTCCAGGGTGCGGTTATCCCTATTGCTTGTACACTTTTTACTACCTTTCCCATCTTTCCCTTCCCTTCGCCTCTCTATTAATGTGCTTGGACACAGAGCTCTGTGAACAGCCAGCCTCTTTATCAATGACCTTTTGTGTCTTGCCCTCCTCGTGCAAGGTCAATGATCAGTGGTCAACTTTTGGACAACTGTCAAGTCAGCAGTCTTCCCAATGATTGTGTAGCCTACAGAACTAGACTGAGAGACCATTAAAAGGCCTTTGCGGGTGTTTTGAGTTTAATTAGCTGATTAGAGAGTGTGGCGTGAGGTGTCTTCAATATTGAACCTTTTTACAATATTCTAATTTTCTGAGATACTGAATTTGGGATTTTCCTTAGTTATAATCATCAAAATTAAAAGAAATAAACATTTTAAAAAAATATCGGTCTGTGTGTAATGAATGAATATAATATACAAGTTTCACTTTTTGAATGGAATTAGTGAAATAAATACAGTTTTCTAATTAATAATTCTAATTATATGACCAGCACCATATATATATATATATATATATATATATATATATATATATATATATATATATATATATATATATATATTAAAATTATTATTATTTATTATTTTTGTTGTTGTTGTGGCAATAAAACCTGTACATAAAATATTTTTTGAAAAATAGCAAAAATAAACAATGAATGTATGGTAAAACATTATTAGTCCAAGTATTAATGTTTTAATTAATTAAAATAATAATAATAATAAATTCCTGTGTATAGTGATTTTAAAGTTTAGCTGTCAACAGGTTGTTATAAATTAAGAACAAAGTGCTATTTTATCCAGACAACAATAGTTCTCACCAAGGAAAGAACAGAATTTTGCAACTCTAATGTGAGTGTGGTTTTTTAATGTCTCATAGTTTAAACATTTAAACATCTCATAGTATTTCAAGAGCCTGGCGAGACACAGAACAAGTTCTAACACAATAACTAGTTACTTAATGTATTTCTCAGACCAACCTCATCAAAACAACATTACTCATTGTAATGGTAACACTTTTGTTTTTTAAACTCTCAACAAAACCTCCTTTAAATCTTAAAATGTATTCACATTTCCTCTGAATCTTATCTACCTCTTATCTACAACTTCATGCTTCATGCCGACATTTAATTACTTTTAACTCTGTGGCCTGCTACAGGAAATCTTGCTTAGTCACTAGACTGGTAAAATACAAAATATGCTGCTCAATTTTAAACTAGCATGAACTAGTTCAGATTTTCAGAAGAACTCTATCAGACATGTTTACAAGACTTGAATACGTGTTTTTTATGGTAAGAGGGAAAATGTTTTCGGAATTTCCTTTTTTTTTTACACTATTCAAAAGCTATTCTCAAACGTGTTATGAATGAGAGGTTTCATCAAATCTATTCTGCTTTCTTACTGGACAGAGATTTTTTTAGATACATCTGAATGCAATCATCATAACAAATTACAAAGGGGTACAGCATTTTTAGACCAACAGGAAAAAAAAAAAAAAATCACTGCCTGCTTTGTTTTGGTAAATGGACGGGTGAATGTGAATATAGAAAATATGGAGTATGTTCTTCTTCAGAAAGTCTGTGCATCGCCATGAAATGAAGATTTGTCTCTCAGTTGATGTCTTGATATTATTATTATTTTTTTTTATATTCTTCTTCTTCTTTTTATAGAATTTTAATTTGCGTAAACAAGATTAATATGCAGGAAAATACTATGTGACTGACATTGTTGGGGAAAGTTACTTTTAAAAGTAATGCATTACAATATTGCGTTACTCCCTTAAAAGGTAACTGATTGTTTTATTAATATTTTATGGAAAGTAATTTGTTACGATACGTTTGCATTACTTTTTCTCATCTGGGCTTGGCTTACTTGTTTTTTTTTTATATATAAAAAGTTATATTTTTTGGAAAATGTTAAAGTCCTTTCACACTGAAGTGAAATGAACAAGCTTCAGACTGAAGGACATGCAAATTCATGTCTGTACAGTAGAGGGCACAGCTCAAACAAACCAGCTGTGCTCAGATTCTGGACACAGTAAAAGAAGGTTCAACATTCTTCAGAAATAATAATAAAATAAAATAATAATAATTATAATAAGTTAAACACTAATGTTATATTTAGCAGAAGTCATTTTTGCTCAGTATTGCTGAATTGCATCATTGTACAGTAGGTCCGCATCTATTTTATTTTTTCATACTTTTTCATTTTACTTAGAATATGACAAAACATTATAAAAGTATAGAAAGTTTGTATCATCCTGTACTGGCATAGGATGGTTTTACAATTAATTGTTTTAGAGATGTTAATATGTGCACAGTAAGAGGTGATTGAGTTTAAACAAATTCACAATTTCTTACAAACTTACCAACAGGATAGCATGAAAAAATGAGAAAATTACAAAATAAATTATGAAAATGTTTTATTTTTTATTTTTCATTTGTATGATTTTAAGTGCATCTTTAAACAATCAAACATGTTAATGTCTATCAATCTGATCATAACATGAAATAATCATAAACTGACATTAAACATTATAAATGAAGGTTAATCATTATTTTAATTTGATTAAACTGAATAAGCAGACCTAAACTTTACCACTGCTAGAAAATGCAATGATGTTAACAGCTTTCATTCAGATATACTCTGGACGCACTACAAATCTGAAACTGTAGTCATCAGGACAGGGGTTAGGCAGACCCATACTGCTGTTATTTGAAACCACTGCCATGCTGTTTTTGAAATCTTGGACATGAAAGACATTGTTTTCATTCTTACAGCTGAGGATCAACCTATTGCTGTAGCGAATGGTGCTAGTGTACATGTTCTGATTACCATTTGCGAGAAACCTTGCAACAGGAAAAGATGTACATGAAATACCATTGTTAGAGCATTCCTGAGCACTAAGAAACACCTGGGCTTGCCAATAGACCTTTTGTTCTCTGTAAAGAGCACTAGGGTGTGCTGGAGTGAGGAAATTTTGTATTCTGTTATTTTGGCCATAGTAGTAGTTATGGTATTGGTAATTGATGGTTGTGTCATTGATAAATTGACTCCAGTCATCTCCAGTGTAGATTCTGGGTAGATACTCACTACTCATGTTATCCATTTGATTCTTGATCTTAGAGAAAGGCAGAGCATTGAACTGAAAACCTCTGAGCAGACCAGTTAGGTACAGTTTCTCATGATTCTGATGGAAAACGCCTGAGGAAAACTGCATTTCATACAGTTTATCCACTGGGATCAAGAGGAAGCGGATGTGATTCAGGAGACTGGCCTGCTGATCTGAACTAATCTCATCACCTTTGTCTTGGATCAATGTCTCCAGACCTTCAAGAAGAAAAGCTTCATCATTCACAACCAGGTCTGAGCGCCGCAGCAGAGCGTCCATCATGTGAAAGGAGATGGTGCTCCACACTGGAGAGCTTATGAGGAACTCGCAGTTCCAGGAAAGATACTGAAGGACGTTCTCCTGCAGAACAAGGTCACCTGTGCGGACGCCGTACTCGTACATGGATACCTGTGTACGGAAGGTGTTGTCTTCAGGAAGGAGTAAAGTTAAGGCCCTGCCAACATCCTCCATAAGCTTCTTCACTCCAAAGATGAACGCCAGCTGATGCACACATTGAGCCGATGTAATGGAAACATCAATCTGACGTGTGTACAAATACCTGAGCAAAAACAGATACTGTTAATGTCTATATTTAGTTCTGACAGGAGTCATTCTCACGAAATGGTGTCATTTGTGGTTGTAACTCATGGCTACAATAACTTGTAAAATAATCAATTTAAAGGCTTGGATACACGACATAAAAAACCTTGTCTATCTGCATTCTACACTATGCACTTATACACCTCATTGTTAAGAGATGCATGACAAACTGCTAAGAGCATTGATTTCAAGTTTCACAAAACTAACCACATTACAGCTGTTTCTTTGCTATCAAAGGCTTCCATTCAGCTTGCCCAACAAACAGCAAGAAATAGAGGTTGAGTGATCAAATGGAATTCAAACGTATTTCGGGCAAACCACTGGAAGCAAACCAATATCAGCTAAAGCTCAGTTGATCCTTCACTCCACCTATTTTAAATTATATAAGGTCTTTTAAACTCATGTTCCTTTATCTGTCACACAGGTATATGCACCCTTTCCCTCTTAGCATCTTAAGAATAGAGCAATTGGATATCTGCTTAAGAAAACTGTTTTGACTGGACTGCTGATGATAGCAATTGCCTTGCTATGAAAAAAGAAATACTATGGAAGTCAATGGCTACCATTCAACTGAGAGGAATAAAAACAAAGAAGTGGTCTTTAGAAAGTTACCTGAGAAAAGCAGAGACATGAGGATGGCAAGTCTGGCTGACATCAACTGTGAGGTTTCTGGAATCATTTGTTATGTTTAGTTCTGGATAAATCATGAGGATCATACGGTGCACACAGAATGTCAGTTCTTCCTCCTCACTGGTGTCTTGTACATTAATTCTGAAATCACAACCATCTCCACTGTCAAACAGAAGCCCAAGATCATCAGACAAACCCAGGCTGTTATCCAGAAAGAACTGACGATTGCTGGTTATGTTTGTACCTGCAAAGATAAGGTGATAAAATTGATTAAAATCCCAGTGGGATTATAACCAAAAATGTTGATTTTCATAGAAACACCCTTGTTGTAATCAGTGTTGTGTAATCAGTGTTTACATGTTTTAATCAGTGTTGGGGAAAGTTGTGTTACTTGGTTACTCTTTATGGAAAGTAATGCATTACATTACTTACATTTACATTTATTTATTTAGCAGACGCTTTTATCCAAAGTGACTTACAAATGAGGACAATGGAAGCAATCAAAATCAACAAAAGATCAATGATATACAAGTGCTATAACAAGTCTCAATTAGCTTAAAGCAGTACACGTAGCAACTGGAAAACAGCAACCACATCTTCCAGAGGGAGGAGCTTGCCATAACACTTCTCCTCAGCGGGGTCAAAGGAGGTCCTCCTCAGAGCATGCCCACTCCTCTGCATCCAAAGCTGTCAATGACATGGAGTCATTGATCACAGCTTCCTTCTCCCATCTGCTGAAAGCTGCTTGCTGCAGACACAACACCACAATGGAAATTGGTCTAAGGAAATGCTCTTTGAGATTGCTGGATGGCCCCAGGGAAAGCACTGATGAGAGATGTCCTTCCTCTACCAGGGATCTTCTATGGTGAGTAGCAGGCTTCTTTCTTCTTCTTTAGAGTCCTGTGAGGAGATGATCCTGGAATAAATTCTGATAAAATGGCGCTCAGAGTCGATGTATATAGTGGTCGCCTCCACCCCTTTCAGTGGGTTGAAGATTGATTTGTTTGTGCAGCTACACAAACGTGAACAAATCAGCCTTCAGTATCAGAGTAAACAAAAGTTTCCCCATAAGCACTTACACTACAATAGAACTACTAGAACTACAGTAACCATCATCTTTACTCAGCAAACACAACACCTCTGCACTTCCCATTTCTCTCATCATGGAAAGAAGATAAATAAAAGGAAAACAAAGCAATTTGTGTTACTTATTTAAAAAAGTAGCTCAGATATTTTGTTGTAAACTTAAAAGTAACATTTTAATTTACACACAAATTATTCAGAATTTACTCATAGCATGAAAGTTCTGTGAGTGAGGCCCATCCTTTAAATATATTTCCAAATTCACAATGATTAAGCCATTTGCGACTGAAATAAATACCTGGTGAAAATTAAATAGATATTAAATAATAAAAAGCAACTTGCCTTTTATGATTTATTATAATAGGCATGTACTACTTAGTTTCACAGATTTAAAGGGGTCATAGGATGCGATTTCAAGTTTTCCTTTCTCTTTGGGCTGTTACAAGCTCTTGGTGAATAAAGAAGATCTGTGAAGTTGCAAAGACTAAAGTCTCAAACCCAAAGAGATATTCTTTATAAAAGTTTAGACTCGTCCACAGCCTCCTAAAACACCTCGTTTAAACACATCCCCACATGTCTACATCACGATGTGGGAAGATTTGCATAACGCCGCCAAAATGTTCACGCAAAGAAAGAAGGCGTAACCTTTGATTCTCACTGTTGATGCCGGTGCCATGTTGTGGAGACGCTGTTTCGTTGTGAAAGCAAAAATACTTTGTTTGGCCGTTCAAAAGAGGACACAACTAGAAATCAGTGGTTAAGTTGTGTTTACAACACTGTTGCGGAACAGTTCAACCAAAATATTCAGATGTGTGCAGCACATTTTATGGAGGACTGTTTCTTGATCCTGGGAGAGTAGACTACAATGCCGGCGCTTCTGACTCACAGTCTGTAAGTACGTTTACATATTTAAAGGATTTGCCACCGATGATTCAAACACGCGTTTTGAGCAGTGTAGACAGTTGCACTTGTTGTTTGTCATTTTTCCGATCAAAAATGCAGACATGTTTTTATGTTTATGTGGCGCGATGCAACGCAATGTGTAAAAACACAGTATAAGTCATTATAATCCATAATTATGTCCCCACTGGATGCAACAAATGCCTTGTTTGTAATGTGTTTTATTTTTTTTTCTTCTCTGCGCCAGTTTTCTGACCGGGACACCCATCACAGTACAGCAAGGGGCGTAACATTTCTATCACATGCTTGAGGCATTCGGCCAATCACAATGCACTGGATAGCTGGCCAATCAGAGCACACCTCACATTTCAGACTGATGAGCTTTGTAAAAAATGACATGTTTCAGAAAGGCAGGGCATACAGGAGAGACAATAATGTACAGTATGTAGAAAATTGTTTTTTGTTTTTTTAACCTTAAACCCGTAAACACATTTCATTACACCAAATACACAAAATAATGTTCTTTTTAGCAACATAAATCATATGACCCCTTTTAAATGTTGAAAACTGGTTGGAAATCAAATGTATAACAGCGACACCTAGCGGCGGATAGATGTTGTGTAGCCTAGTGGGTGACATCTGGGACCATTTTAGTTTCTGCACTTTGCCACACAGATACGGAGAGCAACACTCATTAATTTTTCAATTTAACGGACAATCAATACGCTTTTTTAAATGACACTGAACATTTGCCTATGCTTGCTTTCATAGAAGAAATGTCATAGTAATAAAACATCTGAAGAAAAATAAGACAATATTAATAAAAGAAAAAAAAAATGAATAGAATTAGGTAATAGAGAATTACAGGGCCTAAATCTATTCCCACAAGCAAGCATTGCAATTTCAGCATGATCCAGTAGATGTCTTACCAGTCTCACAGACCACTCCTGCATCCTCTTTATGTGAGCAGTCAGTAACACCCCAACCTTTGAAGCTGCAATCTGACAATGAGCTCTCAGAGCCTTTACAGTTCATGTCATCCAGCCAGATTGGACCAGAGCCTAAAAAGTACACGGGTCAAAAATAAGACTGTTGTTATCACAGCACGTTTAAATATAACATTTAAACATTTAAATTATCTTGTGTTTATACCTTCTCCATATTGTCCTCCAGGCGTAACTGATATCGCTCCAGGAAAACCCAGCTGACGACACACCACTTGTGCTTCAGCCAGTTCCCATCCATCATCACAAACTGTACCCCACTGTCCATCATGGTAGACCTCCACACGACCAGATGAAGGCAGATCCCCTACCAGTCGCACTCTGCTCTCACGTTTAGGCTTTGACTCGCCATCTGTTGCAAACAATAAGCTTGTTTATTTAAAGGGTTCATGAACATTAAAAAGAAAGTCCATGTCTAACAATCTGCGAAACAATGAAGGCTACATTTAAGATAAACAGCTTTGCCAAGATTTAATGGCGGTAGTACATGCCAACATGTCTTGCAGAGCCACAGTCTTGCAGAATTTTGCTTCAACCTTGATAAAAACACACTTGCCTGTAGCTTTTTGGAAGCCTTTAGACCTTTATTAGCTTTTTTAGGTATGTTTGATTATGGTCGGTGCTGAAGTCTGTGGGACTGTGGCTCTCCAGGACTGGCCAATGACGGTCCTGAAGAGCCACACTGAGGTAGTAGTATAGTCTTATATTTGTAGACTCATGCATTTTTGTGTTATATTTATAAAGAAAGTGCAAATGCAAATGACATTATGTAATTTTAAAACAGTTGTAAATAGGCTACTAACCAAACAGAGTCCAACGCTGTGCTGACACATGGAAAAAGAGCAATGTCCATAAAATATACATGATCATTTTCTGACTGGAAACTCTTTAAAACAACAAAGCAGAATGAACACAATTCTTGAAGGTTTTTACTGAAGACTTACAAACCGTCTTGCTTTCATTTAAATATCTGCTGAACGAGGTCAAGCATTGTGAAATCACAAGCACTGTCCAATCACATTTAAAGTCTACCTCAAGTTTCATTTCACGAGAAAGCAAAGTCAGGAAACCTGAATAAGTGTGCATGTTCAAACAAATCTTGGCTGTTTGAGTTTGCTACAAAAACCTATCACACAAAGCAAAGAGGAGGTTCTCAAGCCATTTCTCAGCACTGGTGTATGTACATAAAAAGTCTATGCTCAAATAACCCTGGGCCCTTATTCACAAAACATCTTAAGGCAAGTCAAGGCAAGGCAAGGCAAGTTTATTTATATAGCACATTTCGTACACAATGGTAATTCAAAGTGCGTTACATAAAAGAAAGTAAAATAATCATGAAGAAATAATAATAAATAAAAAAAAAAACAAAAAAAAAAAACAAGCAATTTTAAAACATTGAAAATGATTTAAAAATTGACTTATTTAAAATAAGTTTAAAACATTTAAAAATAAAAAATGATTTTACATAAAATACAGTGAATACTTAAAATACAGTGCAATCAGTTTGGACATCGCACAGTGCTCATTCAATAAATGCACAGTTAAACAGATGAGTTTTGAGTCTAGATTTAAATGTGACTAATGTTTTAGCACATCTGATCTCTTCTGGAAGCTGCTTCCAACTGCGGGGCGGCATAATAACTAAAGGGCGGACTCCCCTTGTTTTGTGTGAACCCATGGTATTTCTAATTGACTTGATCCTAATGATCTGAGTGGTCTGTTAGGTTTATATTCAGTGAACATATCTGCAATATATTTTGGTCCTAGATCATTGAGTGATTTATAAACGGGTAAAAGTACTTTAAAATCAATCGTAAATGTAACTGGAAGCCAGTGTAAGGACCTGAGGACTGGTGTGATATGCTCAGATTTTTCTGGTTCTAGTCAGAATCCTGGCAGCAGCGTTCTGGATGAGCTGCAGCTGTCTAATGGTCTTCTTGTGAATGCCGGTGAGGAGACCATTACAATAGTCCACCCTGCTGGTGATAAAGGCATGAACAACTTTCTCTAAGTCTTTACTGGAAACAAAACATCTAATTCTTGCAATGTTTTTTAGATGATAGTATGCTGATTTAGTTACTGCTTTGACATGACTACTGAAACTAAGGTCTGTCTCCAGAGTCAAACCAAGATTCCTGACATGATTTTTAGTTGTTTGACCCCTAGAGTCAAGGTATGCATTCACCTTGAAAACTTCATCTTTGTTTTCAAATGCAATGACTTCAGTTTTTACTTGTTTAACTGAAGAAAGTTCTGGCACATCCAACTATTAATTTCATCAATTAATTTGACAGAGGGAGTCAATGGGGCTATAGTCATTTGGCGATAAGGCTAGGTAAATCTGTGTATCATCAGCATAGCTGTGATAGGCAATTTGGTTCTTTCTCATTATTTGACTTAGTGGGAGCATATACAGGCTGAACAAGAGCGGTGCAAGAATTGAGCCTTGTGGGACTCTGCATGTCATGGACGTCCACTTAGACTTCTGCTCTCCTAGACTCACATAATAACCTCTCCTTTCTAAGTATGACCTGAACCATTTGAGTACCGTCCCAGAAAGCGCGATCCAGTTTTCCAGTCTCTCTAGTAGTATGTTATGATCAACAGTGTCAAACGCAGCACTGAGATGTAGCAATACCAGCACTGATATTTTGCCAGAGTCAGAATTTAAGTGAATATAATTTATTATCTTAATGAGTGTTGTCTCTGTGCTGTGAAGCAGTCGGAAACCAGATTAAAATGGTCCAGGTATCCATTTGAGTTTAAGTATTTGTTCAGCTAATTAAGAACTACCTTTTCTATAATTTTGCCTATAAAAGGAAGATTTGATATTGGTCTTTAATTGCTCCAAAATGGTGTTATCAAGATTGCTCTTTTTCAGGAGGGGCTTAACAACTGCAATTTTCAGGGAGTTTGGAAATGTCCCAGAAAGAAGTGAGGCGTTCACCACTTCTAAGAGATCTGCTTCTAAACAGTTAAGCACACTTTTGAAAAAAGATGTGGGAAGTGTGTCAAGATAGCAGGTTGACAATTTTAGGTGCTGCACTATTTCTTCCAAAATTTTGCTATTAGTTGCTTCAAAAATAGACATAGTATCTTTTTGATATTGCGGCCAAATCTGTCTGACCTCGGCATTACTTGAGGATGTGCTAATCTCCTTCCTGATATTGATGATCTTCTCAGAAAAGAAGAAAGCAAACTCATTGCATTTGCTGTCTGAGAGCATTTAACTGGGAATCTGACTTGGGGGGTTTGTCAGTCTCTCAACAGTGGCAAAAAGAGTACGAGTGTTGTTTAAGTTACTGTTTATAAGGTTTGAGAAGAAATTCTGTCTAGCTGTGGCTAGTTTCACATTAAAAGCATGAAGGCTGTCTTTATAGATGTTATAGTGAATTTCAAGTCACAGTATATATGAGCTAAAAGTAGCTCATAACTCGCCGATTTAGGAGAAAATCTTAAAAAAAAATGGGCGTGTCAGTCATAAATTTAGGACTCCAAAATTTTTGTTCTAAGACTATTTCACAAAGTGTTTTAGCACAAAACTACTCCTAAATCTGTGAAACGTTAGGAGTAGTGAAGAGGACTCCTAAGTCACTAAGACCAAATCTAAACTATCCTAAAATGGCTGTTGCCGGCAATCTGCCTCGGGTATATAAACATATTAGAAACATTTGACGAAAATAAACTTTTAAAAATGTATCAGCTTTGGTTTGGAGTTTATCTCAACTCCAAATGTTTGATTATATCCTTAATATATATATATTAGAAACATTTGACGAAAATAAACTTTTAAAAATGTATCAGATTATATATTTACACACACACACACACACACACACACGAAAGTATTCAGACCCCCTTAAATTTTTCACTCTTTGTTATATTGCAGCCATTTGCTAAAATCATTTAAGTTCATTTTTTTCCCTAATTAATGTACACACAGCACCCCATAGTGACAGAAAAACACAGAATTGTTGACATTTTTGCAATTTATTTAAAAAGAAAAACTGAAATATCACATGGTCCTAAGTATTCAGACCCTTTGCTGTGACACTCATATATTTAACTCAGGTGCTGTCCATTTCTTCTGATCATCCTTGAGATGGTTCTACACCTTCATTTGAGTTCAGCTGTGTTGATTATACTGATTGGACTTGATTAGGAAAGCCACACACCTGTCTATATAAGACCTTACAGCTCACAGTGCATGTCAGAGCAAATGAGTATCATGAGGTCAAAGGAACTGCCTGAAGAGCTCAGAGACAGAGTTGTGGCAAGGCACAGATCTGGCCATGGTTACAAAAAAATTTCTGCTGCACTTAAGGTTCCTAAGAGCACAGTGGCCTCCATAATCCTTAAATGGAAGATGTTTGAGATGACCAGAACCCTTCCTAGAGCTGGCCGTCCGGCCAAACTGAGCTATCGGGGGAGAAGAGCCTTGGTGATAGAGGTAAAGAAAAACCCAAAGATCACTGTGGCTGAGCTCCAGAGATGCAGTCGGGAGATGGGAGAGAAAAGTTGTAGAAAGTCAACCATCACTGCAGCCCTCCACCAGTCGGGGTCATTTATGGCAGAGTGGCCCGACGGAAGCCTCTCCTCAGTGCAAGACACATGAAAAAACACCTGAAGGACTCCAAGATGGTGAGAAATAAGATTCTCTGGTCTGATGAGACCAAGATATAACTTTTTGGCCTTAATTCTAAGTGGTATGTGTGGGAAAAAACCAGGCACTGCTCATCACCTGTCCAATACAGTCCCAACAGTGAAGCATGGTGGTGGCAGCATCATGCTGTGGGGGTGTTTTTCAGCTGCAGGGACAGGACGACTGGTTGCAATCGAGGGAAAGATGAATGCGGCCAAGTACAGGGATATCCTGGACGAAAACCTTCTCCAGAGTGCTCAGGACCTCAGACTGGGACGAAGGTTCACCTTCCAACAAGACAATGACCCTAAGCACACAGCTAAAATAACCAAGGAGTGGCTTCACAACAACTCCGTGACTGTTCTTGAATGGCCCAGCCAGAGCCCTGACTTAAACCCAATTGAGCATCTCTGGAGAGACCTGAAAATGGCTGTCCAACAACGTTTACCATCCAACCTGACAGAACTGGAGAGGATCTGCAAGGAGGAATGTCAGAGGATCCCCAAATCCAGGTGTGAAAAACTTGTTGCATCTTTCCCAAAAAGACTCATGGCTGTATTAGATCAAAGGGTGTGCTTCTACTAAATACTGAGCAAAGGTTTGAATACTTAGGACCATGTGATATTTCAGTTTTTCTTTTTTAATAAATGTGCAAAAATGTCAACAATTCTGTGTTTTTCTGTCAATATGGGGTGCAGTGTGTACATTGAGGAAAAAAAAAAGAACTTAAATGATTTTAGCAAATGGGTGCAATATAACAAAGAGGGAAAAATTTTAGGGGGTCTGAATGCTTTCCGTACCCACTGTATATATATATTATATATATATATATATATATATATATATATATATATATAATATATATATCTATATATTATATATATATATGTATATATATATATATATATACTGTATAGCTGTTCTTGCGTCCAGTTTGGTTTTCTTTTGTCATGTTTGCACGTCTTACTATCAGCCATGATTATTCTACTCTGCTAATTAAAAGGCTGTTTATATGCATATTACCCATTAGTCACTTAGTCGCAGAGAAAAAAAAAAAATCCACATAAAGTGGCAAAATCACACAGTCTGTGACGGACAAATCGTTAACAACTGGTCTGGTAATATAGTACATTGGGCAGGACATCCATATGCTCACCTAACATTCATTGACCTCTAATATGGCTTATCATCTGAAATATGTATGTAGTAGCAACTTAACATGGCAGCTCAGTCTAATGTTAGCCTAAAAAAAGTGCACTGTTCATGTGTCTGTGCGGAGTGTGGAAGCTGAACAGTAGCTTCCAGTAGCAAAACTTCTTAATTTTTGGTCATACAGATAAGAGTAATGCAACTTTTGCATCTGTAAAGACTATACGCTTATTCGTGTGCACTCAGAATAACAACAAAACGTTGTGCTTTTGTAAAATTATGAACGCAAACAGGATGCACTTTCTGCCGTCTCGGACTCTGTAAACTTGAGCGCGTCACTTCGAAACTCTGTGTATGCTTGCCTTAAATAGAAAACAAATATTCTCAAAATATGTAATCCGTATGAAACATGCATACAGGCGCATACTGCGGAGATGACGAGGTCAGTGTCTCTGACTTCGTCTCTAAAACCGAAAACGGAAAGCACTAGTGTAACAATAAATTATTAAAACATTAATGCAGTGTACTTGCTGTTTTTCCCTAACACATTTATAATTATTAGATTTGCCGGTGCGGTGTGGCAAGCCTTTTTTGTGTGCGCTTGAACGCTTATTTGGCTATGTAGGCAATTAAAGGCTCATTTTTATGATTTATATAGTTTATTAATAAAAGTGCGACTAATAGTTGACTCATGCTTAAAATGAACGACTACTAGTCGACCAGAAAAATCTTCAGTCGAGGGCAGCCCTAATGCATATTGACTAATTGTTTACGATAAGAATACATATAAGAGGCTGACAATATAAATATACAAGCTAAATATATAGCCTACTTGTTTAATTAGTGACACTTAGCCAGCATTTTAAAATCTTTATTTGAATGTGGCAATTACCATTTTTATTTTAAAACCTTTATTTGAATATGGCAACATATTATTGCGCTCTACAATATTTCTGTGAATAAATCTCTGACTTAGACTATCAGCCAATCACTGTGTGCATAGTTAATAAGTATGCTGACATCATTCATAGCAACGAGGGTCAACCCCGCCCATACTCTTAGCTTAAGACTTCTCTCTAGTCCTTAGTAAAAGTTTGTCTCAGCAGCTTTGTGAACAGGTTTTAAGAGATAACTCTTAGCTAAAATCTTTTACTGCTATTTAGGAGAACTCTTAGTTGTAAGATAAAATGTTTTATGAATACGGGCCCTGACTGTTTTCTGTTTTATTTTGTTCCTTTCCACAAGACCTTTTGAATCAGGGTGTTGGCATTCCAGTGACTTCTGTGACCGGACCTGGCTTTGAAACGGATGTGAGCATGACGCAGCTGAAACACTCATGATTGCTGCAGATTATTGACACGTATATTATTATACATTGGCTTTTATGTACTGATAACTGTAAATTTAGAATCTGAACAGAAATTCAAGAGTTACAGTACAACAAAAGTTTAATAAAGAATTCAAGTCTTTTACAAGAAAAGCTATTGCAAAATGAATTAATGTTAATGTAATAACTTTTTATGGTTCACCCTTTTGACAAACCGTTTATGCTCCACTGTTGTTTTTTACTAAGAGGACAAAGCAACAGCTGTTGCAAGACATCATTTTAATTAATTTATAGAGTGAATTCAGGTAAAATGGGACATTTAAGACGGATTGTACTGTGCTCAAATGATTTATACTTTCAGAGCATAGCAATGGTCTTTTATCAAAGGGAATAAGAAAACTGTTTTGGCTGATGCTATATGACACTGGTGGGTGTGAACACATCTCAAAGGAGAACTCATTAAATGTAAGCTCTTTGACATTCAGATCTTTAGTTCAAACTTACAGTTCCTCGCCAAAAGCAAATATTATTGTGACAGTACTTGTGTTATTTGTTAACACGAATTAAAGCACAAAGGGTTTGCTAAAAATTGTTGGTTTTTATTGTAAGGTGTATATTGCTGGCATACTTTGGCTGAACGTGCTAGATAAAGTGGGCCACTTTGAACTAATTCACATTCATTAAATAAACTGACATTCACCAATTATTTTCATTTACATTTAGGCATTTAGCAGACACTTTTATCCAAAGCGACTTACAAATGACAATAGAAGCAATCCAAACCAAAAAAGGGCAATGCCTAATATGTAAGTGCTGTGATAAGTGTCAGTTAGCCAAACGCAGTACACGTAGCCAGGTTTATTTTTATTTATTTATTTATTTTTTTTGTCATGTAGAATTGACGTTCAGAAAACAGAAGTGTGCAGATAGGAAATTCAAGTCAGAGATGGAAGTAAGGAAAGTGAGAGCATAAGATAAGGTGAGACATGAAGCTGAAACTGTGGAGTGAAGAAAGAAATGAAGTAAAAGAAAATGTAGATGCAGAGTATACCTATTCAAATTATGTTTACAATTAAAATTCAGGGATTAGAGAAAATTATATGAATGTCAACATGATATGTGCAACGTGATATCAGGTGTTTTGAATTTTATGCATGAACTGAGTGAACTTATGAATTTTACTCCTATAGCTTTAACTTACTCCTGTAGCCAAGGCTATGTGTTGTTGAGTTTGCAAAATATGTTTGCTTGATAATATATATTAATAGTAGTTGTAAATTAGACACATTGACTCAAAAAAAGTATCCAATAGTTAATGCCTAATGAATGATATCATTCTCATATATAGATTTATTAAACAATTACCTCTTGTGCAAATGTGTCGTGTCAAAATAAAACCTAATGTCTTAAGTGACCACTGTTTCTTCCTATGACTTACTATTCTTTCAAAATGAGACACAACCGCCACCATTTCTGTTAAAGGCTATAACAAGTTAATTGTTGTAAATTATTAATTGATAATTTAATACATTTTGATGAGGCTGGTTATATTTAATAAATAAATACATTTAAATAAACAAATCTTAACAATTCACACTGATCAGTCAAAAAGGAATCAAACTGATAGAGGTAATGTAAGAAATATTTTTATTTTATTTTTTGAAGTGCACTTTCAAAATGAACCATTTTAATCGATACAGTATTTAAACGAAAAGTTTAAAATCAGCTGAAACATTTAACAGAAATCACTGCAAAAAAAAAAAAACTTGACTGATTTTAATAGATTTGATTCAACTAGATTTGAATATACAGAAATGACTGTAGGAAACTAGCTGAAGCCAAATATAACTGTGCATTCAGATATACTCTGGACGCACTACAAATCTGAAACTGTAGTCATCAGGACAGGGGTTAGGCAGACCCATACTGCTGTTATTTGGAACCACTGCCATGCTGTTTTTGAAATCTTGGACATGAAAGACATTTTTTTCATTCTTACAGCTGAGAATCAACCTGTTGCTGTAGCGAATGGTGCTAGCGTATCTTTCCTGATTGTTATATCCAACAAACCTTGCAACAGGAAAAGATGTACATAAAATACCATTGTTAGAGCATTCCTGAGCACTAAGGAAAACCTGGGCTTGCCACTGGACCTTTTGTTCTCTGTAAAGAGCACTAGGGTGTGCTGGAGTGAGGAAATTTTGTATTCTGTTATTTTGGCCATAGTAGTAGTTATGGTATTGGTAATTGATGGTTGTGTCATTGATAAATTGACTCCAGTCATCTCCAGTGTAGATTCTGGGTAGATACTCACTACTCATGTTATCCATTTGATTCCTGATCTTAGAGAAAGGCAGAGCATTGAACTGAAAACCTCTGAGCAGACCAGTTAGGTACAGTTTCTCATGATTCTGACGGAGAACGCTTGAGGAAAACTGCATTTCATACAGTTTATCCACTGGGATCAAGAGGAAGCGGATGTGATTCAGGAGACTGGCCTGCTGATCTGAACTAATCTCATCACCTTTGTCTTGGATCCATGTCTCCAGACCTTCAAGAAGAAAAGCTTCATCATTCACAACCAGGTCTGAGCGCCGCAGCAGAGCGTCCATCATGTGAAAGGAGATGGTGCTCCACACTGGAGAGCTTATGAGGAACTCGCAGTTCCAGGAAAGATACTGAAGGACGTTCTCCTGCAGAACAAGGTCACCTGTGCGGACGCCGTACTCGTACATGGATACCTGTGTACGGAAGGTGTTGTCTTCAGGAAGGAGTAAAGTGAAGGCCCTGCCAACATCCTCCATAAGCTTCTTCACTCCAAAGATGAACGCCAGCTGATGCAGACATTGAGCCGATGTGATGGAAACATCAATCTGACGTGTGTACAAATACCTGAGCAAAAACAGATACTGTAAGTGTCTAACACAGATAATATAATCAGTTCTCATCTGCACAATTGAAATTCTCAAAGAGACAGTTGGTTTGAGTTATGAAGTAGTGTGGTCTTCAGAAAGTTACCTGAGAAAAGCAGAGACATGAGGATGGCAAGTCTGGCTGACATTAACGGTGAGGTTTCTGGAATCATTTTTTATGTTTAGTTCTGGATAAATCATGAGGATCGTACGGTGCACGCGGAATGTCAATTCTGACTCTTCATTGACGTCTTGTATGTTAATTCTGAAATCACAACCATTTCCATTGTCAAACAGAAGACCAAGATCATCAGACAAACCCAGGCTGTTATCCACAGAGAACTGACGATTGCTGCTTATGTTTTTACCTGCAAAGAAAATGTAATGAAATGCATGAAATAATAAAAATAACAGAAATACACATGCAAATATATGTAGTTGCTGAATTTCTTACCAGTCTCACAGACCACTCCTGCATCTTCTTTATGTGAGCAGTCAGTAACACCCCAGCCTTTGAAGCTGCAATCTGACAATGAGCTCTCCGAGCCTTTACAGTTCATGTCATCCAGCCAGATTGGACCAGAGCCTAAAAAAAGAAGAAAAAAAAGAATTTGGATTCAAAATATAAGAAAATTATATTTTAATCACAGTGTGTGACAAATAAACTGTGCTGTGGAGCTTATACCTTCTCCATATTGTCCTCCAGGCTTAACTGATATAGCTCCAGGAAAACCCAGCTGACGACACACCACTTGTGCTTCAGCCAGTTCCCATCCGTCATCACAAACTGTACCCCACTGTCCATCATGGTAGACCTCCACACGACCAGATGAAGGCAGATCCCCTACCAGTCGCACTCTACCCTCCTGCTTTGGCTGCTTTAGTCTGTCATCTTCAGCCAGAAGATTAAGAAGAAGACATTAATTTAGATATATTTGTGACATGCAGTAATTTTTTTGAAACTTGAGAAAATTCTCCAAATGCAAATCATTTTAAAAGCAAGGTTTTATTTACTAACCAAACACGGTCAGACGCTGTGCTGAAACGTGTAGAAACAGTAGAGCCCATAGAAGGTACATGATTCTTCTTTTGCTGGAAATATTGCAAACAGCAGCGACAGGAACACAATTCTCAAATGAGTGAGTTACAAAACATCTTGCTTTTCCTTTAAATAACGACCAAATCAAGTGAACTGTTATGAAACTTACATGAAATGCTGTGTAATCACATTTGAAGGGGTACCAAAAGTTTCATTTCATGAAAATGCTGAATATGGGAAGTTTCATTACTGCAACATACGCATTTAAAAAAAAGAACTGTCTGTCAGCATGTCTAGTCTAAGTTTAGCAATGCAGTGTAAATGAAATCTGTCGGACCAAATTCACACAATACAGAAATAAAGTGATTAGTTAATTTCATACGTGTTCTCCCTTTCACAGTCAAGAAGACAGTTCCCCAGCTGCTATCGCCTGTAATCATGGATAAGAAGGCCACCAACCAGCTCTTTGTTGACAAGCTAATTCTGTCAGAAGGCCTGGTCACTGTAACCAAGGGTGGTTGAGTCTGATGCTGTTTTCCCAGGGTCCCTACTACAGCCTGCCATCCCAGCGGCTGCTGCCATACCATTCCTTTCCCATCTGCTTCACTTAGTCCTGCCAGAGTTTTTTCTCTGCCCAGACTAAAACATCTTTCTGACTGGGTGCCACATTCCTTCTGTCTTTTTATCATTGTGACCTTGCCCTCTATGGCCTCCCTGTAATGTTGATCTGCTCTGGGCACTATCAGGATTTTGCTCTCTCCTTATTCTCATTTGTTCATGTTTTCTGTGTTTGTTCCAGAACCAGGATTGACCAGAGATGGGCAGCTCTGGTCCTGGATGGCCACTGTCTTGCAGTTTAGCCCAATCCCTAATCCAGGGGTGTCAAACTCCACTGTTCTGCAGAATTTAGCTCCAAGCCTAATTAAACACAGCTGATCCAGCTATTCAAAGTCTTTGGGAGTGCCAGAAACTTTCAGGCGGGTATGTTGGAGCTGCACTCTCCAGGACAGTGGCCCTCCTGCAGTTTGACACATGTGCCTTAATCAAACATTACTGAAAAATTTTACCCATGTCTCCAGGATTGTTTGAAAATGCAAGAAGGGAAAATGGATGGATTGATGATTCAGCCTAAGGCCCAGTGGTGGTGACACCCTGCCTTAGGTTGCCCTCCTCATTTTAAAGTACTCATGTCTTTTCAGTAATAGCCCCTAGATTGTTAAGTATTTAGCAATCTCTTATTCCTTAAATGCATTGGGCAGTTGAAACCAATTGCTCTCTTAATGCATACAATTTGAAATGTAGATTTTCTGAACTCCTTGTAGCATGTCCTTTAACATCCCAGGGTCTATGATTTTCAACTGAAACACCGTGTTTTGCTATAAATAATTTATCACTTATGACACAGACTCAGTAACAGCATTTAACTGACTTTGAATGATAGAGAGAACTCTGAGGGATTCAGGACTGGTAGCAAAGCATTTTCATTAACTTTTAACATAATTCCATTGTACTATCGTTTTACTGTAGCCCAGCTTTAAACTTATCAGAACTGACATGCATTTTCAGATAAACATCTCTATTTTTGTATTTTTACTTTATTTTTGCAACTCAAAGGTTCCTTCAAAGTTATTTCTTTTGCAGTCCTTGTCAGAAAATTTACATCAACTTGTATTTATCCATTCATTAAATTTTGCCCATGACTTTGGAATTTCAACAGTGGTTTTAAATCTGTCAGGGGTTATCTGTGCTAGCTGTGCTTTCTTCAAATTAACTTTGAAACCCCTGTTTATGTTACTTGTTTACAACATTATCATCTAATATGCAAACAATCATTTTTCACTGGAAATTGGCATTTGGCTCTGATGCTGAGTGACTACATTTTTCTAAAATTACTCTTTTGCCCAAACATCAGTAAATATAGAAATTACACATTTTTACTCAGAACACGTCTCTGTTACTTTTACAGCTTATACCAGAGTCATGGCAGGGGCCAGCATGAGATAAAATTTTTTCATTGTAGTCAAATGCAATCTTATCTTCTAAAGCAAAACATAAGCTTGTAAGTTTTTTCCTAAATTCTACAGCCAATGTTTGTCCCCTCACAGTCTTTGCATCAACCGAGAATTCTGTTCAGTATATTATTTAGAGTTGCAACAACTATAGAGGGACTGGAACAGATGGGAACTTTATCAACACAAATTGTAGTGCACACCTCTCAAATCCAAGTCTACTTCTAAAACCTATAAGTGTGCCCACGTACACCCTACCACACACAAAAAGTAACTTAACGTTATTGGTGTACTTCAAACTATGTCACCAGTTTACCAAAACAAATTCACACAAAGTCTGGTGTCTGGTGAGTGAGTCTCTATATCACTCTCCCTTCTCTCACCCCTTCCGCCACAGACAGTCCCTAATCAGAAATAATTTTTAAAATCTTCCTACCTTGTTTTGTTGATTGATCAGGGATATCACCGAAGAATGATTGCTAGCATTCTCCACCATTAACTGTAGGGGAATTTACAGTTAACCCCAAGGAGCAGATAGGATGAACAAGACCAGGAGTCAGAGATGCAGTCTAATGAAGAAAAATTACAGAAGAAAATAGTTTGCAGTTTCATCAGCAGAAGCCAGCTTCAATACTCGTGATGGAGTTCGTAGTGTTCGTATGTTTGAGACACCAGCAATTATACTCTAACAGAGGTCACTAATTACAAAAATACATAGATAAACTTGAAAAAACTCGAAGCATATATTCTAGTGATTATTTTGGTGACAAGTGATCAGAGGTCAGACGTGATAGGTCTCTCCAGAGACGTATATCTGTCACCTTGGACATCAGTGACGGCAAATGACGGTTTCACCCTGGGGCTGTCTCAGCATTTAGCTGCAAAGACATACACTCTCACACATATGCAGAGAACACTTATCTGTACTTCAAGGTTGCCGGGCTCTGCCCTGAATCTTATCAAATATGGTTCACTACACACACACAAAGAGAGCAGCTTTTTAGAGAGTAAAAAGGCAGACTAAAGCTATATTCAACTTATTTTCTAACATAGATAAATGTTCTAATCACACATTGGTCACGTAGATGGGGAGGTCCGATGACCTCTGTGACATGGCAATCATGACCCTGAGAGGAAAAGACAGAACTCAGCATGTAAAAGCTTACTGTTATACATTCCAACTCCTCAACTACAAGGAAGAAAGATATTCAGATACATACATTTTATGTCTAACTACTAATATATAATAACTAATAACTTCATTCAATATTAATAACTTTGATAAAAGGGGTCATATGATGCTGCTAAAAAGAACATTATTTTGTGTATTTGGTGTAATGAAACCAAATACAACGCCCCGCCTTCTGAAACGCATCGATTTTTACAAAGCTCATCGCTCTGAAAAGCGAGGTGTGTTGTGATTGGCTAGCTATCCAGTGCATTGTGATTGGCCGAATGCCTCAAGGGTGTGATGGAAATGTTACGCCCCTTGACATATTGTGATGCCTTGTCCGTCCGGAGCAATGAGACATAAACATAAAACACATTATAAACATGATATAAACATAATTTCTAGTCGTGTCTTCTTTTGGAAGGCAAAAACAAAGTAGTTTCGCTTTCTCAACGAAACAGCATCACACACCGTGGCCTTGAGGGAGCAGAGGCCAGATCCACAGTGCAAAGTTAATGTATTTTCTCAGCGACCAGCCCCAGGCATGACGAAGCGGATATCATCCTCTTTTGTACGGCCAAACAAATTAATTTCGCTTTCACAGTGAAACACACAATGCCTATATGACAACAATACTACAAACCCGATTCCAAAAAAGTTGGGACACTTTACAAATTGTGAATAAAAACAGAATGCAATGATGTGGAAGTTTCAAATTTCAATATTTTATTCAGAATATAAAATAGATGACATATCAAATGTTTAAACTGAGAAAATTTATCATTTTAAGGGAAAAATAAGTTGATTTTAAATTTCATGGCATCAACACACCTCAAAAAAGTTGGGACAAGGCCATGTTTACCACTGTGTGGCATCCCCTCTTCTTTTTATAACAGTCTGCAAACGTCTGGGGACTGAGGAGACAAGTTGCTCAAGTTTAGGAATAGGAATGTTGTCCCATTCTTGTCTAATACAGGCTTCTACTAGCTCAACTGTCTTAGGTCTTCTTTGTCACATCTTCCTCTTTATGATGCGCCAAATGTTTTCTATGGGTGAAAGATCTGGACTGCAGGCTGGCCATTTCAGTACCTTCTTCTACGCAGCCTTGATGTTGTAATTGATACAGTATGTGGTCTGGCATTGTGGTGTTGGAAAATGCAAGGTCTTCCCTGAAAGAGACGACGTCTGGATGGGAGCATATGTTGTTCTAGAACTTGGATATACCTTTCAGAATTGATAGTCCCTTTCCAGATGTGTAAGCTGCACATGCCACACGCACTCATGCAACCCCATACCATCAGAGATGCAGGCTTCTGAACTGAGTGCTGATAACAACTTGGGTTGTCCTTGTCCTCTTTAGTCTGGATGACATGGTATCCCAGATTTCCAAAAGGAACTTCAAATTTTGATTTGTCTGACCACAGAACAGTTTTCCACTTTGCCACAGTCCATTTTAATTGAGCCTTGTCCCAGAGAAAACGCCTGCACTTCTGGATCATGTTTAGATGTGGCATCTTTTTTGACCTATAGAGTTTTAGCCGGCAACGGTGAATGGCACGGTGGATTGTGTTCACCGACAATGTATTCTGGAAGTATTTCTGAGCCCATGTTGTGATTTCCATTACAGTAGCATTCCTGTATGTGATGAAGTGCCGTCTAACGGCCCGAAGATCACAGGCATTCAGTATGGTTTTCCGGCCTTGACCTTTACGCACAGAGATTGTTCTAGATTTTCTGAATCTTTGGATGATATTATGCACTGCAGATGGTGATAACTTCAAACTCTTTGCAATTTTTCTCTGAGAAACTCATTTCTGATATTGCTTCACTATTTTTCGCCGCAGCATTGGGGGAATTGGTGATCCTCTGCCCATCTTGACTTCTGAGAGACACTGCCACTCTGAGAGGCTCTTTTTATACCCAATCATGTTGCCAATTGACCTAATAAGTTGCATATTGGTCCTTCAGCTGTTCCTTATATGTACATTTAACTTTTCCAGCCTCTTATTGCTACCTGTCCCAACTTTTTTGGAATGTGTAGCTCTCATGAAATCCAAAATGAGCCAATATTTGGCATGACATTTTAAAATGTCTCACTTTCAACATTTGATATGTTATCTATATTCTATTGTGAATAAAATATAAGTTTATGAGATTTGTAAATTATTCCATTCCCTTTTTACTCACAATTTGTACAGTGTCCCAACTTTTTTGGAATCGGGTTTGTACAACGAGAATAAAAGGTACCCCTTCTTTCTTTGCGTGAACATCTGGGCGGCGTTATGCAAATCTTCCCACATACTGACGTAGAGATGTGGGGGCGTGAAAGGAAAATTTGAAATCCCATCATATGACCCCTTTAATAATTATTCAAGAAGTAACAAATCTTAGTAAGTAAAGTAAGTAAACAAAACATATATTATGAAGGTTGCGATATCTCCAGAATTCCACTCCTTCAGGGGTTACAGCAGCCAAACAAAATCTAATATTTGTATGGTCCACGCACTTGGCCCAAGGAAGGTATACAGTGGTGGCTGAAGGTTTCTTGTGTGTTTGTTCTTTTCAGCTTGCAAAGTTATTAAATTTAAGTTAAATTGTAATCTGACTCCATTTTATTATGACCTCGAATTTAGATTGAAAGGGAAATTAGTTGTTTGTCTGTCTCTAATTATTATTATTATTATTCTGACATTTGATTATTCTAGTTAACTCTTTACTTTATATTTACTCATTCATTAGGAATCTATGTTGCTCAGGGTGTATCATGCTGGCCAATGTACGTGTACCCCAAGATCACAAACTCTCAGAACTATTCAACTTAGAGTGTAAAATGCTGGTGTCCTTTTACCGCTCTACCATAGAGAGTGTGTTAGTGTACTGCATTTCAGTGTGGTACTCCAGCTGCACTGCAGCAGACAAAAAAGGCCTACAAAGAATAATCAACACAGCCCAAACAATCACTGGCTGTTCACTACCCCCCCGGAAAGCATTGCTCACTCCCATTATCTCTCAAGGGCCAAAAACATCATCAAGGACACATCCCATCCAGGACACCACCTGTTCTGCCCTCAGGCAGGTGGTATAGGTCCTTAAGAGGAAAAAGCACTCGCTTACAGAACAGTTTCTTCCCAGTTGCTATCAGGACTTTAAACTCATAAATGCACTAATGCCAAATACTATTCCAACCACGTTATTCTTTTAACTACAGTCACTTTTTTCAGTTAAATCTCTTCTGTCTATACTGCTGCTATACAACATGCAATATATAATATATACAGTGTTGTAGAATATGCAGTATGTCAATCTGCAATACCACTGTCTGTACGCTTTATTTATCAAAACTTCAAAAAAATGCACTAAATAATGTCACCTGAAATTACCATATCTGGGTACTAAATGTGAAAAACTATATCTGCAGTAAGGTGCAATAATACATGTGCAATAATATACACTATATGTTAATTGTGCAATACTATATCTAGTCACTAAATCTCTACAGGTACTCATTCCATTTAAATTGTACCTTTGTATAGACATACTGTGCATATCAATGTGAAGGGCAACGTGCAATACTATAAATGGTCACTTTACTCAGATGTGAATATCATGACGCAGTCACTTGTTGTATTTATTTGTAAAATTGTACTGTACAGTCTTATAGTCTAATTTATTGTCTGTGGTTATATGTTTGTTTTTCTAACACCAGTCAGGAGCAGTGCTCCTAATTTCGTTGTATGCAGAAAAATACAATGACAATAAAGGCGTTCAATTCAATTCAATTCACTTTTCACTTTAACCTGAGATTTAGTATGTACTAAACCTAGACGCAGATTTGCGGTGTATGTTACACCTTTACTTAATCTACTTGAGAAAATAATTTCAGAGTAGGTCAGAATAAAATCAAATGTAACAATTTATTATCAATCAGGTAAATATGTATTATGCCAGTTACATAGCCAATTCAAAGATATCAAATCAATACAAGACATCAAATTCTCAAAGATGAATCTAAGAGTAAAATATGCATAACTGACCTTAGAAAATACATAGTATGGAGTGCAGAGACACACACCACCCTACGGGCCTTTTTGGCTACAGAATCACCCCGACCCTTTTGCTGCAATCCTTGAAATACACAACCAAGATAAGGTCCCAAATTCCCAGACCTGGGTGGTTTACACCTCAGTGGCAACGGAAGGTAATTTCCATGGAATTACACACCCTCTACATTAATCAAAATATCTCTTGACTCTTATAATGGTCATAATCTTACAAAGGACGCCTAAAGATAATACAAAGGTATTATCTTTTAGTGTGCTTTTGTAAGATTATGACCATTGTACCACTCGCCCTGCGACTATTAAATTGATACCAAACACGACTGGTAATATTACTTGCATTCAAGTAGAAAATTATACTATTGACCAATATGAATGAACCAAGTGGCAAGAGGATGGGTAAGGGGAAGGAAGGGGATGAAAAGGAACTGATGCATATGTGAGAGAGGCGTTTCCTGCACCTCCACTCTGTGGGGTGTCTCGAAGATGCCTGTGTATGTTTGTATCGTCTGTTTCTCAGGTATCGGAGTTTCTTTCATCCTTACATATTAAAAAGCCAAGAGTCAAGAGTCCAACTAAAGTAAACAAAACACTGACCACCATAATGGTGACTATTTCCTTCACTGATTCTGCCTGTTACAGTTAGTTGTCTTCACTAATGGTAAGTCATCACTCAATTAATCACTTAATTATCTAATTAACTGCAACACTGCTTCAGTGTTACTTTTAATACTCTTGAGTGTGGACTCAAACTCAGAGGAGAGCTCTTATTACTATATTATAAGTTGGTACAATTGCTTTCTTAAAACAAAACAATGCTCTCTCAGAAAAGAGCACTGCTGGTACTTCTCTTCACTGGTCCTTTCTCACAGGCAGATCCTTCAAGGTTGGAGCAGAGGGGTGTCTATCACATAGGCTAACCACTGGGGGGTCTCAGGGAGTGCAAAAATGCTTATGGGAAAAAGTTCTGAGTGCTTGCTTACTGGCTCAATTTGAAATTCCAAATCTCTAAGAAAAACCCAAATATTTAATTTAGCCATTTAGTGATTATGAATAAATAAATTCAAAACGTTCTACAACCACAGAATGTCCTGTGCATTCAAATCAAATGTGATTAATTTTGTTTATTTTTTTTAACAAAATCCCTAAAACCATATAAACAGACTAATTCAAACAACTGGATAAAAAATGAGGTACACTAAACTCTTTCTTAAAAACCTTCAATCTGTTGTTTTCAAAAAAACAAAAAACAAACAAACAAAAAAACAGCAACAACAAATAAATAGCTCTGGTGCATCAATGAAAAGTAAAGTTGATTTTGTGACAGTTCAATTTTTTTTAGTTATTTTTAAAAGTAGCTGATCTGACTGTAGCTGAAGACACTGATCAAGAATGTAAAAAACAAACAAAAATAAACTATTTAAAAAAGACTTTCAACAAAACTACATGGCAACTGCAATAATCTGTGTACAGTAAACTATTTTATGCATGTACTACAGTCTATCATTTCACTTCATTCATTCTGTTACATTCATTACACAGTAAGTACAGTACTGGCGTGAAACCACTAATGGTCATTGTTGAAAATGGCAATAAAAAATAAAAATGATGAAGGCTCTGTTAAATCTTTTAAAATAAAGGTTCAACGTGTACTAGTTCCTTTAGTCTCTATAACCACAATCACATTTGAGGCAATGGCTGCCAATAGCCAGTTGGCATTATTTGAACATCATTCAACTATTTCAACATAAAGACACCTCAATGTCCACATCTAGATGTACATCATCTAGAAGAAGGTATTTAACAGTCCTTGGCATATATTTACCTTCATGCAATTCCTTTGACACTAAATGAATTCAAGTCCCTCATACTTCACGTCGCCAATCTTAGTTTCAGAAAGCAGGATTCGGCCATCCAGGGTGAACACCACAATGTAAGTGGCAATTTCCCTGCATCCTCCTCAGACTTTAGAGCAACAATAATCTGATCATCTGTGTCGGGGACAAACTTAAAGGATGAAAAGCCATGCGTAGGGTTCAGGGGCCCAACGTTTCTCACTTTAATGTCCTGGAAGTCTGGCGAGCAGCTGAGCATTAGATTGGTGCCCCGTCGCTCATCTGCTGTCTCATCGTATCGATCGCTGCTAGCACGTCGTGGCAGGAAGAACCAGCGTTGTAATGTGTCACTCCAAGCTGCAGACTCGTGTATGAGGTACCCTGAGATGACAATAGAAAGGAAATGAACAGAGACTGGAAATTAAGCATTCATTCTTAGCTACGGAATGGAACTTGAGTGTTAACACTACAAGAGCTCTTGACATAAAAGTTCTTGTAATACCAATGCCACTTTTAAAATACAAATGCACACTGCATGTAAGTGAAAGGCTGCTGCTTACCGGGTGGGCTGATGCCTGCAGCGCTGCGGAGAGCGCTATACTTAGGAACCCAGTTCTGGTGCTGTACATCTCCATGGAATCCCACAACTTTTACCCACTCAGGATTGTCATTCAGCACTTCTCCGTTGGTGGTGGTCCACTCCTTCCCCAAACCCCCCACATACAGGTGCTCATCCTTTACTGCAAGCCACTCGGCCTTAAACCCTAGAGAATGTCAGAAAAACAAAATCAGATATCATGTTTGAATTGATTGCTTTGTATTTCATCATTATACATTTATTTTAATAGTTTCTGACTGTTACCGTGTAGTCAGCCCATGTTGAAATGCGAAATTAAATTATTTCGAATGTAAAATGAGGTCCTTAAAACTTAAAGTCCTTAAAATGTGTTTTTCAGGGCTGAAAATTAAAGGGGGCTGAATGTACCCTAAAGTGACACCTTTGTACCTTCTTTACCCCTAAAGGGTGCATAGTACATACTACCTTAAGGTTACATACTATTACTCTAAGCTTCTAATATGCACCCTTTAGGGATAAAGAAAGTACAAAGTTGCCCATCTGGGGGAACTGCCCCAGTGACAAACTTTTGTACCCCTAAAGGTACAAAGTGTGCATTTTGTGCACACATTTGGCCCTCTAGCGGCTGAAGCTTAAAACTACAAGTTGTCAGTTAACAACAGCTCTGTGTAGTAATAGCTGCTCTATGTGAAATCACGCACCTGATGGAATTTACCACTGATTAGAGAACCAGCTTTACTGACGAGATGCGTATTAATTATCGACCGATATTTATCATGCATTGTTATCAAGCATTGTTTTGGTAATTACAGCAGTTGTGCTTCGGCTCCGTTATTCTGCAAAGATTAATCTAATGGTATGAGGTGCACTGCATTGCTCACGGTTACAGGTGATCGCCATATCAGTGTGAAGGTCACTAATAACATCAAAACTCTCCCAACATGAGCTAATGAGCAGGTAGATCATATACTGCTGTTGGTTTGACTTGCTGAAAAAAAAAGTTGCTGCAAAAGTTGGCAATCTTGACATTAGACATAATGATTACTATTTATATCAACTAATGGAGGAGAATATAACTTGGTATGGCTATTTATAGGCAAATAGACCAAAACAGTAACTGGTTAAGAGATTGGTATTACTGGCATATGATCCTTTCCATTCTCTTGCAAACTCTTTTTGGCTTTAAGTTACTTCCACTGCTTATAGATGTAGCCTGACCTTCATTCCTTTCTATACACAGATATGACGTAAACACACACAGACAAGAGATGAAAGTATGCAGTTTTCTTGGAAAGCTGTCCCAATGACTCAAACTATAAATAATTTTTACAGGTTAATCACAGTGATTTAGAGTAAGGCAAAACACCGTTTGGAAAATGGTTTTATGTTGTACTTGCTCAAAATTTAAATTTATTATGTTGTATTAAGTATTCAGTTCCCTTATCACTTGACCCTCAAGTCTTGATGAAATCTTTGAGAGGTACTGGTACTGGCACCATTTGTGGCCATTGGGGCAGTTGTGGCATAATGGTTAGAGAGTCGGATTTGTAATCCGAAGGTTACAGTTTTGATTCTCAATACTGGCAGGAAATATAGGTGGAGGGGTGAACAGCGCTCTCTTCCACCCTCAGTACCCATGACTGGAGTGTCCTTGAGCAAAGCATCTTATTGCTCTCTGGGCACTGTAGCAAAAATGGCTGCCCAGTGCTCCAGGTGTGCACTCATGGTGTATGCGTTCAATACTCACTGCTCCTAACGTGTGTGTGCACTTACTTGGAGGGGTTAAATTCTGAGGGTTATGGGTTACTATACTTGGCCTACACATCACTTTAAAAACATTTGGGCTTTTTTTATTTTGGTGCAAAAAGGGTACTTTAGCAAAACTAACCTTTTGAAACTGAGCCATCCCCATCTGGCAGTATGACCCAGGGAACTGCCTTAAGTCCATCTATATTATATACAACACCCGTACGATCATCCACGCTGTACAGTTTGCCATTAAACACCACTAATTCGGAGAGCTCCATGCCCCGACCCTTCTCTGCCAGGTGACTTTCCAAGATCACCCTGTCCTGATCCCATTCGACTGCCACTGTATCCCCACTCTCCGACACCAGGAGGTGACCCTTCAGCATGTAGCTGAACCAGGTCAGCTTCTTGTCACTGAGTGAGTTCGTGTCCAGGTCCGCGATGACCCCTATTCGGTAGCGTGTGCCCTGCGCCGTGCGCTCTGGTGGACTGAGGGGGTATGTGTCATTGTAGCGGCCCTCTGTTCTCACCTCCTGATGGTTTAACCTCAAACCATATTTGCCTCTGGGTTGGGGGTGAAAGGCCAAAAACTGCATGTAGATGAGGAGGGCAAGGGTTAGTGCTGACGCTACCACCACAATGGCTTTCCATTTGATGCGGAAGCGGGGGTCTGTGGTGTTGGTCATAGAAGCCAGCATTGGGAGCCCTCCAACAGAGATGCGTAGAGAGTTCATAGGCTCATTTTGCTTAAGACGTGCATAGCCTGGAGAAACAGGCATTAGGGAGGGACAGCAGCCACACCTACGCAGGGAACAGAAACATATTTAGGTCAACCTGACACATTTACAAACATCCCACCTCTCCCAGACATCCCAGGAGCCTTCTGCATTCTGATAGAAGCTCCTTGATGGCCGCATATTACATGCAATATCCCGGAAATCGAGCAAGTGGGAAGCCCTGTTCCCAACTTGTATTTGACCACTTAAGTTTGTTTTTTATCGAGATACTATATTTTATTTCATTACACTCTACAAATGATTCACTGGAGTGCCGAGAGTGGTGCATGATCATCACTTATGAGCAAGCAGGAGGGGAAGTGAATAAACTCTACTCTTTCCCTATCAGTCAATGTTATCATCAGCACAACCTGCTTATCCTGATCACAACCTTTTTTATTCTTATGAGAGATACTGAATCCACCCAAACAGGTACTGTAACAGGGCCAGTTAAAAACCAAAATTAAGCACTGTGAATACAACCAACAGTGAGTTGGCGACCCCCAGTGTTAAATTAACTTCATGTGTTGATGCCTGATTACACATCCAAATGAACTTCTCCATTCTGGCTACACTCAATGTGCCTTAGTTGAAAAGAAAGAAAGAAAAAAAAATAAAATAAAAAAAACTCATGATATACCAATATAACAATCTTGCTTTTACAAGTCTCAATTGTGTTATTTCTGTGCACTAGAAACACCAAATGGAACTGCAATAACGTTCTTCAAATCTGGAACAGTTTTCCAATCTACTATTGGTCAGACAAACCAATAGCTCCACCCCAAACTCACAACACTGGCTGAGCTAAAGTGTTGGGCTGATTTTGATGTGCAAACAAATTCAGAGCAATGATCTGATAACCCCAGTGTTGATTCTCTTTAGGGATATCAACTTAACAAATTACCTGGCTTTGCATGCTAACCTGGAGTAGGAGAATTATTTTTTTAATGTCAAACCACTTTTAACCCTTTTTTCATAGGGGACAAACCCATTTAGGGACCTTGTTTATCATTTACTTTACAGTCAATCATTCAATGATATAAACAGGTGCAAAGGTTACAAATTTCCAGACATCGATTTTCATTTCTCCAGCATGACCTCTACGTTTATGAACAACAAATATAATCAAGTAGATTATCCAATAACCAATTCTTTTACACTTTAATGATTAAAAAAACCCTTCAAATTAGATGCTTTCATCACTAACAACAATTACAAGCAAGTGTTAGAACACTCTTGTGCTACAAAAGACATGATTTAGTTAGACCCAAGACACCAAACACTTACCAGCTTCTCCAGCTAAGACAGGATATACTGATGCCACAGCAACACTTTGTGTAGGAAATGAGTAATGTTGACGTGGAGGTAAGGAGTGGCTTTGTGAAAGGACGGAAGACACACAGGGTGAAAACAGGTACGGCTGGATATTACAGCTATGAAGTGACACAAGTTAACCCGTTTAAAATGTTTAGCAAAATTCTCACATTTAAAGGGGTCATGTAATGTTTTCCTTTCTCTTTGGAGTGTTACAAGCTCTTAGTGCATAAAGAAGATCTGTAAAGTTGCAAAGACTAAAGTCTCAAATCCAAAGAGATATTCTTTATAAAAAAAGTTAAGAGTCAACCACTCCTACCTAAAACAACTCATTCTAGCACATCCCCACATGTCTACGTCACGATGTGGGAAGATTTGCATAACGCCACCCAAATGTTCACACAAAGAAAGAAGACGTATCTTTTATGCTCGCTGTTGCCACCGCCGCCATGTTGTGGAGACGCTGTGTGTTTTGTTGTGAAAGCGAAACTACTTTGTTTTGCCTTCCAAAAGAGGACACAACTAGAAATCAGTGGTTAAGTTGTATTTACAATACTGTTCCCGAACAGTTCAACCCAAATATTCAGATGTGTGCAGCATATTTTATGGAGGACGAGGACTGTTTCCTGGAACAGTAGCCTACAATGCTGTTTCTTTAAAGTGGTGCAATTTCAACTTTGCAATGACAGTCTGGCGCTTCTGACTTACAGCCTGTAAGTATGTTTACATATTTAAAGAATTTGCCACTGATGATTCAAACACGAGTTTTAAGCAGTGTAGAGTAGTTCTTGTTGTTTGTCATTTCTCCGATCACAAATGCAGACATGGGTTTTATATTTATGCGACGCAATGCACAACGCGTAAAAAGATAGAATAAGTCATTATAATCATTAATTATGTCCCCACTGGATGCAAGAAATGCCTTGTTTGTAATGGGTTTTATAGTTTTTGTCTTGTCGCGCTGGGACACATGGCATCACAGTATGGTAAGGGGCATAACATTTCCGTTTAACGCTCGAGGAATTTGGTTGTAATGGGTTTTATGGTTGGCTGGCCAATCAGAGCACACCTCGCTTTTCAGATCGATGAGCTTTTTAAAAATCAATGTTCAGCGTTTCAGAAAGGCGGGGCATAGAGGAGCAACAATAATGTACAGTACGCGGAAAATAATGTGTTTTTTTAACCTTAAAATGCATAAACACATTGCATTACACCAAATACACAAAATAATGTTCTTTTTAGCAACGTCACATGACCCCTTTAAATCATTGTTAGCAGCAGCCCTGGTCTTGTTTACAAGAATGTAATGCTCATTACTCCAACTTTTAGACTCTGTATGTACTGAACCACAACATGCCCTAAGGGACTATACCAGTGGAATTTAGTTGGTTAATAATTTTGTTTATCTGAAATGTAAATATTTAACACAGCTGAAAGCCTAAAAAAATGCCATCTCTGAATCTACATGGACAAAAGAAAGGCTGTAAATCATATGGATAATTGTTAAATGGTATAATATTATGGCATCCCTTAAACACTTAAGCCCTATTCGCACAGGATTAGTATTATCTGGGGACCTTGTGTGATTTAGAAAATCCCCCCCTCCACATCTGAATTTCGTGTGGCACTTTCGCACGGGATAAGTGAAGCCTGTGATTTTACTCAAATTTACTGACTTATCTCCCGGATATGAATGTTCCTTATGGCATGCTGCTATATGTCAACCATCTCCATCTTATCATTCTTTTTGTTTTCGCTCTTCTTTCATTCAGCTTTCTCTATCTGCAAATTGTGTATAGGTGTATTGGTGTATAGCGACAGGTACAGTTCTAAACCCTTTTAAGTGGGCTTCAGCCCCCTATCTCTTGTCTCAGCCCCCTAAAACTATGTGAACGATCAGGCCAGTGCTGCTTCCTCAGTTTTAAGGCTTTTCAGTTTAAACATATAAGTGATGTTAAGCTATTCAAGCGCAAGACAGCACGAAAGAGATCTCACGCTGTCATAGATCATTTCTGCGTGCACACACACCTAAAGCGCACACACAATTAATCCATCTGAATGGAGTACTTTTTCACGTTTTGAGCAAATTGGCACAACATTTTATGTCTTAAGTAAACGTAAATTGTCAAGAAAATATCAGATGTGCATTAATATAACGGACCTGTGCATTTCTTATAAGGCTATGTTAATAATGTTAATCAAACAATCAAAGAAAAAGAGAGAATTTACTCGATGCTCTTAACTAACTGTAGCTTTAATGGATATTTGTGTATATTTACTTAATACAATTTAGGAAATTTGTTTCTTTGTATCTAATGGTCTGTCTGAAGGCTCAGTCAGAAATCCAAGAACTGCCAAAAAACTATCAAAACACACCAACGCAGACTCCATTCTTCACGAAAGATGGATAAAAAGGTGCACAGGAAACAAAAACCTTGAAGAAATGATATACGTCCCTGGTAAATCCAGGCAAATCACAGAGATGCCGATTTCTCATGGGACTAATATAATCACCTCTCATAAGGACATCTGTGTTCAGCGAAATATGGTAGGTCATTTGCGGGGGAATTTTTACTTTGCAAATTACAGACATGGCCGATTCGCACAGGAATAAGATCACAGACGACCAGGTAATACAGGTAATACTAATCCCGTTCGAATAGGGCTTTAGACAGGCTTCAAACTGGATGTACCCATTTACAGCAGAGCCTGTGTTCAGCTGCTTATAACCTTCATGCTGAATAAAACTAAAGGATTATCTAACTAACGACTTATCCAATCCCATCATGGTCAGAAGGTTCTTGTTTTCCCCCTCCAAATCAGGGCCTTAAGGCAAAACAGAGCTTTGTTTTGATCAGTTTTAAGGCTTCTCAAGGACATTTCACAAAAAAAAAAAAAAAAAAAAAAAAAAAAAAATACTCAACTAGTCACTTTGTCCCTCAAATTTCCCTCAGGTTTGGGCTTTAAGCAGTGTAATTCATACTACATTTAAACTGTGGAGCTGGTGTAAATTATGATAGTGTTGCACAAGTTTTTAGTAAAGAACAGGTCTATCAATGTTTTTTTTCTGGTTTAGGAGTTGCTTTGTGGCATTTCCACAGGCACTGAAAACTAGATGGGGAACTGGAACCACAAGCACTTCATCTTGGCTAGTTTACAGCAGGAGTGAAATGGACTATTGGTGCCATCTTTGGCACATCAATCTTCATTTTCAACAATTCCATATTCATGATATGTTGGAATTTTATTTTGGAATTACACCCTGCATGAACAGATTTTGATCTAAATATTTTCAATGGCAACTGAAATGGGAAAAATCTACAAATGCAGAGAGGGCAAATGAAAATGACATTAAAATTTGAATTGCTACTTCACTGTACTCTCCATGTATGGCAAAATGCCGCAGCTACACCAACACTGGAACTGAGGAAATGGCTTTAAAGGTATTACATTACATTTTGATTGACGTGATATGAATTTCCAAACTACATTTTCACTTAATGGTCAATGTGTAATCAGGAAGAGTATAAACTGTATTTATGCTCAGTATTTTTCTTTTTTCTTTTAATGCATCACATTAGACTTTCGCGGTTTTGAAAAACATCAGTTGCCCTTTTGTAAATTCACTTGTGTGAAAACTTTGAAATTACTGTGTAAAGCTTATATAGTGCAACAAATTCACCAATAAACTACACATTACTACTTTTCCTTTAATAATGGGCTACGCATTGATAAAAATTATTATTATTATTATATTTTTTTTTTTTTTTTTTTTTACACACACATTACAAGTAATTTAGGGCATTTGTAAATCTTTGTAAATGTTTAGATATTTATTATGAATAATAGGATTTTATATGATTGTTTGTTGTTTATTTGTATTGCATTATGTTTCCGGTTATTTGATCACTTGAACAACTGTTAACTGTCAATATGATGTGGCCTCTGTTCGTAAATATCGATATATTTATTTAACAAGCAAATCAAGTCTTAGTCAATTAACTCATATATGCACCATTTATGGATTCAATATTAAGCAATTCTATAGGGCAGCTGAACTAACTTGCAAAATCTTTCATCACGTGATGTAAACATTCACTGCTGGACCAATCAGAGAGCTTCCTACCTATTCAATCATAGATGTGTTACACAAAGATATTAAACACGTTGTTACAATGTTACTTATATTTCTAATATTACAGTAGGCTATATTTCACAAGAGTTCATCTCCAACTGACATCAACATCGCACATATCCTGTTATGAAAAGATCGCACACAAACAAACGGGTATAAAACGGTATTTTCGGTGAAGGTATTTCCCTCAGTGAGTTTCTGCATGAACCCAGTGATGGTTGTTTTTAGTGGAGTATTGTATTTACTGTAGGTTTTTTTAAAAGGGTAATGTTGTTTCGGTAGTGTTGAAGACAAAGCTGAGAATTGTTAGGTATTGTTGATCACGGATCCATTCAGGCAGCTCTGCACATCCTTCACTTCCGCAGGCGGGGACGTGATCGAAGCAGGGCGCGCAGAACCAGCGCTTTCCGCTCGCACTTGCGTGCATTTTTGAGCTACGACTGCAACAGTGTTGCCACGTCCGCGGTCTTGGTCTACTAGCACTGTTGCCGCGGGTTTAAGCGACCCCAATAACGTGATATTTAGCACCTTAAATGCGAATTTTAACAGGGGAACCCAACCAAAAACGTGTATTTTACCCCACCGGAATGCGATTTTTTTACCGGGGGATCCCCCTCGAAACGTGACAGGCCTAGTTTTGAGTAGCGATTGGGCGGGTTTTGTTGCAAAAACCTGGCAACCCTGGGCAGCAATGAAAACATTTCATTGTACAGCATGTTTTAAACAAGATAGCGGACCAAAACCATAACCAATGGAGAGCATGGCTATTATAATAGTGCCAGCAACATTGCAAACCAGCCAACACTTGGTTCTAACTATCTAAACTTAAAATATAGTATAGTAGTTACCTAGAGCAATTTCAGTTTGTGATATATGCATATTAGCATAAATCTATAGTCTTTGATGTAAAGCTTTAAAGTAAAGCACAAAAATAATGCATGTTACATTTTTTGTAATTTTTAGAGCCATGCAATACGTTGTACGTTCGTAACATTTGCACAATATCCCACAGACTCTGTGAGATATTATCTGACCAATACTAAGCACAATAAATAGTTGACTCGCAATATTACACAGACATTATAATGTCAATTATATTATCCAGGTATATCAGCACCAGTGGCCTATATTACTGATAAAAAATAAATAAATAGATAAAATAAAAACCTAAGTACTATAAGCTTAGCGGTGTTACAATCATGGTGTAACATTAACAAATCTAGTGTAGAATAATTCACCCCAAAAATTAAAAACCCTGGAACATTCACTGGCTTTTGTTGAATTATACAGATTCAAACATACAGAAAATAACATAAATTTATCTTTGTGTTTGTGAGTGTATGTGTTTTGCTGTAGAAAGAAAATCAAAATAGTTCGTAATGGTTGGGTGTGTAAATTCTGTAAATGTGAACTACCCCCCAATTTATTAGATTTCAAACAGACAGGATTCAACAAGATTTTGACATCTGTTAACATTGGAAAGAATCAAGTGTTTATTGTGCAGCATTTCCTTACAAAAACGATGAATGTTGCAATACCTGCTGTTACAAAAAAATGTTGCAAAGTAAATGAACCGAAGGACACAATGATTATGTGTTATAACAGAACTGTGTAAAAGACATTTCCCTACCTTCAAAAAAAAAAAAAAAAAAAAAAAAAAACATAACCATATTGAAAAGAGTTTCTATTTAGTGGCCAACTTAGATTAATATTTATTCTATCTTTTCTTCTTCTTTTTTTTCATTTTAGGGAAATGAAGAAAACAGTAAAAGTGGTCTAAAATAGTCAAAGCAGAAATACATTAATAGAAATTCACTGAAATCAATTTCAATTCCTAGATATTAATTTCAAAATAAGGCACAATTTCAATAGTAAGAGGTAGAAATCTTGCAGTGAATTTGGCCTGACATAAAAGAACACATTCGTCAACAACATTACATTATATGATTGTTTACCACTTCAAAACTCAGGTGCTTAAAGTTCACAAAAATAAGGCTTATTATCCACACAAAGCCTATTGCCTGTCACAAATTAAATTAAGGCACGTTTACAGTAGTTCATTTCTTACCTCACAATCTCAATCGGAACTATTCATCAGTTATCTATTCTAACCTCAACAAGACTAAAGTTAGCAGTTAATAAAGCCATTTGGCTATAGATTTAGTGCACACTTTCCAAAAATGTGATATATGGCAATGCAATGCTTTTAAAGAATTACTCAATTGTGGTAATGTATTTGGCACAGAGAGTTTGTTCACTTTCTATTGTCTGCATATGAGGAATTTAGTTTTCGATTCTATTTTTAGGCACATCAGTTCTGTAGATTTTCCTACATTATGTGACTGTGCATTCAAGACATGGAATAAAGTAAATTCCATCCGTTTCGTAAATGTAAAAACCGCAGCTGGTGTGGAATCTGGTTTTCCGAATCTAATTTGGAGAAATTAGAATTATGATTCTGCAGATGTGCAAGGGACTTTTACACTTAGGGTTATGCTTAGAATTCGCATCCAAAGAAAATAAAAATAAATAACTTCTTTTTTTCTTTTTCAAACATTGAAAAAAAAAACACACCAGCATAGCACACCAATCCCAGGTCACAATTTCAACTGTTATGGAAAAGGAAAAAGTGGAGCTTATGAAACGCGTTAAAATGCCTTCACGCTCAGTACGCGGGAGGCTGATACCCTCCCTGTGCCGCAGCACTGGCAGTGAATGGGGACTGCTGGTAACCCTCTGGAGCACCAGCATATGCTGAAGGGTACGGGGAAGTGTGGTCACTGGATGAAGGATCATTGTAGCCTAGGCCAACCTCGTCCACCCCTTGACGGTATCGTTGAAATGCGAACGTGGTAAGAATGGCCTTGAGAGAAAAAAAAAAAGCATGATACTTGTTTCAGTTTATCAAATATACAAGGAGACCGTCAGGCAGAAACAGGAAGTGAGATGTGCTCACCCAGGTGGCAGTGGAGAAGAAGGAAAAGGTCACCACAGCTCGAGCTGCATCAGCTAGGACGACTGTCTGAGTAGTGTGAGACCACTGATTGGCTAGGACGCAGAAACACACAAACCACAGGAACGTCCACACACCTGATGAGAAAGCAGAGAGGAACGTGAAAGGTTTGTTCACCCAAAAGTGAAAATTCTGTCATCATTAACTCAACTCCAAACAACTTTTGTTCATCTTCAAAAACATAACTCAAGATATTTTTAACGGAACGCTATTCTGTCATCATTACTCAACTCCAAACAACTTTTGTTGTTTTTTTTAATGATTGATGGATGTTTATGTGATACCATATTTGTTGCGCTCTATGCACACGTGTTGATCATAAAAAGTCAAATAAACCCCTTAACTTTAACGGATCAAACCGCAGATTTATAAAGATTTGTTTTAAGATGCCTGTATGATCTTTTTGGATCTGCAAAGTTTTGGTTGTGCACACGTTCAAAGGATGGAAGCCTCTCATCACATAAAAGTTGGTAAATAATGACAGAATTTTTATTTTTGGGTAAACTAGCCCATTATGAATAGGAGTACATGAGTAACAAAAGGTATGGCTCTGTTTCAAACCATTATGAGCATTTAAATTCATCATAAGTGTGCTTCAGACATGAAGCTGGCAACCTTGCTTTGTCCACTAAGACATCACTGTATGTATCCTTCACAGAGAAGGAAATGAGCTCCATTAAAAAAAAAAAAAAAAAAAAAAAAAACAAGTTATCCAGTTAGATAGTTATAAATATACTTGCATTTCATTACACTGAAAGTATTGATAAAAAATAAGAACACTTTTTGTCCTACAACAGTATGTTCTAATTATCATATGGTTTTGGATAAATAAGCCAGCATTTATAGAGGGGTCTCTATATGTGTTTTTAAGTTGAACTTGTATTAAATTGTACTTGTACATAAAAAAAAAAGAAAAATCCTGGGTTGGGTTAGGGAAAATGTGTCCTGACTCCTGACCTTAGTTTTAAGGTTTACTTAATGTATGTTACCAGGCCATTGAACTTGGAAACATATTACCCTTTTTTAATGTTCATTGTGTGCCATAAATATCTGGAAAACATTGGACCCTGGGAGCGTAGGTACAGTATGCTTCGACAGTATCATGTTGTTAGCTTAGCAACATGCTAACATCATGGAAACTCAGCTGGAACTGACTGCAACTTTTTACTTCCTACTTAGATATTATTCCACATCACCCAGTTGTGAAGTTCCATGACAAACATGATGCCAACATGTTTGCCTTTGCCTGCCTAGTAGACCTTTTTAAATCTGGCTGCCCTAATAAAAGTTACGAACGCCTCAACTGTGCTAAACACAACCAAACCCAATTAGAACTTGTACTCTGATTTCTCGAGCTCTACCATCTTTACTGTGAGATGTCATAATACTTCTCACAACTTTTGACGTGTCTCTGGAGATGTCCACATATCGTTGGCAAAAGTCATGGATGCCAGCTTTCAATGAACGTAGATTTAGGTCGCTTTGTTGTTGCATTCGCTGGCAGTGTGAACGGAGCTTTCAAGGTTTCAGATCACTAAGTTTCAGATCCAAGCAAATACGTGGCTTTTAGACACTGTACTAATAAATGCATTCTGCAATTAAATGTCAAGTGATTGATAAAAACAAAAACCTGGAATAATTCTTACCAGAGAAACAAAGATCACCCAACACAATGTACTTTCTCTCGTTGGCATTGCTGATCTGGGGGAAGTAGGCATCCAGCACAATGAAGACAACACAGGCCAGGAAAGCTAAAATCCCAACACCAACTCCATAGCTGCAAGCACTATCATTCTGATTGAACATGCATTTAGTGGTTTCTTCATGGTTTTCATTCATGTAGCCTTCAGAAACTATGGTGGCAAACACCACTATGGCGAAGAGCTGTGATGGAAAGAAACAGAATTAGTGACAACAGCAGAATCTCTTTAATAATGCATCATCACAGTTGTAATCACACACGCCAAAGTAACTACTACTGAGAGCGTTTACAGGGTACAACGATGTCATGTTTGAATGGGAGGCGTGACGCTCTCACAAGATGTCTACTTTGGTTATCAAAAAACCAACAAAAAAAAAAAAACTATATATTTACACAGCAAAAGAATTAGGTCAGTGATACATTCATTTAGGCCCCTACATCTGCTTAAAAATGCTCTGTCAAAAGATTTATCATTTAAAATGCAATATTTTTTGTACCTTAAAATGTGTGCTTACATTCTCTTTCTTAAAAACATTTATTTGCAGTAGAAGAAATAAAAAAAAGAATGGCCAGTGTAATAACAGGTGATGAATACTGTTGTTGTAAATGGTTTAGAAAAGAAAGAAAGAAAAACACGCAAACTAGCTGCATAAAACTAAGTGTTTAAGAGCTATGCTGACACATCTTGAGTTTACAAGTCACATGATGCAGACCTCAACAACAAACTCCCAAACTACTGCTGCTGCCATATGGTCAGTGTTTTGCAACTTGTGACAGCAGAATTGAGATTTGCGCTTGACTTGAGTTAAACTAACACAGTTTGAGGCCAGCGGCAATACTACAAACTTTCACGGAGTAGGAGCACTAGCTCGGTTAGCTAACGATGACTTTGATCTAGCTCACCCAACTGAACAGCCTGGTGATAGTCTGCGGACGCTTTAGAAAGCTCCAGAAATCAAAGGCTCCACCGGCCAGAGATGCACCGTAAGCACTCGTCTCCATGTCCGCGTTCGTGACACTCTAGCCCCTCTTAATCTGTCAGCGCTTCGGCAGGCTGTCCGGCTTGTTCTCACGCTGTTTACTTTCACAACTGTTTCCTGAAAGTACCGCACCACCCTTCAAGGAAGTACACGTCACGTCAGAACGACCATTGCTACAGTTAAATATTTGAAACGCCCCTCTATTGATATAGCTATTTGACATCTGGACATGCTTAATAATTTATGAGTGTAAAGACGTTTCCAGTGCTGTGCTGTTTGTTTGGGTGTAGTCCTGATGTTTAATCACTTTGCACACAAGGGTTTGCCCAGCAAGAGTTTACACAGCTCTATAATCTGACTGCAGAAGCTGACCACGTGGCCTCAGTTTTTGGGGACTCATTCACAGTGTGTATACAGTCTATGGTTTGTTTACGTCTTTTTATTGATTTTTCTGAACATTTCTGCCATATGCACATGAACTGACAGTCACCACTGATAAGCTACTACTAAATATTGTAGAAACTTAATTTTCTGTAAAGTTGCTTTGTAATGATTTGTATCGTAAAAAGCGCTATACAAATAAACTTGAATTGAATTGAATTGAATATGGTACCCACACACACTTTAAACACAGAAATACTTTATGCATGCTGTTTGCTGTGCTTTTAATGATTCTTTGTGAACTGCAGTAGTACCCATGAACATAGTCCTCTAGGTGGCGCTATTAATCTACTTTTATTATAAATGCTCACCTAAAAATGAATGTATAGTCTTCATAGTTCGAGGTGTTCCAAAGCTGTAGTGAAATGCATCAGAATAATTTCACTATATGGCGTGTGTGTGTGTGTGTGTGTGTGTGTGTGTTCCATATAGAAGAAAGTACGTCATACAGGTTTGGAATGGTATAGCTGATGATTTTTCGGTGGAACTATAAACTATCTATAATTACTTCAATACAGTGGGACCCAAAAAGTATTTGAACACGTAAGCCACAATTTAAAAAGCTTTTTTTTTTTTTTTTTTTTTTTTTTTTTTGTAGCCTGTATAGTGAAAAAAGTGCCATTTAAAAAAATAAAATAAAATAAATATAGCATAAGCACACTTTTCAATCCAAACATCCCACAAAATGAAGTTTGTTAATATGATTCAATAAGAAACAGATGCACAAAAGTGCGAGTGAATGGCTGCTTTTTCAGAACTTGGTGCATCTTTGCAGTGTAGAGTGGGATGCTCTTGGACACACACTGAGGATCTCATTCAGTAGAAAATTATTTAAGATACATGTTTTAAATCAGCCTTATTGCAGATGTTACAATAATGGAAGCTACAGTTGCCTTTATAAAATACATTTACAATACATTATCAAACTCACATTCGAATCCATGCTGTTTATGACTATCTAATGTGTTTATCAAAAGGTGTGGTGAAAACATGACAGGGTCGTGAGGTGTGCAACATATGAGTCTGTTAAAATGATGTTTTCAGATGAAGACTGAGCAGTCTGTACCATGCTAAGGCCTCTGTTTATAATTTCACATACCACACTGTAATGTAAAATACCTGTCTCCTTATATACAGTGTTGTTTGTGATAATAGTACCAAACCAAATAATAATGAAAAAAAATAAAATGGTAAGACGTCAGCTCGTTCTTGTTTCTTCCTCTCTGTACGTTGCCTGTGGTTTGTCACTTTGTATGCAGTCTGTCAACTGTGAAAATGTTTCTGCTTATTCGCAGAATGGGTGCTGCTGAAGTACCAGTCACTTTTTATGCGTATGAATACTTTGACCAGTGTATTTTCTTCTTAGACTGTGCTGGAAACTTCGCTTAGCAGCAGCTGTTTAGGTGAGTATCGCAATTGGTGGTACTTTATCATAACAGCTGAGACATCTGCTTTTTCTGTTTAGGATAAGTGTTGTTGAATGAACCGCTAAATTGGGGTGATAGAAAAACTAAAATTAGATCTAATGTGATAGTATACTTTAGCGTGCTTTTTAAAAGAGTATGTACTATGAAAATAATATACTTTAAATGAATATACTAAATCTTGAAATGAATGTAATGTTTGCAGACAATTTTTTTTTTTTGCATGTTAACTTCAATTAAATGAAAATGTATTATAGTTTAAATTTATATTAAAGGCAGGTAATTTAATACAAAGGCATTTGCGCTAAGCTATAACATTCTTTAGACTTTAATTCTTTAATAATAAAATAAAACACTACAGTTACATTATAATCAAGTACTTTTACTATGTAAGGCAACACATCAGAATAAGTGTACTTCTTTAAAGCATGACAAAATATTCCTAAAACAGTGATTTCAAATGTGTTTTAAAGTAAAACGTATAATTTGACATTATTACAGAGTGGACTTTAGTCACATGGTCATAAAAGCACACTTTTATTGCATTAATATTATAGTATCTGTAAGTACGTTTTTTTATATATACTTTTAAAAGTTAACTACAATTAAGTGCACTTCTTTTTTTTTTTACAAGAGTAGTTTGGAATGGACAAGTATTTAAAATATATTTTTAGAGAATGTTTATTATGTTATGGCATCTTATGGTGTTGATTTTGACATAAATGAAGGACACGCTTTTTGTTTTTATTGTAGATTTATGGGGTTTATATAAGTAAAAATGCTCTGAAAAATAAATACCTGGCAAATATTGCCTTTTAATATGAATATTCATTTCTGATATGGCTTATCACCTATTGCTTACACGGCTCTAGACAGTCTGGATGGCTGCATCCCAGATCATGGAGTTGACTTCCAGTGAAGATGAAGACCAAGACCAGATTGAGCTCGAGGCTATTAGGAGACCACACAGAGCAGTGAAATGTGAGTACTACCAGGGGCGTTGCACAAGATCCTGGGCCCTATGCATAGGCAGTCCTGATGGGCCCCCATGCCCCCCCCCTCCTTGAAAATATCCAGGTTTAATAAAATATATTCCAGACTTTTCAAGGGCCCTCTCTTCCTTTGGGGCCCTGGTAAACAGTACCGGTTTTACCCCCAGTCCGACGCCCCCGAGTACTACACATCATATAGGCAGCCTGATGTTAATCCCCTAGGGAAGAAATAACTTATTTTAAAAACCAAACATTATTTTGTATATTTGGTGTAATGCAATGTTTATGTGGTTTTAGGTTCAAAAAACATTATTTTCCATGTACTGTACATTAGGGATGTCAATTTTCAATCATTTCCATGATCGATCATCGTATAAATTAACGATCAATTAATCGATTAATCATTAATCTTAATGCTGCAAAATGCTCTATTGCAACCATGCAGTCACCGGCATGACAGGATGTGCAAAAGCCACACACACAAACACGCCTTCTCACTTGAATTAAAGGGGTTTAAGTCTGAATAAAATGCTAGTAGCAGGATTATAAAATGAATAGATGTGATTAAGATCATTTGATAAAATGAAGAGAGTGCGCCATACGTATGATGTCATTTTACTTTGTTGACTGTTTCCTATCCCACACAGAGACCGCTGAACGTGCCTCTTTAAATGGTTTTTTGGTGCTCGTTGTTGTATTTTAAAACACAATTGCAATGTTTTCAACTGACATTATGGCATTTAAAATAAAATTATCCCCAACGTAACTATGAAATACGGTCTTTTAAACTGACTAGTGTAACCTTTTAAATGTTTGGTTGACTGTATTTTATTTCGATATTTTTATCGAAACAGCTGAGACATAAAATAAATAATAATTAAAAAAAACCTTTCCGCAAAAGTGTTTACTTTCATTTGTGCACACTTACAATAAAAACAGAAGATTTGTGCTCATGTAAAATAAAGCAAACAAACAGAATGCGCGTTGTCATCCTTTTCTTTCCGTGAACTTGTGGAGCGCCACCACACTTCTGTTTTAAACCAGTTATCTTAATTATTTAAGTCAGATATATTTCGCATATAAAAAAATAATAATAATAATAATATATATATATATATATATATATATATATATATATGAAAA